>NC_142714.1:53776954-54083318 GCF_055471065.1 Atractosteus spatula
AATTGCAAGCCGTGTTGCATGGGCTTGACTCAGGATATACGCTGTAACAAATGAACCGTAATAAAAGAAAGACAAACCTTAAAGCAATGGTCTTGTTGCAATGCCTGCAGCCTTATCTGCAAGAACTACAGCACAAGCACTGAATTGCTTCACATCACCTTATCTCAGGAAGAGTCACCCGAGCTAGAAGCACCACAGGCAGGTTCTGAGGATGCATGTTGTTCCATGAAGCGTTCTGTTTTGTTATGAACTCAGCATTAATGATCTTCTGGGTTTTCTAATATGACATGTTGCTTGTTAATATGCAAATATATGCAAATATAACCATTATTTTACTGAGTTTTGATTTTGTGTGCCACCCCAGTTATTAAATTATCACAATAATGACACAAAGACTACCAATAACCTGAAGGGATTGAAAATGAAATTCATTAGATGTTTATTGTTCATAGCTGTATGTTTAGTTAAATTTTGTATCTGTCCTGTTTTATTTGATTTATTGCCAACAACTCCAGTTCCAATACATATTTTGCACCAGGTGGATTTTTGAGACTTGCTGTGCAAATCAGATCTGTTCCAGTGTTTGTGTTCTACAACCAGTATTCTTCAGCTTGCTGTAGGCCAGCAGGTATAGCTTGATTGTTAATTCCAATATGAGAGTTCCTGCATTTTCCTCCCTGATCACTGCACATTAGAAACACAAATTGGCACGCCTTGATATGAAGTGCAGAGGCCAGCTGAAGAACATGTTATATACAGTACAGCTCCAATCCATGAGCGTCTCTGAATTGCTAAGACCTTGTACCAAACTGCCCTGCGGTCGAGGCCAAATCACCAAAGTACTTCAACAAATGGCTTCATGAGGCTCTGGAATCAGGGAAGTTAACATGAACCAGACAAGCAAAATAGCCTGAATGGCCTCTTCCCATTTATAACCTTTCCCCTGTTCCGAATACAGAGCTGCATTTACAAATTCTCCTTGACACTGCTGTATCTCTGTACAGCTGGTATGCAGGTTTATATCTAAGAAATATTCTCCTGCTTGACTCACTCGGCTCCTGTCTCAGATATTTTTCAGTCACAGATGCTTACCTATTCTGCACTTTAAGATGGGGAGTATGAGAGGCATGAATATCAAGCCCTTGCATAAGGCAACCATACAGTGCTTAAAGCATTTACAGTCAAGTGTTTTTTGTGAACCATAGCACAGATAATGATTGTTAATGCATTTTCAATAGAAGTAGCGCCTGGAAGCATTAGCAGTGCCTCTTAGCACCTCATCCCTTAGTTGTGTATGAATACAAATGGAGCTCTTCTCTAATGTGCTTCTCTGACACACTGAACCCTGATCACCTGTAGCTATAGCAAGTGGCTGTGAATACCAGAAAGGGAACACTTTGCATAAATTTGATTGAAAATAATAGTTTACAATCCAAAATACATACTAAGTTAGATTTGTATAGAAATTTTAACAAATGGCTTTTGCATAATGTTTCCTCATTAAAATAAGATACGTGAGTACAGGAAGTGATCTACAGTGCTCTTGAAGATTTCGTTCATTAATGTCCCACGGTGGCTTCAGTCGAGAAACACTGCCTGTGTCGTTGTTCGTTTCCACCACACCTGCCTCCTACTTCCTCACGCTCCTCTGCCCTGCCTCACTGCCACTCCCTCCCCTGGGTGGCCTGTTCTCGCCCGCAGGGCCGGCGGCTCAGGCAGAGGCTCTGAAGGAGGAGAACGACAGCCTGCGCTGCCAGCTGGATGCCTACCGGAACGAGGTAGAGCTGCTGAAGCAGGAGCAGGGGAAGGCGCTGCCGCAGCGCAGCGAGGAAGATGCCACCCGCCAGCAGCAGCTGAGCTTCCTGCAACAGGCACTGCAGGGCATGCAGAAGGTAGGGCACTCGTGCACAAGGTACTGAAGGCACAGGGCTAGAGAAGGTACCGGCAGCACAGGGCTAGAGAAGGTACCGGCAGCACAGGGTTTGAGAAGGTACCGGCAGCGCAGGGCATGAACCATCTTTAGCATGTTTTTCAGGGTTGGAGTTCAGACAACTGACATTTCAATTAAAGCCACATAAAGTGGTAATAAGACCTAATTTTAGGAACAAATAGGTTTATTCCATGCTGAAAAAAGAAGAAAGAAAGCACAACGTGTCGGCTGTGGAGCCTTCTTCAGGTGTGAAGCCTTTTCAGCTCACACCTGAAGAAAGCTCCACGGCCGAAACGTTGTGTTTTCTTTCTTCTTTTTTCAGCATGAAATAAACCTATTACTTGTTCCTTTGCAGCCTGCACATGCTGACACAGCTACTCACTTGAACTACTACAGACCTCATTTTAGAATTGAAAGATATTGATAATGTACTAAATTATGGAAGGCTTGTATTACCTTAACACTGCATGTGCAATGGGCAAAACTAATGTTTGCATGGTAGGGGTATGTGCTCAGGGTAGGCTGTATTGTACCAGGCCTGTGCTGAGGGTATGCAGTATTGCACCAGGCCTGTGCTGAGGGTATGCAGTATTGTAACAGGAAAGTTCAGCCTGGACACAGTGGCACAATCATGCACGTGTCCAGGCACAACCTGGAATTGTTGCAGATATTAGAATTTAACAAGAAGAGTCCTTCTGTTGTAACAGTTCTAACACACTCACTGTCAGGGCAGTGATAATTAGCATGACCTTTCTGCAAAAATATTCTGTTCTGCCTCATTCTCACTCACACAACCAAGACTGACTGCCTCCTGCACCCCACAGGCCCGCTCACTCTTCCCAGAGGTGTTTTTCTTATTGATAGTCCTGGGGGAGACGTTCTTTCTGTAGGATTGGTGTCTCTCGTGCTTGAAGCAGTTAGTTCAGTTTCTCTTGCGCAGGAGTGTGTAGATACCAGCCATTCTGTGCAGTCGTGTCTCATTTATTCATGAGGGATTATGACTGAAATAGAAACGGATGAGTTATTCTCTGGGTATAAGAGTCTGAGCAGGTACCAGCATTTCAATTATTGATTACAGCAGCTCAAACATTATAGCTTCGGTGGCTACAGTTTAGTATCTGTAAGACATAGGTGTTCCCCTCGTGATGATGCAGCACAGTCCGCAGGCCTTCTGTCCCACAGGTGAATGCCCTGTGTGTAACAGGGGAGGTTAGGTCTCCAGTAGTTAACAGGAAGGACCACATATTCTCCTGCTCTGTTCTTCAGGTGCTTTGCCAGCTGAGCCTGAAATGACCTGTTGTTGATACTAAGGTTCACAGCCTAGTCTGTGTGTCTGTGGACAAAGGGAGAGGCTAAGTCTCAAAATAAATCATGAATTGTGTTTCATCCCCAGTGAGGGACCGAATTCAGAAATGTTTGCGATTGTGAAGTTAGAATTGGGATTGTATCAATGCAGAGGTTTTTAAAAAAGTTTTTGAAGCTGTTAGGTTCTCAGACAGCAGAGAACAGGTGGGAAGGTTTGAGGTTGTTCTTCGCAGTAACAGTATAGAAACACACAGCAGCAGACACACACTCTTGTTTTGAAGTCATTTATTGAGCTTCCTGGCTCAAGGAAGAGCCCAGGGGAGGACCTTCCTAGCCCTGGGCATCATGGTGGTGGGGTCAGGGGGGTAATTGCTTAGCTTCTAGACTGACAGAGCGCAGAAGTAAACAGCCTGTGAGGAATGTAAGCACATCAGCGTGAGTCTAAACAGCAGCAGCACCTCAGGGCCGCGCTTGCGTGCAGGAAAGGTGCACAGTCCCTCTCTACAGCACATATACGAGGTGATGCTGAACTGTCCTTGGGGTCCAGTAAAGCCTGGAGTAGTTCAGTACTTTGCCGTGGTGCTACCGTGTTGGTGCCTGGAAATCCTTTTAGATAAAGAATGAAAATGAAAACATTAAAGACATGGAACTCAACAGGTGTTTGTTCATCACACGTTTTGCATTTGGATTTATAAGCAAACAGAATTCTTCATGATGTGAGGGGAACTGAAAATGTTCCAGGTCTTGGTCAAACGGAAAAGCACAACTATAGTAAATGTGAAAGAGCACTCATTTACAGGAAACTGTTACACAGAAGCATTTCGATATCTCCTCTGTCCTTTTCTCCTTTCGCAGCAACTGCTGAAGATCCGCGATGAGCTGACGCAGCGCGAGGCAGAGCTGGAGCGGAGCCTAGAGGAGAAGAAGCTCCTGGAGGCGGAGCTGCAGAGTCTGAAGGACCGGGGGACGCATGGACACCCGCGCCAGGTCAGCCCGCCGCTCCTGCTGCTGTAAGGCGCTGGTCTGCCTTCCTTCTCCCTCCTTCTCCCTCCAGCCGCCAGAGCTCTGCCCCCCCGCGGAGATGGCACAGTGCTGCGTGGGCGGCATGAGTCAGTATCGCTCCCTGCGAAGGAGGATTCTCTTTCCCCTTTGTCAGAAAATGAAGTGGAAAGGTTTCTTGTCACTTCCTTCTGCAGCCTTTATTTTTCAATTATATGGTCATGAGGCCCATGGCAGCTAAAGTGAAACATTAAGAATGTTTTATTTCCCCGGCGGAGCACAGCCGTGCTCAGCCATGATAAGGTTGAACACTAACCACAGTAAGGCCGTGCGGTACAGCACAGCAGCCTGGTGCTGTCCAAGGAGATGACTCCACAGCCGCTCCTCCCTTCTGCCCTGACACACTCCTTCCCAAGCAGAAGCCCCAGTAAAGATTCACATGAAGCAGTAGATTATATTAGGAGATCTCTGGTATCGGTCTTCCTGAGGTCCTTTAAATGCAAAAGAACGAAACAGAACTGATTGTGCCCCAGAGAAAACTGCGTGTCTAATACATCTGGCATGCTGGAGAGGCTCATTAAAAAAATAAAATAGAAGTGATGGATCTGATATGTGCTTTAATTAAAATGAAATTAGTTTAAAATGAGTTTCAATGCTTAAAAAATATTTTTTAAATAACTCGTCATAAATTGGGAATAGGGCTCACATCAAGTCTTTTGTTTCATTTTTAATGAAAGCAAGTGATTCATTTAACAAGGCTGAAAAAACAGCATTTACAGGCCTTCACATATTTTACGGTATTTACATCTCGGAACAACAATTCATTTTCAAAGTCTGCCTCCTCCAGTTTCAGTGCGGTAGCTACAGGGAATCTGTTTGCCAAGATAACCAGTCGCCACTGGAGATGACAGAGAAAAGGTCTCTGCCTTGAAAGGTATTTCACAAGATAACTTTCCTTCTTCTGTGGGAGATATTATTGCCTTTCAACCTTCAAAGGATGAACAAGTACATATATTCCCAAGATTAAAAGAGTGTCCTCTGTAAGGCAACTCGGAGAGGACTTGGTTCAAGAATAGAAAGGTATTAACAAAGCTAACCCAGTGAACTTCTTCAGGATTAACAATGAAACACAAAGTAAGGGCTCAAATGGAGTCCAAGAGGAAGTGCATTTGAAATTGGAATCAGGAGCCACTTCCTGACGCAAGGACTCGTGGGGGTTTGGCACAAGTAACTTAGCCGCGATGCTCAAGGGGATGAGTCTTCCTTCAAGTAATGGCAGCTTGAGATCCTTGGATCACTTGCCTGCTAGAAACGAAAGGAGCTGAATTTAGCATCTCGTTTGTAACCTTTCTTTCATCTCTGATCTCACTCTCCCCATTATTTTAAATTAGGTATCGAATGCAGTCGGGACTGCTCCCTTACTTGTTAGTGTCTGCCTAGCTGTGTTTGTAGGGTTACTGAGTTGCTTTCGCTGCCCAAGCACAGCTTTCCCTGTCTCCCTTCCCCAGCCTGTACGGATCTTTTTCCTCTCACTCCCAGCTGCGGCTGAATTTGGAGAAATAAAACGACTGCATTGCATCCAAGATGGGTGTGTTTGTGGAGACACGTTAGACAGTCTAACGATCAGCCAACAAGCCTCTGCGCTTTCTTCAGAGCCGCCACTGACAAGCAGTGGAAAGACTTCACTAACGGTTGTAATGCATTGCAGTGCTTTTGATTGTCTACACAAGTAGGTGGATTGTGGGAAGCAATTTCAGTGAGTGCAGAAAACTGTATGAGGTCTAAGCTTGATCTGGTGATATGTGTTATATGTGTTTGTTCTCTAAAAGAGGTGAGGGAGAATGTGTGAGTACAGCTGTTTGCATGTATGTTCATTTCTCTTTTAATTCAAACCCAGAGTGCAGCCAAACGAATCTGTCCTGTGGTGGAGTGTTGTTTTTGACATGGCACGATTCGTTGCTGAAAGCTCTCCTTATTTTATTAATTGATTGCAGCTGGAGACAGCCGACAGAGATGACAGAGGGAGCGATGAGAGCGCTAATCAAGGCAATGTAAGTGGAAAAGGTTGTTTTTTTTTCTCTTGTTGCTCTGTAGCTGTCTTCAAGCTACTGCCTGCTCTCTTTTCCCAGTGACATGACAGATCGTTACAGGCCGATCGAGCGCCGAAGAACTTTTATTTGTTGGACAATAAATCACCGTGACACAACTGGGTTAGAAAACAAAACTGTCCGATCTTTGGAGGATATGAGGACCAGGGCCTCTGAGGGGAACAGTAAGCTGGGAGAGTTGGGAACTGGGAGACCAAGGTGCTGGCAGGCGTGGGAAACCTTTGTGTTTGAAGTTGTGTGTCCTTGAGAGCAGCAGGCTGCCTCTCTGCCTCTCGTTAGGAGATGCAGAAGCCCCTGCTAACTTGTCAAACAAAGGCAGTAAACAATAGCTTGATCATTAGCACAGCCAACACCACAATTGTGTTAAAGTTTTGATTTTTCTTCTTGCGTGGAGTGAAAACTGATGCTGTCAGCTCCTGCTTTGCAAACTTTTTTTTATCCTTTCACTCCAGTTTTTCCTTCTTTTTTTCTTCAGGAGCTGCTTATCAGCATCTCGGTGTCTCACCAGTCGCGATTCACCTAAGAACAGTTCTCGAACTCTTCAGCCTTCTCCGAGCTGTTGAGATATGATTTCTGTTGCTACTTGTTGACCTCAAACCACTAGGAAATGAACAAAAGAAGGAAAAAATAAATACATAGCATTTGCTGCTTGACGGCAATCTGCAGGGAGAAATACTCTGTTGCTAAAGGAATTACCTTTTATGAGAATAATACCAGGGAGCTTTTTGGGTTATCACCCCTATTATTCTTCTCACCAGACACCGTGTTTGTATTATGACCAGCCAGAGAACTGTGCGCTACCAATTTGATGTTTACCCGCTATTAAATTTACAGGAAAGACTTCCTCAAATGCTTATTAATTTATTTTTGTTTTTTCCAACTCTGCCTCGTGTCTGTGGGCCGATCCGGTGCGCGGCCCCTGCAGCAGGACAGCGCTGCTCCGACCGCGGCGTCCTGCAGCGCAGAGCGGGACAGCCCCCCCGACAGGAGCCCCCCAGGCCCAGTCCGGTCCGAGAGAGAGGCCGTGCTCGTCGGTAAGCGCCGTCACAGCAGGGCCCCCCTAGCGTGGCCTTAACACCGCCAGCAGACAAGCTAGAACAGTGAAGCCGAGAGCGAGCTCGGATTCGTTTCTCCCGCTCTCTCAGCTGGGGCAGGAGCACAGGTGTCAGCTCTGCACCCTGTCAATAATTCCCATGAGGCTAGAGTGCGTTTCATTGAGGGGTGCACCCTAGAACTGAGCTGTGGTCTCCCCAGCGGAGGGACAGAGGAGATCCGGAGCTCTCCTCTCCAGGTAGCCGAGGAGTGTGCGAATCTGACCTGGCAGTGGTGGATTAGGACAGGGCATTCTGTGCACTGCATGGAAGTCATTACACGGCGGAGTGAGTGCCATGATTAGCTATGAGCTTGTGAAGCAGCTGATGGGCTGCTCTTTGAGCGTGCGTCTGCTCCCATCACTCATGAGCAAGCGGGGAGCAAGAGGCGGAGAAGTCTGTCTCTTTTCCTTGCTTTGCTCTACATACTGAATTATATTGGATTTACTTCAAAATATTTCTCCGTGGTGGAAAAACTATCCCTTACATAGTGTAGCTAGAAGTTAGCAACAGCTTGCAGCAAGAAACATTTGTAAAAATGCTTATTGCATTGCAGTTACTTTCTCTCTGAAATGTCTCATGGTAATAAAGCCCACATTAAACCTACCCTTTATTGAAAGCAGTTGCCACCCTTCTGTTCAATATTGCCTTAGTGAGGCTGGGTCTGGATCATAATTCTGGTGGTACGTATCGCAAGAGTATGACATTCTGTGTCAGCATTGCTGCTCAGCATCAGACAAGCAAACTGTTCTAATACACTTGTTGAGCACAGGCAGATATTCATACCTCGGCTCGGCTGGCCAGCACTCTTATCGTGCAGAAGCATACAGGTGCCCATGTTCTGTCCTTTGATGCCTGGAAAGCATTAAGTAATTAAATGTCAATAAAACTGATAAAAACACTCTACAGATCTCAAGAGTCAAATCTGATACTTCAAATCCTTCATTTACATTAAATACTCATGCAGCTCAGGTTTGGAAATAAATGCTTTCATATGCACCTGTAATTGCTATTAATTAATGTTAGATGTGCAAGACTAATAATTAAGCGTTTCCACTCTGATAGACACTTGGAGGAGTGCTGCAGCACTGCAGGGCTCTCACCTGCTCACAGCACACCGACAGCACACAGAGAGAGAGGGCTTGCTGTCATTTGTGCTGTGAGTGTGACATTGTTTTAGCAAAGCATGCTGAGCTGCCCCACAACATCTGAAACCAGCTTTCCCAGGGAATACCTCTGCTCTCTCATCACATTCTTAGCTGAAAACATCTGCTGCTGCTATGACCAAATACAATTTAAACAAAATAATGCCAATCCCAGTGTCAATACTGGTATTACAAATACGTTATCTGTCTCCCATTAAAAAGTATGCAAAGCTTTTAAAATAATGCTGCATGTTTTTTGTATACAGGTTTGTTTACTTCAAAAATGTACAAAGAGCTCCAGTATAATATGCTGACAATTAAGTTTGTGTGTAGCTGGAGACTGCAAACCACTGCTGTTTATGCCATGGGGCTCCAGCTGAAATCAAACTGAACTTGTGACAATGGGTAGCAGCAATAAAACAACCACACTCGATGTTTCATGTGTTGCATGTCTGAATGCCTGAGTTGGTCTGTTAGCCATCTTGTTTATCTGAGCTGCAGAGGCTCTGTTTCTCCCTTGTCTCTGTGCCTTTGATTTCAGCAGAGGAGGGGGCACAGAGAGCACAGTTACTAACAGTAACAGGGTTTGTTTCTCTGCACCGAGCTTGTGTTGATGATTCTTTGCTCCTCTCTCAGGTATCATCTCCACCTTCCTCCATGTCCATCCCTTCGGAGCCAGCATTGAATACATCTGCTCCTACCTGCAGAGGCTCGACACCAAGGTAGGCTGCAGGAGGGGAGCAGGCAGAGGGGAAAACCACAGCCCAGAAAGAAACAGAGTTAGGCACAACATCTGTGTCCTCCGGTGCAACTGACATTTCTTCCTTCTCCTGCTGGATCCTGCAATGCCTCAGTGTCACCTGACAGTGAACGGATTAAATGTGACGAGACTGGACGGGCCGTGCTGCCACCAGGGGTTAATGTCTAGCTGGCACACTCTGTATGAATACGACTGTGTACATTAAATACACAGTTTGGCACGTGGTCCTCAGCACCAGGATTCATGTACAAGGAAGCCCCTGAATACATGTAGAACAGAACACATAAAGCACAAGGCATCATGAAAGAGACATTTCCTCTTGCCTGGCCAGGGGCTTCCTGGTTGTTGATTGATTGGGTTGATTGTACATGGGGAGGTATAGTCCCAGTCGAGCACCTTCTTCACCTCACTTTCCTTTTTTTGAGGGAATTGTAAGTACTAAATCCTCATGTTCTTGAAAATCTAAGACACTTCCAATCCCTGTACTTCAAAAGCAAGACAGCAGTGTCAGATGGGAGAGCTGCGTGCATGTGCGAAAGCGCTCTGTGTTGTTGCTGTCGTGCTTCCCTCCGACTCGCCTGGCTCCGGCAGAGTCTGCCTGAGTGGGCGAGCACAGCTGTCTGAGGAGCTCCTTCTCAGGGACTCCCTTTAATTACTTCTGCCACCAGCAAGCCATTTCTTTATTTTTAATTAATATGGTATTAAATTCCTGAAACCCCAAAAATACCACCAAATAATTTTACGTCTTCTTCTGGGAAAGTAAAGAAAAAAACATATAATTAAAAAACATCTCATTTTAATGCTGTATGATCAGTATGTTTCATCAGTCCTTGTGTTTAGCATGGAAGTGGGTTATGCTTGTGCAATCCAGCTATTTAAAATGCATCATGGATTGCTCTTCCTTTAACCACAAGGCTCAGAGTACTGAAGTACTTTAAGACTGCGGTCTCAGTCCTGTGTCACATCACATTACCTCTGCCTGGAAGAGTCTGTGGAGAGACACTTCCTTAGCGATGCTCTTGTCAAAACAGCACTCTGATGAATGACCCCGCTTGCTGCATGTTTATTACTACTGCGGCGTTGTGGGTGAGATGTTGATTATTTCATACATTAAAGCTCAAACTAGATTTAATATCCTAGAATCTGCTGTTGTCCACATTTACCTGCAGCACTGTATGTTTGCCACACCTGATTTGTCTTGTATTTTTTGAGGAGCAAGGGTGCCTATCCCTTTCTGTGATGATTTGTCACAATCAGTGGTCTGTGCTCACAGTTAATCTAGTTCTGTGCAAGAACCAGTTGTACTGACAATGCAGCAATTTTGTCACTTAAAAAACCTTCCTACCCTCAGTGGTTCTGTATGCACAAAGACATCCTGTTTATACAGCGTTTCTTCGTGTGTGTTTGTGTTCTAAGGGTTTGTAATGTGGGATATATTACTCATGGGGCTTTCTGTTGCTGAATCGAAGGTCGAATTCCTTCCTCAGTCATTGCGTTGTGCTCTGTGTCCAGATCAGCGCCAGCGAGGTGGAAGCGCTCCTCAGCAGGCTGCCCTGCACGTTCAGGCAGGAGCTGACGGGCGTGGGAGCCAGCCTGGAGAAGAGGTGGAAGTTCTGTGGCTTCGAGGGCATCAAGACTGCGTAGGGCAGCTGCCAGGAGGGGAGCGCGTGGAGCAGAGACAGAGCACGGGCAGGGTGTTTTCAGACGCCTGCCCCCTTGCCGGGCACTCCTGGTGGGTCTGGGGTCCCGGCTTCGCTCGGAAGGACGGGCAGACTGGCAGGGCCCGGCAGGGTCTGGGGCCCAGGCCTGCGCTCCGCACCGGTGTCTGTCTCCCAGGCCAACTCGGAACTCAGACGGATCCTTTTCTTCCTCAAGATGAGCCTCTGGGCCTGGATAACAAACAAGACGACGCCATGATCAGGGCTTCTGTGGCCCCAGTCTTCTTTCTTTGTATCTCTTTCTTTCTCTCTTGCTCTGTTCATTTTGTCTCTCATTTCTAATAACAATATTTTGGTGTACAGGATGTTAACTGTTGCTGAGCAGATTTTGTCACTAGATATATAAAAACTTGATACTGTATATCATAAAAGAAAAAGGGAAAATCATGTATTGATTTCTTCCAATTGAGTTTTTTTTGTTCTATTTATTTTCAACACTTTTTTTAAAATTCATTAATGCTTAAGGATGGTTTTAAGGCAAGGAGCTTCTCTTTGGAAGACATGCTTGGTTTGATGGTGGGCATTCAGTTCAGCATCCCTGGGCTGTCTGAGATGCTTAACTGTGCAGGTGCAGCCAGCCGGGGTCCACTTTCACCCTCGAGAACAGCAAACTGGTGCCTCTAGCAGCTCCCCTGTCGATGTGCTCCAGCCAGCCCTGCCTGCCGGTGTTCTCAGGGTGAGCTGATCTAGATCTAATCTCGTCTCCCCTCCTCTTCACTGGGGTGGGGGACAGGCGGGTGCGCGGAGTGCCTGTGGAGCTGGAGTCCGTGTCATTCATTGATGTTATCTCTCGTGAAGAGAGAGGTGGCAGTGCGTGACCAGCCTCCTGGCTTTCCTTCAGGTAGCGTCAATCCATTCGGCTTCTGCAAAAGCGTCTGCTAACTCCATTTGTGCTACTGCCAGAGGACAGCCTCTTAGCCTTTGTATCTTCTGAAGTTTCTTTTCATTTTTTTGGGTCATTTTTATACTGAAAGGCCATCTTTCTTCCTGTAGCCAAGTTAGGTTTTCAGTTACATATCAGGTGGTTTTAGTGGTTTTTAAAACACTTAAAAAATACAGTGTTTTCATGCTCGCAAAAATTTGTTCTAGGTGATTTTTGTAATGCAGGTTTTGAATTACTGTAACTCCCTTGTGATTCCATGTCCTTTGGTGTTTTGATTGTTTAAAGACTGGGTGAAGGGAGGTTGAAAAGCGTGCTGGAGTTGGGGGGATGCAGCTCGGCCCGTGAAGTCAGTAGTCTTCTCGGAGTCCATATGAGTGCCAACTACATGGACGAGTTAAGAAAAACAGTTGTTTGATTTTTGTAGCTCTGGGAAACCAAAGGTTTAATGCACTTGATTTGCTGCACTTCTGAGTTTTGAAAGTAGTGTATGTTTTATATTTTCTTAATTTCTTAGGTCACGACTTAATTTCTAAATCATAGCCTTGGCGTGTAGCTTAAGTTAAACACATGCAATATGTTTTCATTCAGAGATTTTACTTGCACACATATAAACACACATCAGGACCACCCAGAGTCTGTAGAGCTGTAGGCATCAGTATTGGCGTTCTGTGAACTCGTTACCTAGAGTATCTTGACTACCACTTGCTTTGGTAAGTTACTACTGGTAAAGTTAAGACTCAGTATTTTATAAAGTATTTATTAGGTATTTATTACTAAATAGCCTTAGGGTACTTTTCTCTGTACTTTTGTTTCCAGGTATGCACACACACAGATAGTGTGTATACTGAGCATCAAATGAAACTTAAATGGATGCAGTTTTGTCGAAGTACCCCTACTAGAACCCGGACAAGTATGTATCTTTTCACTGGTGTCTGAGCCCAAGATACACAAGTCATCCCAGTTCCCAGAATTGTTCCTTGAGGCTCCAGTCTGACAGAGTGCATCCATGGCATTACTGCTGCCTTCTTGTCTTGCAAGAAAGCTGATGAGGTGATTAGGTGCTACAGTCACGATGACTCTTGAGCAGTCAGTCATCAACCAAAAACATTTATACATAAGTCTAAAGACTTATATGTATAAATGGAGTGAGATGTTCTTTTGATGCTTAGTAAATGCAATAAATAAGCCAAAGTAATTGGGTAATCAGCGCTACATGAGTTACTGCAACATAGAATGATGTCTCAGTGTAAGGTCTGATTGATTAGTGCAGAAAGGACTGACCCAAAGGGTTTGTGCTGGAAATGAACACAGTGAGTGTGGGAAAAGCCGTTCCCAGCTGTTGGCAGGTTTACCCTTGTGGGTCAAGTGTGATCTTTTCAACACCTCTTCATTCTTCTTCTGTGTTTTCTCAGAGTGGAACAAGTGCACTGCGATGTACAGTGGTATATTCCAAAGACAATATTTTCATCACATCTTACAGAAAAGAAATGCTGGAAGGTCAGTTATCACACCAGCCTCATGAATGTACTTTCTATGTTCTTGTACGTGGGAATTCTCCATTTTTTCTAATTGTTATTCCTAAAAGCTCAAAATCTGTGTTCATATGAATATTAGGTTTAAATGTAAATGGTTGTTTTATGGCTTTTTATTTCCCTTCTTATGTCATCCTAAGGCTGTGCTTTGAAAAGGTCGGTTCTGGCAGAGGGTGAGGGCTGATGCAGAGAAACAGAAATGCTCTGCTTTGCTCTGCACTCGTGAGCTGTGGCAGTGCGGCACAGTGCTGCGGACACAGTGGGGCGCCGCTGGGGCTCCGCTGTCTCTTCACCTCCGTCTCCAGGTGTGCTGTCAGTGCGGCTCGCGACTGGGACACACGTCTCTGCCCTTCTGTCCCGCATAAAAAGATGACGATCGGTATGGCCCCTTCTGGCTCCCCCTCATGCTGACTTCAGTCTTGCTGTTGATTTACAGTACCTGCATCATAAGGTCCTGTTTTTCTGTCTTGGAAATATGAAATTAATGTTGAGTGCCAGTTGTCAATCAAGAAGTCGAAAAAGAACGTCAGAGTCAAACTCTGGTTGCAGCTCACTGTACACGTCTGGATAAGAGGTTTTTTTATTTGTTCCCTGTGACTTCAGCTCTGAAGTGTTTTCTATACTGAGACTTTGCGCTATTTACAGCCGCAGCCTGAGTTTTACTGGAGTCCTGTACTTGCGATCTGTCCTTTCTGTTCATAGTTCATAACCACTGGTCAGTGCTAGTAGCATCTGTTGCTCATATAAAGCATAGTTATTCTCACTCAAGGTGGATTAAAGGTGGAGCAACAGTGAAACGCAAATAAAGGGAACGCTTTACATACATCACAATGGAGTCTGAAATCGATTTAATGCCATACAACAGTGCATAAAGCCAGCATTTAAAAATTCTCAAATCAGCCACCCTTTACACTTCTTAAATTCACAGACAGTACCTTAGTCTAACACAGCATGTAGCTAGATTCACTCTATGCCTAATTAGAGCTGAGCTGCTTATCAGGGGCTTAATGGTGATTTATGAACTCTTAGGCCATTCCTGTTAAATAGTGACTGTAAACCTATATATTAGATAATTACCTGTTTGGTTAATGATTGTCTAATGAAAACAATTTCCTGTTGCCAGTGGGAGTTAGTCAACAGTATTGGCTCATATCACCTTAGCAAGTCTCCATGTGTAGATTTAATTGTTTGCTATTTGCCTGAAATAAAGCTGGGCAGGATGAACAGTGCACACAGAGGATCTGCACACATGCTCTGAGAAATCATCCCCAGCTCAGATGTCTTTGTAAGGCTGGTGACCTGGTCTTCCTTGATCTGTGTGCCTGTCCAGCCACAGACACAAAAATGTGGAATATTTTGCCAGAAATCATGGACTCCAGCAGGTGCCAAGTGGTTGATTTTCTGATACAATAGTGCCCTCTACTGTGCAAAAGGAGCAGTTTAGCTCCTATATGTTCAGGTAATATATAGTTTAGTTTTACCATCTGGCCCCAAGGATGGCTGGAGCCACTTCATGTCTAACCCAGCTTGAGAGGGAGAATGCCCCGATTCTCTCGGTGAGCTGAACAGGTATGAATTACTCACCCCTATAAAAGTCACTGTAGAATTATAGCATTGATAGTGTCATGCACTCTTGGTTTAGTAATTACTTTCAAAATTAAAGGCAGAGAGAAGTACAGAATCATTCCCTTAAACCTCCAGAACATGTTTACTGTTGATATTTCTTTCTCCTTTGTGCAGTGTAGGACAGTTTCTATGATGTTAAGGTCTGAAATTAATTGCAAGGGAAGCTGAAGGGGTTATTGTTCACTGCCTCTTTCAAGACTTTGTCCAGCAGTTTTAAACCCACAAAGATAACAGAGTGATGAGAAGACGAAACACCACTCTTTCATGATTTTTAACCATTTATGAAAATAGTTTGGCTGAAGGTCTGTTGGTCAGCTTATCAAGATATAATGTCTCAACTCTTTTCTTTGTCTTGATCATTGTAATTATCTTTTCACACTACAGTTTTCACTCTCAGCATTTCCTCACAGTAATGAAGCTCCGCTGAGCTGTTTTAATCAGCTACAGTCCCAGACAGGCAACTCTGTGAATCTTCTTACCTTTCGGAAAAAAAGATGAAAGACAAGAGAACATTCTTTGTATAGCCAGCAATCATCTGTATTGTTAAAAATTGTATTTTTAGAAATAAAATAATTTTTTATATTAAACTTTCTCATTTGGACTTTCATTGACTTTTATTTTGAGTGCTGCTTTGTAATTTTCATTTAAAGTTTGAGATCTCAAAAAGCTTTCATATTTGTTCTTGCAAACCATTTATTGTGACTGATCTAATGAGCTTGGAGTGCTGTCTCAGACTGTAGAACATGCAGTGAGGAGCATGGAGAGGCCAGTACAAATCTAAGTGCCATGTACTGTACCTGCCAGGTTCTCTTCATATGTTGGTGAAATCCTATTTTATTTTTGCTTCTTTTATCAAGGACATGTTTTCAGGGCAGTGAAACCATTACGGCCACAGTGTGTTATAGCTGGCCCTTCACAAGGTGAAGGTCATGTTTTTTGTAGTAAACAGACAACATCAGAAAACAGTCCAATGTACAGTATGTGAGATGTGTACAGTAGCTCTGACAGGTGAGTGTTGCTGTAAAGCTGTCCAGTTTCCTGCCAAAGCAGGCAGGCCTGTGTGTGGAGAGACTACATGTCCTTTCCCATAATGATTATGAACAAGTTTCATGGTTATTCTGGAATAAACTGCCCTGAAGTTCAGAGAGCTGCACCAGCATTAGCCGAGTTGTCTCCTAATGCATTTTGATCTATGGCCGTTAAGCTTAATACAATTCCCAAAGAATTATAGGGAAGAAAAATGAACAGGACAGCCCAAAAACTCAAACTTAACGCATGAATGGTCCCTTATTAGGCTTGATTGATAGCTGCGTTTGTAAGCCTTACTCCCCAAAGAGTAAAGGCTTCCTTGCCTTTTTTACTAGAAGATAAAAAGCTTCAGTTATCCAAACCCACAGGAAAGGCTTTCTTCTTTGCAGAGTTGGAAATGTCCATAGCTGTAAAATTGCAGTTGTCAGCAGATCTATTTAGTGTGTATTCCAGTTACAGTAGGATGTGTCGTGCACATACAGCCCCAGCTGCTCTTTTCCTTCCCGTTTAACCTTCTCTTCACTGCTGCAGGTGAGCAAAGGGGCCTGAGTGTGCTTTGTGAGACTGGCAAGACAAAGGGATTCATGTACCTCGTGGACAAGGTCCTGGTGCTGTAGCAGCCTGGGATCACACTCTACAAGCCAGGGGAGTCCCCGTGGAGATTATTTCATAGAGACGTGTAGGTGCACTGCTTGTTGGACTGGTGTCACAGAAACCAATGGTTGTAACTAATGAGGTTTGAGATTTGGGGGTAAAAACTTTCTGCATTATTGATATCAGGTGATTGTTACTCTAAATATAATTATAACATCATGATATTATGTTAACTTGGTCTTGACACATATAACAAAAGGCTCAGTAAAAGATAACTTTAATATGGTTGCGAGTATTACAGAGGATAAAGGTCATTTATTTCACTGGTGATCACATTTGCACACAACAGTGTTGCAATTAGCAACTAGACAAATATGATGTGCAAATTAAATAAATGGAAATGGTCTTCTAGACGTCCTCAGACCAGAGTGTTTTTAATGTTAGTGCTGAGTCACCCCTGCTGCCCTGTTTCCCGTGGTCCAGACTCTACCCTTGTACAAGACATAGACCAGGATGCGGCCCAGCTCTGCGCTGAGGGCTGGCTCTGGAGCACAGCCAACACGAGCCAAGATCACAGATCTGTTAGGAAATTGATAGAGAAGGCTCGATCCAGTTCATTGATTGTCTGCATTCCACAAATTTCCTGGCTCAGTAAAGTGAGACCACTTAAATGATTTTCTGGACAGTTTATGTATGGTTTACTGCTGGCTGTCAGTCACACAGCCAAGGTTAGATGTGCTTAGATCACATTGCTTTATTATGGAGCCTGTGGTCCTGAATGCTTAAACTCTGAAGGCAGTGTGCAGCTGTGGGTCTGAAATCCCTTGTTCTCTCCTTCAGACCCAGAGCAGACAGTAGCTCTGGTTGTGTGAGAAGTCTACTGTTCAGCACTAAGCTGGTGAAAAGCATCTGAAAAGAAAAGGAAAAGAGAGCAGTTTGAAGCACCAAACCCAGGTTATGAAGAGCAACAGTCTGCAGACTCACCAGGGACTTTCCCTGGCTCACCAGTTAGGCCAGCTATTTGCCTCACAGGGAGAAATGGGCTGAAAATGTGTAGTCTAGAATTGTGACCGAAGATTGTTATTGTCGTTTTGTTACTTTATATTTATCCAATATATGGACACTAGGAAACAGAAATAAATTTGGCTGTTTATAACAACATAATATTTTAATCTGTTTGTTTAAAGAGTCTGCAGAATTGTGTTCTCACAGAGGTTTGACCATATTTGACACAATGTAAGCGTGGAGTAAAGGCTTTCCACACTGTGGAGACTCCTAGGTGAAATAATGTAACAATACAAAGCACATTTAGGAAAGGCAGTCGGTGCTGGTCCCCTCACAGGCAGGATTATGTCCACACTGATCTTCTCCAACAGCTGCAGGTACAGGTGGCTGTAACTGGAAGGACATTGAGCTGCCCAGCTGGACTAGAGCACGTGTTTGATTGTGGTGAGGCCTCCTGTACTGTATCACCTAAATAAATGCACCCTTCTGTATCATGAGCAATGAGCAATATATCATGAGCCAGGCAGGCAGATGTGCAGGCACAGCTGTTTGGCACTGATGAGCTCCAGTAAAAGTGTCTATAAACTCTTACCTCAGCACAATCAAATATAGCACATGCAAAATTACACTCAGACATTCCGCTTCTGACACTGAAATTGGTTATGGAAATTTAATTTACATATGTTGCATTATTGATATGGTTAGATAAACTGGAAGATTGTTTTGTCTGCCATCAGTACAGCACAATCGAAACATCACTCAATGTCACACTTTTCCTTCTGGAAATACCTCCATCGAATACCTTCTTCTCTTCCATCATCCAGTTAAAGATGTTTGATTGGGAAAACTCTTTCATGGATTGCATTCAAAACTAGCTGGCTGTTTGCCTTGGCTTTTATTTTAGCCCGTTGTTGTAACATTATTGGCGAGTTGCGACTTCACTGATTACTTCAAGCAATATAAAACTTGTTTAAGACCGTTCATATAAAAAATTTAAAAAATACCGTATCGAAACAAAGTGTTATGATGTTATTCCGTAAGAAGTTATAGAATTGATAACTGTGACGTAGGATAATCAGAAACAATGTCACAAATAGTTCATCCTCCTCGACTATTGAAGTCGATTAACCGATATTAACGGATCACACACAGTATTTGAAAACCTCTTAGCGCGTATATTTCTGCTTACCTGATTGTAGCTCGAGGGATTTCAAATTGTACTTTTGATGATAGTTAATGCTGTCAGATTTTATCCGTCTTTAAAAAAAAAAGACAACCTGCAATTCGCACAGTGTATAAACTAGACACAAGCACTCCGTTTCAAAGCACATCGGGGTACAGTATAGTACTCCAGCGGACAGTGCAGTTAAAGGGGACTGAGGCTGAGACGCTGAGACTCGGGACTCGCGTCCTTTTTAGCAGTTCAGCCGAATATAGCTCCCTGTCCGCTCGCCAGCCGCGCCTCCCGTCAGCTGTGACGGTCCAGGTGTTGCCTGGGCGACCGTCCCGTCTGCCCCCAGGTTCGGTGTCTGTCAGTGACGTCAAGCTGACAGCGGAGATTCTGCAAAGACGAGAGCAGCTGACTGGGAACTGGGAACAGGGACTGGAGACAGGACAGGCGGCAGGGACCCACCTCGCCGACCGCGTCCCGCACGGAAAGAATCAAAACGCACCTTTTGCGCTGTTATAATGCTTTCAGTAGTTTAAGCTAGGAAAGTGTGGTCTTTTGAATAACCGCCTATCTCTGAGCTCAGACAATGCTCGCAAGTGGAATGGCACGCCGGTGACGCTCTGTGGAGGTGCGATGAAGTTCTGAAAGTTGTTTGATTCGCTACGGTGTCTCCGCGCTCCCTATGTAAGTAGTACTGCCGGGATTTCTGAAAAACTTTAATTCAATTGAAAAACACAACACTATTATTATTATTATTATTTTATTTGTATTATTATCGCAGCAGCCCACTTTTCTGAACAAGGAAGCTCTGCTCATGGCTTCAGAAACTTTCAGATCCGACTCGGAGTGCCAAACGGTAAGTCACTCGTCAAAGCTCTCTGCATCCTTTCTCTGTCCCTCGTCTACTGTGCACCTTTTTTTCTCTTTCCGACAGCTTCTGCCGCTTGTTATCGGCGGATATATAGAACAGCTTCTTGGCGCATGACAGCGATCCGATGCTGACAGACTCCTGTCAGCCGGCTGCAGAGGCGCTGCGCTCTGTGAACAGGCGCTGGGGGGGTTAGTGGAGACTGCGCTGCGTTGCTCGCTGGTCTCACACGGACGTCAGCCGCATGCATACCTGACTTTCCTAAGAGAGAGAAACACGTGACCACAAGCCCCCGAGTGCACTAGTTTAGAGGTGGTACATGTATTTGTAAGGGACACGGGTACAACGCTGAGGTCGGGGTGTATTCTTAGCTCTGATTCGTTTTCCTGCACCTGTGACATTTCTTCAGTGCAGCCCTTACTCCATAGGTACTCTATTGACACTCACAGTTCGTATGTACACTGGTCAGAGTCAAATTCACTTAAACGTATCTCCTCATTTAGCCAAGGTTTCTAATGGCAAAAGTAATTTTTTCTTTGTGTATCTGTAATCCAACACACAGTATCCCTTTCAGCCAAAAGCTCTGTGCTATCTGGACAGATCCTTCCACCCCAAGGACTGCGTGTTTTCTGGGCGCTTGTGACTTATCTGCCGAGCACACCGAGAGGCACTGTGCTTATCGCTGACTGTGCTGCGGGAGAAACTGGGATATTTGTTTGAGACGCACATGCAGTTGATACTGTAGGTCTGCCAGTCCCGCCTCTATAAGCCCTTGGTGTTACAAGCCAACTTCTTTTAATAGATAAGCAGCTTGTACCGTATATTCCCTCCAAGTGACCTTGCAGGGCACTTTCTGTCACCAGTAGTCTGCATGGCGATCCAGCAAGGAACAAAGACCAGTAGAGATGCAGTATTGCTTTGATGATTTATTTGCTTAACAGACACCCTTAGACCCTTCTGTGCAGTACGGCTAGTTTCTCAACATCAATTAGCAGTGGTAAATATTTTGGAACAAATCATTCATTCTTTTATTCTGGGTTTTGACCCTTCTTTTGGTGTTCACTATTAACTCCTGCAGAGAGCATTTTGAACTGCTTGTTTTGTCCACTGATACTTCTTCTGCTCTGTCATAAACAGCTTCAGCATTGTTTAATCTCCAGGGCACCCCTGGTGGCTCCAGTGGGTGTTACTGCAGAGTCGTGGTGTTGCAGAGCTGTGGAATGAACATAATTGAGGCTGAGGGTCCATATGCAGGGCCTCTTCAGTGCATCAGCCCATAGCTAGCGTTGTTGCCCCTGCTCTGCTGTTCCTGCCTAATGCCCCACGCTTGTGTCCCGGGCTCAGAATCCCGCTGTGTACCCCGATGCCCTGGAGTCCGTGGGCCGGGCAGAGGGCTTGACCCTGCAAAGCCCTGCCCTGACCGACCCCCGGGCGCTGCTGGACCTGGAGGAGGAGGAGCGAGGGGAAAAGAGGAAGGGCAGGTACCGTCACAGCCTGCAGCTGCTCAAGCCCGTCAGAACCACACACAGGTGAGCCCTGAGCACTGCTGGCTGGGCAGGTACTTTATTCACAGCCTCACACTGTGCTCTTCTGCCACCTTGAGAGACGCCTGATCCTCCTGTAAACTGCTCTGTAAATATGCTGGGTCTGCCTTCTGTCAGGCCTCCCAGAGGAAAGATTGTTTCGGAAGCACAGCTCTTGCAAAGACGTCTTGATGCACACTTTTGAGAACACTGTAGCAAATAGACCACTTCTGCTGTGTCAGCTGCTGACCTTTCTCCCAGAGTAATATTGACATGGAGTCCAGAAGCTGCCGTCTGGGGCCTGTTGGTTTTCTCTTTAGCTGGAGTTTGGTCAGAGGTCTCAGCCCTCGGTGCCGCAGGCCTGACAGCGCTGCTTTCCCCTCGCAGGCACCAGCACCCTGTGGACAACGCAGGGTTCTTCTCCTTCATGACTCTGCAGTGGCTGTCCCCACTGGCCTGGAGGGCCCACAGGATGTCTCACTTGGAGATGGGCAACATCTGGGGGCTTTCCTGCCACGAGGCCTCTGACACCAACTGCCAACGGTGAGGCGCAGATGGAACTGTATACCCACCCGACTCCAAGATGAGGTGTAAATTCTCCTAAGTGCAACCAGTGCAACCAGTTAGTTTCAGGTTAAGAGTGCAGACAGACCAACTGCCCATCTTTGTTTATTATCTCCGGTGGGGGAGTGTTGTTTCTCTTCACAATCAGGTACTTCTGCCACAGTGTCTTATCCTCTCAGAAGGGTAACTGTCTTACAGTCATGTTGTTGCAGATTTCTACACAACTGTAGCTACCACAACCTCAGAACAAAAGCTTTGCAACACTATTTTTTGATCATGACATTCTCTTTTGATTATTTTTAACAGATTATAACATGATTTATTGCATGAGCTACTGCAAATTTAATTCTTGCTCAAGTCAGGCAGGTGTGCGGAATCTGCTGCAGCCACGTCCTTGTTGAGGTCGACTCTACTGCGAAACTCCTTATGTGTGTCTGAGATGAGCAGCTGGCAGGGACCACGCTGGATCACTGGAGCTGTTTTTTTCTTGACGTCGGATTCCCTGAGTCAAGGAGAGACAGAAGAGTTTCCCTGCTACCTCTGTATTATGATGGCAGGGATAATTCTGCCAAGGCTGTTATTAATAGCAGAGATTAGAGAGTCACTGTTCCTAAAACAGGCTATATCATTAAGACTGTTCCCCTGTCCTCAGGTTGTTTCTTCTAAGCTGAGTGTCTCATTGGCAGCTGAGCCCTTTATAGAGACTGGCAGGAAGGGTCAAGTGTTACAGAAGGAGGGTCAGTCTTGAGTGACACAGGACCCAGGGCTTGGACTTAAATAGAAACCTGTAGGACCAGTGGAATCCAGCCACCAGTGTTTTAGAAGTAAATATTTGGAATGACAATTGTTTTTACTTTTATTATCTCTTGTATCATCAAAATCTCTTTGTTTAATCATTGATTAGCATTACAGATGTGCTAAGAAGATTACTTGTTGAATTCTCTGTTGCTCCCATTATGCAGTCGGACTGTACCCACTCCTGCTTGCCCTCTATGACGATGAGCTGCAGTAACAGAAATATACTGACTCACTCAAGTGGTCTGTGTGTGTACTGGGGGGTAGAGGGTGGAGATGTGCTGTTGCTGCCTACCTGCTAAGAGCAGTTCAGTAGAAAATGAGTGAGAGTGAGCAAGAGAGCAGTCCACATTACAGCAGTCTCGTGAGCACCGGTACAAGGACTCAGAAACTTCAACTGTGTTTCTGACGGCAGATTCATTTGAGTGTTGGAGATGTATTGGACATTGAAAGAAATTTTGATCACAATAATTTGTGGTTATGTCTCCTGTTCAAAGAACTCCAGCTATCTGTTTTGTTTAACCCTGACACTACTGCACAGTATATTGGATTTGAAAATGTTCTTCAATCCAAAAAACATGAGCCTAAAAGAAATCCATTCATAAACACTCTTTTAAATCTGTCTTCTTTAATAATGTATCTTCTGTCTGTAGTTTTTAATCATTTGAAAAATGCTTTTAACATGGTATTTAAACGAGCATATATTTCAGGCAAGGCTAGGGTTAAGGTTATAAAAACCATCCAATGTTGACACAATTTCTACTTCTGGTTCCACTTGAAATGACAAAATTGTGAGAGTTTACCCAGTGGAATGGACTTTCTGAACAATTTTAATGTGATCGGCCTTCCTAGAGTTCATTTGGGCTCTAAAGTACAGACTTGAGGATTACAAATGTCTAACTACTGTGGGATTGCTAACCCTAGCTGGGGTTTCCACAGAACAATCCTGCGATCTGTCTCTGAAGCCCTCCATTCATCAGATTTGAAAATAGATAAGACTTTATTGATCCCGAAGGGAAATTGATGTAATATTGATGTAAATTGATGTAATATTCCTCAATCCAAAAAATATGAGCCTAAAACAATTAAATCCATTCATAAACACTCTTGTAAATTCGTTTTCTTTCATAATGGACCTTGTATAGAGAGATTTTCAATAAGTTGAAAAATGCTGTTAACATGGTAATTAGAGTAGATGAGCACACATTCCAGGCCAGGGTAGGGTTAGGGTTACAAGAATCATCCAATTTAGATGGCATTTCTACTTCTGGCTCCACTTGATTTGAGTCAGTTTATCCAATGGAATGGATGTTTTTAATTTTAATGTGAAACACACTTCCTGTAGTGTGCAATACCCTGTACGGAAACCGTGCTTTGTGTGTCTGTATGTCTCCGTGACTCTCTCTGTTTCTCAGTCTCTGTGTACAATAGCAGACATGTGCAGATCACTCTTGCTTTCATCCCCTTTGCCCGTCTTCTTTTTCCTTTGCTGCCAGTTCTCTTGTCCTCAATGGATCGTGCTGTCTCCTTGCCTCCCTGTCTCTCTGTGCCAGGCTGGAGCGCTTGTGGCACGAGGAGCTGAAGAGAAGGGGCAGAGAGGGGGCCTCGCTGACCAGTGTCCTCTGGAGGTTCTGTAAGACGCGCACTCTGGTGGCCATCTTTGCCCTGCTGGTTACCATGGTCACAGGCTTCACCGGGCCTGTAGGTTTAGGTCTTTTTTCCCCTTGCTGGATTGTGCATCGTCATCCTTAATGCCCTTGCCATAATTCCAGTTAAAATTTAATTTTAACTACTGTTTATTAAAGACCTTCTTTGTTTTTTACAGTTTACTGTGTATCCTTGACATTTGTAATTTTTCCAGCAAGGTTAATATAGGACCTCAGTAAATTTACCCCACCCATGTGTTTGTAGATCTCTACATGGCTCCATAAAGTTCTTTCTAAATTAATTTATATCCAGTCTTTGGATACATGTATATTTGTAAATATATATGAAATTACTTTTCAGTGTAGAACAGTGTATAGTATCTGTACAAGGACTTATGTGTTGTAAAGGTCTGAGCTTCATGGAAGCTTCTGTGTCAGTGCTGTGAATACATAGTTGTCAAATAACAGTCACACCCAGGAATTTCTACAGGACTGTTTTTCCTGTTCCTGTTCTTTGTGTTTAAAGTTCTCTTTACATACTCAGGGGTTTATTTAAATGACTCAGCAGAAAAGATATAACAATGTCTAATTGTTCTGCTTTGAGTAAATGGGCTCTTCTGAGCATGCACCAGATGATAAAAACAGCGAAAGCAAAGAACAAACTGCAACACATTCTTAGCAGCTGATGTTTAGTCGCTGCATGCTGTCAGACCGGATCCGTCCTCACTGACAGATCTTATTTGAAGATTGTCCCATTTTGCACTTTATCAATAAATTAAATGAGCACAGGTGTCTCCAGATAAGAGCTTGGTATTGGAAGGTTGGTCATTCATTTGCTGAACTGTGTGGTAGATGTACAGAATAGCTCTGACTAGGTATACCTTCTCTGAGGCAGCAGCATGTTTGTGTGTTGCAAATTCCTGGGGTAGTCTTGACTTACATGTGCCTCTGGTCTTGTTTTAGAGCAGAGATAGAGCAGTGAGCTCTGAGAGATGCCTCCTCCCCCACCCCCAAACGCCTCCTATGCAGTATGTTTCTGTCTCCAAAAACAATAATCAGATAACATTTTGGTTACTCTTATCACAAAGGACTCAACTGGCTTTTCATTGCTTAAGCTTGTTGAGTGCGAAAAACAATCGTACGATCCTCTTATTGTCTTTCCCCTCCCTCTCCTTCTCCTCCTTTTCCTCTTCTCATTTTTTCCAAAAACACCCTGTCGCCTGTCTCACCCTCCTCTCTCGTGTTCCCTGTCTCGGCCATGGTCTCTCCGCAGGCCCTGCTGGTCCGTGCCCTGCTGGAGTATTCCCAGAGCCCGGAGCCCAGGCTGCTGCATGGCCTGTCCCTGGTGGGCGGGATCTTCCTGATGGAGCTGACCCGCTCCTGGTCCTTTGCGCTCATGTGGGCCGTGAACTACCGCACTGCCACCCGCCTACGGGGGGCAGCGCTCACCCTTGCCTTCCAGAAGATCCTGCGCCTGCGCAGCACCAAGGACACCAGTGTTGGGGAGGTGAGTGTCTCTGTGGCCACCTGTTAGTGAGAGCCTTGCAAAGAAGAACGCAATTTAACAGGTGTTTTGACCTCTGAGTGGTCTGCTTCTGTATATTTTTTGTTACCATTTAAAAAAACTTGTAATTACAGTATGTATGATAATGGAAATGTAATATAAACACTACATGTTGAACCTGCGCTGACCTGCTCTGTTGCAGTGTGCTTATAGTGAAGAAAACCTGTTTGTTTCAAAGCCCTCTAACCTTTTGTCTGTGTCTCTTTTTGAACACAATGCAGGTGTTATTTAGCTTTGGGGGTGTAATTTTCTTCGTCACAGTTCCCTTCAGATTACTGCAGTCCTCCTGTTCTCTAAGAGAAGAGAGGATGATAAAGAACTTAAAGAACTGGAGGAGGGCTTGGTAGTGTTTGTTTTGTATGTTTTTCTCTCTCGTGTGTGAAAACACAGCAATTTGCAGTGCTCTGTGGTGTATAGCCGTGATTGTAAAGGCTGCCAAGAGGTATTTCTGTAATTATGTCCATTAGAGGGGTACTTTCAGCATGCTTCAGCACACAGAGGCTCTAGAAACTGGATGATGTTGCAGGAAAGGCAGCGGCTGCGTGCTCATGTTGACCTCTCCCTGCCTGTCGCTCCTGCAGCTGGTGAACATGTGCTCCGGGGATGGGCAGCGGCTGTATGAGGCGGCCGTTGCGGGGTGCCTGCTGGCAGGGGGCCCCATAGTGGCCGCTCTGGGGCTGTCCTACACTGCTGCCTTCCTGGGACCCACTGCACTGCTGGGCTCGGCTGTTTTCATCCTCTTCTATCCCTCCATGGTATGCCCCCTCTTGGGACACCTTCACACAACAACCCTGCGGCACTCAAGGTCTGCAGTGTGGGTCAGTCAGAGTAAAAGCTATTAGCAAATTCTATGCATTTCCAGCTTTATTATCCTCTGGGGGACATTTGACTTACAGCCAGTCCAATACAAGTCCAATACATCTATACAACTATACAACAGAGAAGACAGTACCCTGGTGATACAGGAGATAAGAGATTTACTTTATACTGTTGAAGAGAGATTTGCAGCAGGGATGAGACCAGATGGGAGTGACACTCTTGCCCTTCATTACAACCCTTTGTTTGTAGAGGATATTTAAGTTAATTTGATTTCTTGCAATTATTTTTCTACTTATTTTCACTAATTTTCTTAACCTTTTACAATTAGTAGTATTGACATTGCCAAACCAACAAGTGAGACAGTATGTTAAGACACATTCAATAAATGACTTGTAGAAAATGTAGTTCTTTCTACCTTTAAAAAGTGGAGTTTCCCAAGAAATAGGGTCTCTTTTGGCCCTTTTTAAAAATGGTTCCACAACATTTGTCCCATCTCAGGTTTTTGTCTATAACCCAATTACTACTCAAAAACCTTTCTGTAACATCACCCCAATTATCAGGCTGGTTCTTACAGTTTGGAAAATTGCCCTTCTTAACTAATTCAGAACTTCAGGTCACCTCTCTTGCAAGCATAGACAAGAACTTACAAGTTCCAGGCTGATTTTTCTATCTGTGACATGTGATCAGAATCTGTGACATCATTCTGCAGCGAAAATCACAGCTTGTTGAACTTTCATTTGATTCTATTTCCTCTTCTCCTTAGTGTCATGAAAAAAAAAACTTTTTGATGAAAAATGTTGATGAAGATTTTTTTTTACTTTATCCAATTTGCCTAGAGTCCCCGATTTAAAATTGTATTTACTGTCCTAAACCTTTGTGAATTGATCACACTGTAGAATAAACAAGCTCCTCTTTGTAAACAGAAGGGAGTAGAGTGTGACTCTGATTCTGTGTCTTGTGCCCAGTTCATTCCCTCTGGGAGAATCTCTTAGCATGTAGGATGCAAGCGAGTTAGAGCTGTCCAGTCAATGAGCACTCTGTGCAGCTCTAGCTGTTTGATTCCTGTCTTCTGATGTGCTAAACTCCCATCCCCTCTGCTAGATGGTTGCCTCGCGGCTGACGGCTCATTATCGACGGCAGTGCGTCGCTGTGACAGACCAGCGTGTGCGCCTCATGAACGAAATTCTGGGCTGCATTAAGTTCATCAAGATGTACTGCTGGGAGAAGGCCTTTGCTCACAATGTGCACAGTGAGTAATGTCCCAGCGACCTGTGTCTCAGCTCTCCAAGTTGCACGTGGGCACACTGGAGACCCCACAGTTTGTACATCAGCTCATAGTGACGCAGACAGGCACCTAGCCAGGCTATAGTTTTATTCCTAAATCTCCGTGTGATTTTCAGCCAGGAGCACAGTATAAGCTAACCTGGATCTCTACATGAAGGAAGTCTTCAATAGAGGTCAAATGTTTCTCTAAAATTTCTATTTTTCTTTCCCTAAGTCTCTGCCAGGGCCTCTCTTTTCCCACATCCACACATCAGTATGTGCACCAGACATCTCCACAAATTTCCATTTCCAGCCCTTTCAGCACATCTCTCCAGTACCCAAGTGATTCATTTAACAAGCTTCACTGTCCTAAACTGCTCTCCGCCCTGCTGCTACCTGAGCTGCTGTAAAATTCTAGTCTTCAGGGCTGATCTGAGAGTCCAAGGCTCTCTAGTGCTTGAATTCCATAGTAGTCTTTGTTGCTCAGCCAAGGAGTGATTAAATAAATGAGTGAACATTGAAGCTGTCCCATTCATCACAGATAAGGATCCTTAGGTGCTTCAGAAAGGAGCACCAATTAAACAAGCAGCTTCTTTCCAGTTTGACAGCCCGTTAATTCCATTAACCTGCAGTTTAGACATTTGCTTTAATTAATAACCATCAATGGAAGATCTATATATAACCCTCCTTATGGTTTGAATAACAGATCTGAAAATGTACAGAGCGTACTTCATCTCGTCCTTGGAGTCTTTTAGCTGCTAAATTAAATGGAACAATATTCCTTTAATTTACAGAAGACACAGTTTATTGCTTCATCTGGGAGAACACCTTGTTTCTGCTGCTGGGTTGTGAGTTTGCCTATATCTCAGGAGGCAGAAACACTGGTTGCGACAGTTTGAATAATCCCCTCAAGCTCGAAGGGGTACCAGGGCACTGCTAGATACAGGGCACAGAAACATTTACATGATCAGAGACACTGTAATATATCTTGGCTAGAGAACAGGAAGCAGTAAGATGGAAGGTGCAGAGCTCCTAGTGTCCGCATGCTCTGAGTGCTCCTCAGGGGCTGGCTATGAATGATGGCGGCCTGAGATCCTCTCCCCAGCCGATTCAGGGACACAGGGAGGCACAGCTGATGAAGGGGGAATCACATGTGGTTATGTTACAGTGTGTTCCTACTGCCAGTTCCTACCTGGCAGTGTGGATCTCTGTGTACTTGATAATGTCTTATTATGATTGGACAAGTGTCTGACCAATTCATCTTTAAAGTCTTTTTCTAAGTCCCTGGTAGCTGCTTCTGTGTTCGCTACTCATCCTGTTTGGTGTCATGTACTGTAGCTGCGTTTCGGCAGACTGATCGTTCCTTCCCTCTCTGTGTCCCAGCGGTCCGGTCGAAGGAGCAGGGGATCTTGGAGCGAGCTGGCTATGTCCAGACCATCACAGTGGGCATGGCTCCGGTTGTTGTCGTGATCGCCAGTGTGTGCACTTTCACTCTGCACATGGCGCTGGGTTATGACCTCAGCGCAGCTCAGGTGGGTTCACTCTGTGCATGGCGCTGGGTTATGACATCAGCGCAGCTCAGGTGGGTTCACTCTGTGCATGGCGCTGGGTTATGACCTCAGCACAGTTCAGATTGGACACATGGTCTCCCTCTGCCTGGTGCATATCAGATTCTTCTGTGTCTTGCTGGGCAGAACAATAGAGCTTGTACAGTAGTGTAGTTTGAAAAGCCCATTGACAAAGGCCTTTGAAATATTTTGCATTTAGACAACTGATTCCTGGCTGAGTGAATCTCATTTTTGGAACCCTGTTTTGACCTCAACCAGAGAGCACTTTTGAGATTCTGTGCTTAAGCCTTTAGAAATAACTTGGTTCAAAAGCATTTCTTCTGATTTAGATGTCTTTCAGTCCACTTACTGCTATTTTCTAGTACTGTAATACTGTAAAGCAGACTAAAATTGTTTTGTGACAATGTTACATTAACGTAAAAGTCCATATTTTATAATTTGCTTCAGAGTTTGGTTGAATTGTGGGTTTCTGCAGATAGAGCGTTCTGATTATTCTAACTCAGTACGAAAAGGTTAAGTACTCTAAATGTAAGCATTACACACTACAAATTCATTGAGTCATGTGTCACATTTATCCCAGGATTTTCCTTGAAAGACTGCACAACAAGCTGAGCTGGTCCTCTGTTCTTTTCTCTGGACAGGCCTTCACTGTGGTCGCCATCTTCAATTCCATGACCTTTGCCCTCAAGGTCATACCCTTGGCTATCCGCACTTTGTCTGAAGGTGCTGTGGCAGTGAGGCGTTTTCAGGTGATTACTGATATGGAGTTCATTTAGAAGAAGAAAACATCTGTGGCAGACATTCCTTCGATCACTTCGATCATGTCTCTGTAAACTTGCCGTAGTCTTAATTGTGGGTAATACCTTTTTTCAACACTATGGCAAAGACTTTTTGTTTTTAATTTTAACAAAAATGTGAACAGAACCTTTAGGGAACAGATATTAAGATGAACAGAAAGTTGATTTCCACCGATTATGCCCGTGGAGGGGAATACCAGTGTGAGTTTAATTTTGAAAGCAAAGAGAATCCGGGAAGCTCTCCTCCTGGGGGCGCTGCTCAGTGTGCCTGTCTCCATCCCGCAGCGGCTGTTCCAGATGGAGGAGCGCGCGGCCCTGACGGCAAGGGTGGAGGACCCCGAGAACGCAGTGGAGTTCAGCGGGGCCACGCTGGCCTGGCCGAGCGGAAGTGACAGCGGCTGGACAGCAGCCGCCAGGTCCGGCCCAGCGGGGACGATGGACAGGGTGCTACGGGAGGAGAGGCTGAGCCGGTCCATGGCCGGGGAGGAGGAGAAGGGCAGCCCTGGGGAGCACAGCGGCCCACTCCTCCTCCCCAACATGGAGCAGGACAGCCCTCAGAGCACTGTGACCTCGGGACAGGACCCTCGCCCGCTGCTGCAGGTGGACCTGCACGTCAGGAAGGTATAGCTCGCACCTGGCTCTCCCCCCTAAAGGGCTGTGGTTCTGCTGTGCGTTCCTGCACAAGCTCCCACCTCTGCCACCTTACTGTCGTCCACTGTGCTTTTGTGTTCTTCCATCTGGGAGCCCTCCTTCACAGTGACGATTACAGCCAGCCCTCCGCCTCGCCTGTAACTCTGCGGCTGTGCTGTGAATCCGGAGGGGAGGACTCCTGTCCTGTCGCATGCTCACGGCTGTGCTGTGAATCCAGAGGGGAGGACTCCTGTCCTATCGCATGCTCACGGCTGTGCTGTGAATCCGGAGGGGAGGACTCCTGTCCTGTCGCACGCTCACGGCTGTGCTGTGAATCCAGAGGGGAGGACTCCTGTCCTGTCGCACGCTCACGGCTCTGCTGTGTCCGCAGGGCAGGCTGCTGGGGATCTGTGGCGCTGTGGGAAGTGGCAAGAGTTCTCTCCTGTCGGCTCTGCTGGGACAGGTGAGGCTGCGCTCCCCGAGTCTCTTCACCTTCGCCCTGGCCCTGTGTGGTGCTGTTCCTCCTGTGTCTCAGCATCTCCTTGGAGATCCCTCTCTTCCTTCATTGGGATTGTTTCTGTAATGCCTGTCCATGACTGGAGCTTTTCAAAAGTTTTTGAGTTAGCTGTGTGTTCTTGGTCATCTGTGATTAGTCCCGTTCTTGATTCAAAAGCATTGTTTATTTTTTTTTATTACCGGCAAGGTCAATTGAAAAGAAAGTCCTATTGACAGTGACTGGCTGGAGACCCATTTATACAGCAGGGCCTTTACTGGAACAAGCTGAGTGAAATACAGTATCTCACTTAAGGGGAACAATAGCAGCACCTTGCCTGGGGTTTGAACCAACAACTCTTCTGTCTAAAGCTGTTATCACTACATCACACTGCTTCATCTGAAAAAAACAAATATTTATAGTAGTGAGGTTTCTCTTGTGTATCCGTTGGTCTATTGCTCTGCACCCAGTTTGCTTCTATCTGGCGCACTGGCCCCTTGCCCAGCCTTGCAATGGTTCAGTCCCAGCCTCACCCTCAGGTGTTTCTTCTCTCCAGATGACCCTGCTGGAAGGTTCCATTGCAGTGACAGGGGGGTTTGCCTATGTACCGCAGCAGGCGTGGATTCTGAATGACTCGCTGAAGGAGAACATCTTGTTTGGAAAGAAACATGATGAGAAAAAGTAAGAAATGCAGATACAGCATCTCTGTCAGCCCATCTGTCTGTCTAGGCTTCTTTGTTCCGTAACACAGACAATTTAAGTTTTTGATTAAGGATATTTTTGTATTTTTTTATTAAACCTTGATTGAATCTGGGAGCCTAAAACTGTGCAAGTTCTCTCTGTAACAGCTCCTGTCCTCTCATTGCTCCTTGTACTCCCTGTCCCAGGTACCGAGCTGTTCTTGAGGCCTGCTGCTTGGACCCCGACATTACTGAGCTGCCCCATGGAGACATGACGGAGGTGATTGTCTCTCACACAACACGCTTCATTAACTACTGTTAGAGTCTCCCTCAAGCTCTGGAAGCTTTTCCAGTTCTAGGCCCTCACACGGCTTTTTCAGCGAGTTTTTTTAAATTTCGGATTTGTGTCATTTCGTATCCAAGCGTAGCTGGGCTCCAGCCCCAGTGTCCTCCCGGCTGCTCGGAGGCCCCGTGCTTCCTGAGGCTGGGCTCTGCAGCTGTGGAGCTGCTGGTCTCCGCATGTTTGCTGTGTTGTAGATCGGAGAGCGAGGAGCCAACCTCAGTGGCGGCCAGCGCCAGCGTGTCAGCCTGGCCAGAGCCCTGTACAGCGACCGGCCCCTCCTGCTGCTGGACGACCCCCTCAGCGCCGTGGATGCCCACGTGGGGGCTCACCTGTTCCACAGCGCCATCCAAGGGGCAGCAAAGGGGAAGACTGTGCTGTTTGTCACACACCAGCTGCAGGTAGGACATCTCGGGGTTCTGCACCCTGCTGTGTATGAGGAGCATCTGCTGTTGTTGCTGATCGCCAGCTGCCCCGTGCATGTGTGCAAATACTCAGCAGCCATTAGTGCTCTGAATTTATACATCAATTCGGAATGAAGTACAGTCGCGCTCCAGTTTTGTTTTACTCAAATTTTAAACAACTTTTATAGCGGAAGTAGGATTTCTGGATTCACATCTAAGTCCTGAGGACGGCATGATGGTGCAGTGGTCAGCATGGCTGCCTCACAGAGCTGGAGCCCTGGGTTCAATTCTGGACCTGGGGGTTCGTAACTTCTCCCTGTGCTCGCGTGGCTCTCCTCTCGGTGCTCTGCTTCCCTCCCACCATGCAAAGAAATACTCGGAGATTAATTGGCTTCCAGGAAAACTGGCCCTACCTTGAGTGTCTGTGGCTGTGTCCACCCTGGGATGGAATGGCGTCCTGTCCAGGGTGTGCCCTGCCTTGAGCCTGTCGCTTGCCGAGTGGTACTGAATCTATCCTCTGGTCAGATTGTCCCTGGCATGTGGGCAGAGCTGGCTGACGCGTGTCTGGTGTCTGGCAGTTCCTGCCCGAGTGCGACGAGGTGGTACTGATGAAGGAGGGGCGGATTGCCGAGCAGGGCACGCACGCGGAGCTGATGGCCCGGGGCTGCCACTACGCCACGCTCTTCAGCAGCCTGCAGCGGGAGGTAAGCGCCCAGCCAGGGGCCCGTCCTTCTGGCAAGAGACATAAGGCTCTTCAGAGGCCATCACCAAAAAGGTCAATACCATGGGGATGGCAGATAAAACAACCAGTGAAGGAAAATGTTTTCCCTTTTCATTTAATAATGGTTATAATAAATCTTGTATTTACCATTCTGTTCCTTCCTTAGACAAGCAACAGCATGTTATTATGCCCAGAAACCCCTGTGATATCTCCTCTGGTGCTCTAAGCTGAAGCCCTTTATTGCAGAACCTGGTGCGGAAGGACATGAGCACCAGACCGCAGGGTGCGGAGGGCAGAGCCCAGCTGTCCCCCAGCGTCAGGAGCACGGACAGCGAGCTGAGCGACAGGAGGGCAGGTAAGGGATGCGCTTCTCTCACAGTCTCTATCCCTGCACCTGTCCCCAGGCACGTTTGCAGGGTCTCCAGCTCCCGGCGTTGACAAAGTGGGATATTGCTGTATCAGAGTTAATCCACTGCGGGGAACTGGGAGTGATTTGCCTCAGCAGTGAGGATATACACTACATCAGTGATCTATGGATATAGAAACTACTCGGCAAATCTCAGCACCACAGGGGAAAAGGCCTGTGCATGTGACTCTCTCTCTCCACGGAAGCAAGATGAGACCGATTCTGTCTCAGCGTGTGTCTCTGCCTCTCCAGCGGGCCAGCTGATGAAGGCAGAGGAGAAGGGCCTGGGGGCAGTGTCCTGGTCTGTGTACAGAGCTTACATAAAGGCAGCAGGGGGCGCCCTGGCCTTCCTCACCAACATCTTCCTCTTCCTCCTCACCACGGGCAGCATTGCCTTCAGTAACTGGTGGCTGAGCTACTGGATCCGTCAGGGCAGTGGGGTGAGTGGGCCCTCCCGGAGCATTGTGGGAATGTGGATCAACACATTCTTAACGCTCGACACATTCTTAACGCTGACTCTGTGAGATCTTTTAAGCTGTAGCTTGATGAGATTCTTTGAACGTTAAAGTGCTAGCAATGGAAGGACCAGGTCAGGTCAAATGGATTCAATGTGTGCAACATCGATCAAGTTCTGGGGTACCAGGACTCCCAGTTTGAATTTTGGCTGTTTTCACAAAACGAGAAAGAGACAGGCACTGCTCGTTTATACTATCCTGTCTCTCAATGTTAGAGAAACAGACAAAACACAGCTTCTGTACATCATTTCAACAGCTCATAGTTTTTTTTGTTTGCTGTTTTAAGATTGCTGTGGCGAGTGACTGTATGTAAATGATGATGGCGATGTTCTGATTCCTGCGGCCGTGGCCGGTCTGTCTGTCTCTGCTTAGAACTCGTCGGAGCTCCTGGGGAATGAGACGGTAGCCAGTGACAGCATGAGGCTGAACCCGCACTTCCAGGCCTACTCCACCGTCTACATGCTCTCCATGGTGGCCCTGCTGCTGCTGAAGGCAGTGCGGGGGCTGGTGTTCGTGAAGGTATCCATCAGCAAGGCCTTGGCTGTCAGCATTGGGAGATCCCAGGGAAAATCAGATTGCTGCTGTCAGTGGTGTTGGTGGACCCGTAGGTGGCACTGTTCCTTTTGGACCAAAGCAATGCCGCAGTGTGGTGAAATGGGACACTGTGGTGAAGGAGGTGTCATCCTTTGGATGAGATGTGAAACGGGGGTCCTTTCTACTATGCCATTTAAGATCCCATTAAAGATCTATGTTCAAAGGAATAGGGGCGTTGACTCTTGTGCTGCCAATGGCTGCCATGTGTCACCTAAATGGGTGCTGCACATCAGTGGGGGATGAAGTGGGACCCCTCTTGTATGATCCTTTGAGATAAAAGCAATGAATTCTTGTAATTAGTTTTACCAGAGCTGTGTCTATCCCATGATGATATCCAGATAATCATTTATTGCTGAAAAGCGCTGCTGTTTTTCCTAACAATAAAGACCTTTTTTCTCCATTCTTTGCCTTGAGAGTTGCTGCCACTTGCCTTAATTTAGTGCCTCAAATTGAGATGTGCAAAGTAGCTTTGCCTGTTTCTTCTGTGCCTCAGGAGAAAGGGTTCAGAGCTCACAAGCCTTTTCCACTAATCTAAGTTTATTTATTTATGTGCACACAATATAAGCAGTAAATTTACATCTGCTGTTGTGCTTAGGAAATGAACGTGCTATAAATATTGAGAAGTCTGATATTGTGTTTTTTTTAGTTCATTTGCATTATGAGTTACAAGCTGTACAGGCAGCACTAGAGAGTCTCTCTACAGCCACTATCATCTCTAGACTCTCTTCACTGTTAGCCAGCTTTCACAGATTGGTGAAGAAAAATCGGAACTCTGTTTCTTAAACAGTTAACAGTTCTGTTTAGCTGTTCACTGTGTCATGAAGACTGACATGTAAGCGCACATGACAGTTTGTTCGATTCTGCATGCTGTAAGTGTATGTGCACTTACCCATTGTTGCAGAGACCCATGGAATTGCACAGCTCCTAAACTACAAACTTCTGTCAATAATATCCTCCAGTTTTTCAGCGGGGAATCTATTTGTATCTCTCAGAAATGCACAGAATAGTCCCAGAATTTCTGAGACTTTCAGTCAGTGTCTTTCTGTTTCATTTCCTTTCTGTGCAATAGTTCCTTGACAGGAATTGCAATAATTGAAAGAACATTTGCGAGCAGCGCCTGCGGGATACATCCATTTATCTTCACTGAACCAGTATAATTGTATTAGAATTTGCCTGCGTTTCTGTTTGTGGGAATTATCCCCGCAAGGGCATTTAAATTTCCCCCTGTATTTTTAAGTATGTTTGGGTTTGTTAGATCTTCAAAGAAAGATGATCTATCTTCCAGAGGTGTGATGACAAAAATGTGAATTTTAATGATTAAATTCAAAACCCACATTTTTAATTTATGCCAAAAGTCATTAGGTCCTTAAATGTTTGTTTGCAATATATTCATTCTGATTAATTTCTTATTTTCAGAGTTCCCAGAGAAAAAAAAACAATTAGCCATTATTACTGTGAGCCTAAGAGCTTGATTGCTCAGGAGAGTGATTTTCTGTACTGTACTGTATATGTCTTCACGATTTGTAAATTTTGATACATACAGTAAAGGTCAACAGTAAAAACAAATTCAGATTTAAAAGATTAAGGCTTCTTCAGCCTGCAGTTTAAATTGCCTGACCCTTTAGTACGGAGCCATGTTAGAAATGTTGTTGTTATTGAGCATGCCAACAATATCCAGCGCAGTTCATGCAGCGTCTGCATGTGCGCTGTGGTGCGGAGTGACGCGCAGTGTGTCTCTTTACCAGTACACGCTGAGAGCCGCCTCCACGCTCCACGACCACCTGTTCCGCAGAGTCCTCCACAGCCCCATGAGCTTCTTTGACACCACGCCTCTCGGCCGTATCCTCAACCGCTTCTCCAGGGACCTGGATGAAGGTGAGTCCCTCCAGCCTCAGCAGCTCCTGGGCTCAGGAGAGCTGCGGCTTCCTCAGCCCCTCAGCTTGTGTGCCAGCTTGCCCATTGCATGTCTTAGAACCCATGTGCGCTGGTGTTGCCTTTGCTCAATGCGTAGTGTTTCCTGTCTCCTCAGTGGATGTGCGTCTGCCCATGCAGGCTGAGATGCTCTTGCAGAGCCTGGCCATGGTGCTGTTCTGCCTGGTGATGGTCAGCATGGTCTTCCCCTGGATCCTGCTCTCTATCCTGCCCCTGGGTCTCCTCCTGTTCCTGGTCAATCGCATCTCAAGGTGAGACAAAGCAAAACCTTACCCTCAGTCAGCTAAACTCATCAGTTTCTTCACATTGCAGAAGAGTCAGTCTTCTGTTTGTAGTTGTTGGACACAGTAGGAGATCATGCCTCTTGAAGGTACTGGTGCAAAACTTCTGTGTAAAACAAAAGGGTTTAGCTTGTTTCTGGTGATATTCTTGAATTAAGCCTGTTGCTTATTAATTATGTAACTAATTTAATTTCTGAAACTTCCCAGCTTGAGATATATAGTATGCATATTTATAAAATCCCATGTTGTGACTCACAGTGTACAATGGTCTGTTTTCATCCCCTCGTCAGACATCATTCATCAACAGAAATACTAAAGCTTGCTTTAATAACTGGAGTCTCTAAAAACTCGATGGCATGAAGTAAACCAAGCAGCGCTGCTTTGTGAAAGGATAATCGAAGGCTGTCCTCTTGCGCACCTGGTTCCCTGTTGTTGCTGTCCAGTCGTCTCGTCTTACACTTGCACTCAGAGACACCTGGCCTGCGAGCTGCACACCGCCTCACCCCTCTCCTCTCCCACAGGGTCCTGCTCCGTGAGCTCAAGCGTCTGGACAACATCAGCCTGTCACCCTTCACCTCCCACATCACCTGCAGCCTGCAGGGACTGTCCACCATCCACGCCTATGGGAGGGGCCCGGACTTCCTGTGCAGGTGAGGCCGCAGATGTCTGCACCTCTGTCTGCTCACACAGCTCACTGTCTGGAAGATCAGATCGCTAGTGTGGTGACAGGAAAGCCACTGGACGTTTTTAGCTTCATTTTTTTATCCCACTCTTTCTCCCTGGACACAGACCTACACTAATCCCCTATGTTGGTCAGGGCACTGTACGGTCTTCTCCGCTGGGATAAAACCTAACTTTTTAAAATAAAATCCAAAGAAATGAAGAAAAAAAATCAATTCTCCTTTCTCTGTGTCCTTCTTGTCTTGGGCCCTGTTTGCCTGTCAGGTACCAGGAGCTGCTGGACTCTAACCAAGCTCCTCACTACCTCTTCAGCTGCGCGATGCGCTGGCTGGCCGTGCGCCTGGACCTCATCAGCATCTCCCTCGTCACCCTGGTCGCGCTGCTCATTGTATTGATGCATGGGAGCATCCCCCCTGCGTCTGCCGGGCTGGCCATCGTGTACGCCATGCAGGTACAGTGAGGCCCCTACCCGTGCTCCAACAGCCAGGATAACTGGGGACCAGGACAGACAACAGTCTTCACCCTCCTGAGCCCGGTCAGCGTCTGCTGCCGCTTGGTAGAAATGATTGCAAGAGAGAGAAAATTAAAGAAATAGTGTATGTATTGACACAGAAGTCTTCACAAGGATGGGTGTACTGAAAATGGAGGAAAGGATAAGAAATAAAACAATGTTTCTCAACGTAAACCATAATAACATAAACTACTTTTATGTGCTCCCTCCACGTTACAGTGGAAAACTACTGTATGTTTCTTAATCTAAATTTCAGAGTTGCTTGACATTCTCAATTGTAAATGCACTGGCATTCTACCTGCTGTTTAATTTAGGAAACTAAACATTGTGACACAAACTGATTAGATTTTGATTGAATTCCCCAGGTTGTGTTCTTGTTATATAAAGTCTAAGGACTGCTGCTGTGTGGATTAATAAAAGCTTGTCTGCCCTGTGTGCTTGTCTCCTAGCTCAGTGGCTTGTTCCAGTTCACTGTGCGCATGCTCTCCGAGACGGAGGCCAGATTCACGTCCGTGGAGCGGATCAGTCATTACATCCAGGTGGGATCCGGTGGCGTGGACTGCGGGCTGCTGGGAATAGCTGGGAGAGGAGCCAGCTGGGGGAGGGACAGGACTGGGCTAGCAGAGCAGCAACACCATTGCACGGCACAGCAAGCTAATTAGCACACAAAGTGTGGGGCAGCCCACTGCAGACAACACAGAACAAGACAAGCCAGCACATGGTGTGTGATGCAGTGACAGTGAAGTGTGCAACATCAGAGTAATATGAAAACATTACGCCCCCTACAGCACATAAGCAGTAAGATGTGGAAGACACTCAGCATAGCATGGGATCAGCTATTCTTGACAATAATTACATAATTGTATTACATTCCAATATCATTGATATTTGGACTTCAACCCACTTCACGTCTTGCTCAGAACCTGGAGGTGGAGGCACCAAGAAACAGCCCTGCATCCTCCCCTGCCTCCCCCTGCTGGCCACAGGAAGGTCACATCCAGTTTGAAGATGTGGAAATGCGTTACCGTGACAACCTACCCCTGGTACTCAAGAAGCTGTCCTTCAGCATCCAGCCTGAAGAGACTGTTGGGATTGTGGGACGAACTGGATCAGGTAGCTGTGTTTCTTACTCCTTTTCTTTTTAATCCTTTAGCAAGAGCCACTTGACAGTTAATTAATATTCAGAGATGAACAAAATAACTGAAAATGTAATTCTTTCTTTAAAACAGTAATATATTTTTTATTAACATTTTATTTTGTAATTTTCAAACATAACAGATAGAACACAAACATAACCAAATATTATTAACTTACATACAACAAAATATTTATCAGATCAGTTTTAAGTGTGTTAAAAAAATACAAAACGTTGTACTGTTTGATGCCACAGCACATCAGACTGTCTGTAACAGCTCTGTGTCAGCAGAGTGTGTGTACAGTGTGGAGCTCTCTCTCTGTAACGGCCCTGTGTCAGCACTGCACAGTGTGTGGACAGTGTGGAGCTCTCTCTCTGTAACAGCTCTGTCTTCTCAGGGAAGTCCTCCTTGGGAATCACGCTCTTCAGGCTGGTGGAGCTGTCCGGAGGCTCCATCACCATTGACGGTGTGAATATCGCAGAGACAGGACTAGAGGAGCTGAGGACGAAGCTGTCAATCATCCCTCAGGACCCTGTGCTGTTCATCGGCACTGTCAGGTACCTGCTGTCTCTTCCTCAGATACAACAGAGCACATTCATTCTCCGATCTACAGTCAGCAGTTAGACAGGCCTGTTTTAACCTCCTGAATATCATCATAGCTGAAATGTGACTACAGTACATCAAACCAAACCTACAGTTAACCTATTGTCTACTTTTTAATAGGAATTCTCTAATTATTAGAGAATGACATACTGTAGTGGGCATGCAGAGAGTCTATAGCTGTCTCCTCCCATTCCTTGCCTGTAATGTGGATGCAGCGTTGAGATTCTCTTTCTCCCAGGTCCAATCTTGATCCGTGGGCTCAGCACTCGGACAGCCAGCTCTGGGAGGCTCTGGAGAAGACGCACATGAAGGACTCTGTGAGTACAGGACAGGGGCAAGCTGGCATCGCAATTATTGGGAAAACATTTGCCTGTGTATTTGCATGTTAAACTGCCCCTGGATATCAAACAATAGCAGCTTGTAAGGTGAAGCACGAGTTACTGTGAAATACGTTTTGTATATTCCTTCCTGGTTTAACCTTTTTTAACATCCTGGATATCAAAAACTTGTAAATTACAAGATGAGGCTCCCTGTAGTTTCATTGAATGTTCATTCCATTACATTCCACATGATTTTCTACTAGCAGTGCTTGATTACAGAGAAATCAGAATCATGGTGCTCATTACCAGAAGTGCTGTTTCTGTCCGCTGAGTGTGACTGTTCTCCTGTGCACACGCAGTGCTGCTGTGTGGAGACACAGGCTGCTCAAACACTTCACTCCACACCTGGAAACCAAACCAGCTGCCAAAAACGCTGTCAAAGTTAAACTTTGTTTCAAAGTGCTGAGACTGAATGTACACGCTGTTTGAAAATGAAGAAAAAAGTAGGGAATTTTATCCTGCGATGAGCACATTTTTAACACTTTCCATGTTACTTAAATTATTGGATGTTAAAATGTGTTTAAAGGTGGGGATAATCAGAAATCCCTTTAATTTGTTGTGATCTTCAACTTGCAAGGCAGCACAGAGCAGGGAAGAAGAGAGGCTGGGGAGAGGAAACAGGAGTTGTGTTTTGTCATGTCATGTAAAATTAAATTTGGCAGCTGTTCAGGTTTACTGCTCCCTGCTCCCCGGTAGCTCCCTGTTCTGATACAGGATGCTGCAGTGTGTGGGAGAACAGGGAATTAATTGTCTTAGTGCCCTGATACGAGATGAATTCCAAACACAGCGCAAGGCTGGGAAGACTACAGATGAAATGTTCTCCCTCTGGCGTGCATGACCAGTGAAATAAAGCTGGGGCTCAGCTCTGCAGTGGAGATGTCTGATGCAATGAGAGACAGGTGAGCCAGTGGATCTCAGGGGCCCAGTTTGCCTTCTCCTGCTGAAGGGCATCGGTCTTGCATGTGCTTCATGTGTGACTGCAACGTGCTTTCTGCTTCTGTGTGCTTTAGATCGCCCTGCTGCCTCAGGGCCTGGACTTCGAGGTGATAGAGAATGGAGAGAACTTCTCCGTGGGAGAGAGGCAGCTCCTGTGTGTGGCCAGAGCCCTCCTGAGGCACAGCAAGGTACAGGCTGATCTGCAGTGACACAGTGCTTCCTCGCCAATGCTGCTGAGCACTTTCTGAGCGTGGTTTATATCTTCAGGGACATTGATATACACAGTATATATTGACATAAAAGATGCTATTATAGTTGCGTGTATCAACTCAGAGTATATTATTATAGCGCAATTCAGATTCCGATCAAAATTATTTGAGTTGTTATAAATATCGATATTAAACAAAATGTGAGATGGAAGGAAACATATCGCTGTGACGTGGTAGTTTTGCCGTTTCTGTTCTAGCTATAATGTGGGTGAACAGTGCCCCCTTGTGGTTAAAAGTGCCCGGTGCCAAGAGTTGTGTTGTAGGTGAAGTGCTCGAGAAGTTAGCCGGCAGAGTTAGACAGATACTAGAAGGACATCCTGCCAGCAGGCTGCATACAGTGTTCTGAGGTGGGAATGTGTTTTCCTCCGCGTTCCCGTGTCAGATCTTGCTGCTGGACGAGGCGACGGCCGCGATCGACTCGGAGACCGACAGGCTGCTGCAGCACACGATCCGCCGCTCCTTCGCCGGCTGCACCACGCTGGTGATCGCGCACCGGCTCAGCTGCGTCCTGGGCTGCGACAGGGTGCTGGTGCTGGACCAGGGAGAGGTAGGCGGACCTAGGGCGCCTCCCCTCGCCCCTCCCTCCCGGGTACACTGAAGGACAGCGTCGGCACCTCCCACCCTGGTCCCGCTCACGTCCGCTCAGCGCTCTGCTCCTCGAGTTAAATTAAGTCCGCCTCTCTCTTTAAAATCTTGATCCGCCCAAAGCAGATGGTTTTACTTTGTAAAATGCAATGGCTAAAAGATCATCTGCAACTCGTTTAAAAGCCGAAACCACCGAATTCAGAGAAACCAGATCGTTAGTTCACTCAGAGGTCGAGTCGTGCAGCTGAACATCTACTTGCGCACAGCTGTCTTGCAGGAAACACGGGGAGGAGGCCTGTAACACAGCTTTCCTGCTGCTGTTTGAAGCAGAGGAGCAGCATGAACGTCTGACTGTTTCCTGCCTGCCCTGAGGGTGCACACCTTGGGCCAGCTGGGTACATGAAAGGGATCCATTTTAGGGATTTTGCTGGTCAAGCTGTTTCAGTGTAGAAGCTCTTGATTTCAGAGAACACTCCCTCATGTAGCTGGGTCCAGCCTCACTATTCCATGGCACACAGCCAATGAACTTAAAGTTTCTGCGTTTTTTTTTTTATGGACTTCCAGATTGAGTTTATCAGGAGGACAAAGTAGGGCCATCTAAGGCTCATCCTGTTTTCTTTTCTTGGACTTCCTAATTCTATTTAACATCTTAAGTGAGCGATTTCATTTGCTTTGAGCAAACAGACTCATCAAGATCGGATGATCTGTGCTTGAGTCGGCATCTATGACGCTGATTCGTCCCCCCCTCTCCTGGTTACAGGTTGTGGAGTTCGACGCCCCCTCTGTCCTGCTGGCCAGAGAGGACTCCTGCTTCCGAGCCCTGGTGGAGGCCGCAGAAGGAAGAAGCGCTGAAGCAGACTCTGGCTGAGGCTCTGCGCCACCCTGTCGCGGCGCCGGAGCCTGACCTGAGACCACAGCTCCCCGTGTAAACCGTGGAAAGAACGACGTCATCCTGATCGCAGCTGTTAATTACTTTGCGAGCACTCCTCGTCTGCGGAATTAACCACTTTCAGTTTCTGTAGTATCGCACTAGATAAACGTTTGGATAAGTGCTGAATCAGGAAGGAGCCAGCATTACAGCTTCTGAATAATGATGACAAATGGCTCCATTTCTTCTTCTCAATTTGCACTAAACACTTTCCGCATGGCACCAGCAGTGATATTTGTATTAGTCCTGCAGGATCACTTGATGAGGCAGATTGGAAGCCCAGTGACCTACAGATGGGTGACTTGGGAGCCCTGTGGACCCTACAGAGCAGAAGACTGTTCCTCAAGCGCTGGGCTGTGAGAGAGCCAAGGACACAGTAACTGTGAGCCTGGCCAATGGGAAGCCGGCACACTTGTTGCAGGCATTTATTTTTCTAAGCAGGGAAACTGAAACACTGCGGGCTGCTTATGTTCAGATCAAAGAAAGTGTCAGTGGCTTTCTCTGGCCTCTGGGGAACTCATTATGAGGTTCTATTTCTACGTATGGTCTTTGCACATACAGTACCACTTTGGGAGTTTGTGACCTACATTCACAGTGTAACTGGTTTCCAGGTTTAAATTTGTATTTTCTATCAGTCCATGGGGACGTAGATCTCCCTTTGCACGATGACAATCAGCTGTTCTTCTTCACGAGTCTTGCCAAACATTTTTCTCAACTTTTCAAAAGATATAGCCCAACTCCCAAAGAACTCCCAAAGAAAAAAAAAGCAAATAAGTACAGAAAACCTTAGCAAAGGACAAATACAGAAGCATGTTACTGACCACAGAAACAATTAACAAGGACTGAATTTCCCTTAGAATACTTATTACAAGAATTGAAAGACAGGGAGCATCACGGCTCGCATCTAAAAGAAATGTTCTATGTGATCATTAAATGTAGGCTAATCTCTTAAATGCCAGAAAATGGACTTGCATTTCTGAATGGGGATAAAACTGTGAAGCCTAGTGTAGTTTGTGCAGCAAAGCTATTGCCCACTGGTTTGGCCTACCAAACCTATTTCAATGGAAAGATAGGCTTGAAGAGCAGGCCTTATTTGATCTAATTACCATAATGGAATTTGACACTGTATTTAAAGGGGAAACCTTAAAAATAGTTATATTTGTAAGAGTCACTTTAACAGAATGTCTAAGCCTTGTGTAGAAGGGTCCACCTCTGAGTGCACCTGTTAACCCTACAAGTGCCTGTGAGAGAGCAATAAATCACAAATTGTATAAACTATAAAAGTATCTGTGAGGTGAAAGTGTTTGAATGTAATGCATACATTTTAATCTCTATATTTTCATTTATTTTGCACTGTGTACAGGCAAACCCTTATCTTAACTGTCTTCCCAAAACAGTGATATACTCTGGCTGAACCTGCTCCCTATAGCTTCCCCTGTGCAACCAATGTACCAGGGGATATTTGCAGTGTAAAATGTGACTGAATAAATGAGGCAGACTGGCTGTGCTGAGAAAATGCATCCCAGATGCTTGAGCTGCACTGCAATCAAAGAGAAATATCAGTTGTTTGCAAAACTGCACAGCACTTACTGAGGGAGCAAAAATATGTACCAGCTCCGAATATTGTTTGTTGTGTAACTGGGGTGGGCAACTCCAGACTGCCAGGGCTGCATTTGGTTTTTGTTTTTTAATGTAGCTTAGACCTTAACCTTAACTGAACTAATGGAGAATATCAGAAGATCAAAAGGCTGTTCTCCTGGTCTTGAGCAGGTGCTACTCTAAGTTAAAGGAGCCCGTAGGAACCTGGCACCCCTGAGCTGGGGTTACCCACTCCAGATATAATCTGTGACATCAGAAGATCTGTCCATAAGTTTGCCTTGTTAAATTACTGGAATGAGTATTTTTTCAGTTGTTTCATTACAGACTTTTATTAAAAACACAAGAATATTTTAATAAAAATATTTTTGTACAAAAGGGAAAAATTAGATCTAATTGTTATTCTTTAAATGAATGTGCGTTGTTTGAAAATTAGGCTAAGCTATTTTTTTTTACTTTTCCCATTAACACCATTATCAGAGTGGATCTGGCTAGCAATCATATGAGTGCAAACCCGATCAGACACAAATCCTCACAAAGGGAAATACTTGTGTGCTAATTATTATCATTATAAATACCACAGCAGTTAAAAACTAGAGTTTCTGTAAAATAACACACCTGTAAGACTGTAGTGACATGGCTTTTGTGGGCAATAAGAGATTACATAAAGATTTCCTTAGTGCCCTTCTAGAACAATAATAGAGAAGAAAATCGATTAACCCAATACCTGTTCAGTAATTTTGAAATTCACCAGTTAAATTACCATAAATGCTCCAAAATAAGTGGAATCCTCATTCAAATACACAGAGTGGATGTCATGAACCTTCAAAATGAGCTGGTCCCCCTGTTGCAGCTGGAACAGTGCCCCCTGGTGGCTGGAAACTAGATCGCGTTCCAGCTCCATGTTCCAGCATCCAGTGGAGGCAGCTTTAGAAAGAAGGATAGGCTCCTGGTAAGATGTCTTCCTGTATATGTAGTGTAGAAAAGGCTGGGCCTGCTCCTTGCCAGCTGGGCGCTGCGAGTGGTAATAAACTTGGGAATAGACGAAGTAAAGCCCATCTCGTGGCACCACTATGCCTACATCCTGACTGTATCCCATCATGCCTTCTTGCACGGCCACGCCATTCACATTGTCCCAGCGTACAACGTCTCCCCTGGCAGTCGTCATGGGGCCCCATTGACTGTCTGTGGAGTACAGAATAAAGACAATGAGCAACAAGCTTTCCTACGGAATTCGAACAAGACACTAAACGCAACACTGTTCTGCAATTTCCCTCACGGGATCAATAAAGTATCTATCTAAAAACATGCTCCCACCTGGCTTTAGCCACAGAAACTGTCTCCAGCCCTGCTCGGGGCCCAGGTGGATAGCTGGTTTGTTGGCGTGGGTCAGGGACACATTGTGGGCTGTGAGAAATAGATAAAAACATCACAGAAAGAACAGTACCTTACAAAAAGCCTTGCAGATGGTCTGATACTTATCACAATGCCTGCATGCTCAAAACCTCCAACTTTTGTTTGTCTTGTTGATCTCCAGCATAAACAAACGAAGCACTGCGCTTCTCAAAAACATGCCGCAGCGACTCAGTGCGACTGTCGTGACGCTTGGGCGGAGCGGTGGCTCTGTGGCTAAGGATCCGCGCCTGTGGCTGGAAAGTTGCCGGTTCAAAACCTGTGGCCGGCAGAGGAATCCTAGTCCGTTGGGAACTGTATATGGCTAATAAAGTGATCTTTAGAAGCAGTGCTGGGCAAGGGAACCTGTGGGACAGGATTCTGACAGTGCGCTGTGCCAATGAGGACAGTGATTTGAATATGTTGCAAAACAAAAACATACCTGTAAGCTCCTGATACAGGGCGTTCCTGACATCAGATATCAGTTGCTGCAAGACAAAATAACAGGCTCTAGTAGTCAGCACTGGAACGAGAACGAGTCTGTAGTGCGTATGTGGTGGACTGAATGACATATCCCACTTGTCTACGGCACTTATTTCTCTCTTGCTCAGGACTGCAAGGAGAAGGGAGCATTACAGAGCTGGACTCCCACTGAGAATGGAATTGGGTGTTTCTGTTCTGTAGGCTTATATAGTGCTTTTCTGGACACTCCACTCAAAGTATTTTACAGGTAATGGGGACTCCCCTCTACCTGAGTGCAGCCAGAGGGAGCCAGTACACTCCCCACACACCAGCTCTCAGTGGGAAGAGAGCAGAGTAATGAAGCCAGTTCAGAGTTGGGGATTATTAGGAGGCCATGACTGGTAAGGGCCAATGGGAAATTTGGCCAGGACGCCGGAGTAACACCCCTACTCTTTTCGAGAGCCATCCAGGGATTTATAATGACCACAGAGAGTCAGGACCTTGGTTTTACTAAGTGTCCCTATCACTGTAGTGGGGCATTAGGACCCACACAGACTGCAGGAAGAGCACCCCCTACTGGCCCCAATAACATCTCTTCCAGCAACAACCTTAGTTTTTCCCAGGAGGTCTCTCATTCAGGTACTGACCAGGCTCACACCTGCTGAGCTTCAGTGGGTTGCCAGTTGTTGCAGAGTTGCAGTTTGATGTACTGTAGCTGCTGGCTCGTCTATTAAGCTCTCCTTTCCCTGGTCTTGGTTAGTCCAGTGTGAGTGAATCACTGCCTGCCTCACTGGGAGTCTCGTTACCTTCTCGATAGTTTTCTTGAGCTCCGCATTCCACTGGTCACAGCCGGCAAGGTCTTCGGAGCTGAAAGATGCATTTTCTCGAAGGCCTGGATCCACTAGGTACTGTAAACACTGTACAGGATACTCTCCGAGCCTGGCCACCTCCTGGGTCTGGATTAGTGAAATACAATCAGAGGCGTAATTGTAAACGCAGGACGCATACTTCTGCTCTGAAACCGGGCGGCACAAGTACCTGCGCCTCTTGTGTTTCGAATGCTCAACATGCACTCATAATCACAGTTCAACTCACTTTGTTTTAGATAACGATTAACCCGGTAGTCATCAAACAATTTAATAGTTTTTAAAACATCCAGAAAATGACCGGCTTATTTGCACACAAAAAAGTAATTCATAGTACAGGAAATCAGTATTCCGACAATAAAAAACATATTCAAGCAAACTAACGTTCCAAAATAGTTTTCATCGCCGTTTAATTCTCTGCCTCCTAAGTGAAGTCCAGCCAGAACTGAAACTGATCTGTTGCTGAGCAGCGCGTACAACAGTCCACCGACATTACTGTACCTTCAAGGAGTTTTGTAAGGATGAGCAAAGCCAGTTTTTACTCTGTGTTTAATCAAGAACAGTGTGTATTAATATGATAAGCTTACCTGCTTTATTTCCAGAGCCAAACTGTAGAACAGATAGGCAGCCCCAACCACTTCCGCTCCGAGTAAAAAACACAAAACCAAAACGAAACTATTCCAGCTCCCGGCGCTCAGCTTTCTCTTGGGCGACAATTTCTCCTCCAGCTGCCTGTAGATGCGGTGGGTCTGGGACTCGGTAGTCATGTTTCCGTTCTGGGGATCCACATCGTAATGATAACTCAGCAGCAAAGATTAAAAACGGGCTCTACAGAAAAATGGGAGCCCCCCAGCCGCCTGACTGAGCCCAAGTAAACCTGCCCGTTACAAGAACTGCGGTCCTTCCCAGTCGGAAAGTCCCGAGCGCAGTCAACGCCTCCTGAGTCACTGTAGGTGGGATGAACGTTTTCGGAGGCATTGATTTATTTTGGTTTAAACCTTTAACCTTGCAGCCCACTGCAGTTATTTCTACAATTTTAATGATAGCAATTAACAGCGACAACGATGATGATGATTATGATTTTTTTTTGTTTTTGAACTTCACAGGTATGCATGCATGAACAGCCCACGGATATAGAATTTATCGCTATCTACATGATCAAATTCCTCGACTCCTCTAACAGTAATATGAATAACCTATGTGTAATTATAGACTGTAAGGCTCTCCTTTGGTTGAAAAGATCCAGAGTACTCTTTGCTACATAACAAAGCAGGTTTCAAAACCTAGAGTATGGTTTAAGGTGAAAACGTGTTTTTTATGAGCTCAGAATGATTCGCTTTATATTCGTTTTGTCGCAACCTGAGAGAATGCAGACAACACACAGCTGACTTGGACCTCCTCTATGGCCATCGAGATAAGAAAGATGGGTGAAGAAAACTCACAGCGGAAAAAAAAATCATGTAGCGCATGCATTATTTAGAAAACACAACAAACTATCTTTAAAACTAAGAATTGAAACGTGTACACAATAAAAAAAAAACCCGAATCAGAGGACAGGAGATGATTGGATTAGCAGAAATAAAAAATGTCCTCAATCTACATCATCAAAAAAACACAACAAACAACAACAACAACAACAACAACAAAAACAACAGAAACTGTTCATTCTCTCAGGACTTCTTATTCTGGAGAAAATATAGTTTTGTTGACTGATGTCTTGCCACCACTGTTTCTGTATTTACAGTGTATTGTACATAATTAAGCGGTACAGTACTATATTAATGAACAGACTTGTTTGTTCTCTGTGCAGTCGTGAATAGTGGGCTGGTTTACTGGGGGAAGGTTCATATTCAACCCTATGGAATTTGCAATCTATCCATATGTCTGTTTATATAGGATCCGCCCCCGACCTTCGGAAACTTCCGTCAGTATGTCTGGCTGCTTCGGCAATTTCCGTACGCGGGTCTGGCGGATCCGGCACAGTGATTGTGTTGTCTCGCCGTTACCGCCGTGGTTATTCGGTTCCCCTTTCGTGTGTTTCCGCATAGACTCGGCACTTGTCGTAGCGGAAGGGGGAAAGCCTTTGCTGTGATGCCGCTGGAAAGATGGCCGCTTTCGGGATCCTGAGTTACGAGCACCGGCCCCTAAAGCGGCCGAGGCTCGGGCCTCCCGATGTTTATCCGCAGGACCCCAAGCAAAAGGAGGTGAGGAAAGGGGGCTCCGGGCTGTCTGAGTCCCAGCAGGGCACTGAAGGGGGTGCCGGCGCGGTCTGGCTGGGGGTCGGGCTTGCAGGAGAGTCCGAGGATGCAGACTGGGCCTGTTTTGTGCTTCAGTAACAATAACAATGAGCAGATACACAGACGTGAAAAATGACATTAGGCTCTTGCAAAACTGTTTGACTTTTACGTGCAACCGGAGAGCTCAATAGCCGCTGTTGTACAGGGACTTGTAAAAATAACACCAGAAATGCTGCTCACCATGTATGTTTTAATAATTTTATATGCGTAAGGTGGTTTTCTGCCTTAAACATAGACGTTGTGCTCCAGTGTAAATGGCAGAGATGGGAATATTCCCGAGCAAGCTGAATACACCACAGCAATGTGTTTTAATTATGCACGGAGCTACGGTTATCAGTAACTGAGTGCAGCAGTGGTGCTAAATGACGTGACGAGATGTTGTGCACTAGCTCTGTGAGCCTGGACGCCGGTTTGTCGTTGAGAAGCAGTTCTGCTGTCCTTGTAACCGGTCCCGTACAGGAAACTTTACAGTTTCAGTGCGGTTGTGATCAGTCTTTCCCAGATCGTAACGGGGTGACAGACGGCGAGAAGCACTCCCCTTACGGTCTGAGAGACGGTTCTGAAATTGCTGTGTGAAGAGCACACGTAGAAGGCGTCAGAGGTCATTTATCAGTGTGGAATAGTGTATATAATATACAGATATATCGCACTACTGCAACGGCATAGCTTGCTGCCGAGGTTCTTACAGCTCAGGGCACTTGTGCCAGCTGCTTTGGAAAAGAGCCCTCCAGCACAAAGCAGCAACATTAGATAACTCTAAATAATGGTTTCCATTTTCAGTTTGTAATCACGACTGTCTTGTCATTAAGCACACTGCTGTTTATATATCAATGCGGAAAACACTAGCTTGTCAGGAGTCTGCAAAGTAAGAGGCAGGGGGGCAGGTTTGGGTGACATCTTAGACGAGACACAGGGAATGCTTTGCCTATTTTGTGAACAGCTCGGTGATCAAAGTTGTGCTGTGTGGGATGTCCTGCGTTCTTCTATCATCAGTGCAGCTTTTATACTCCGGTGTTTGCAAACGAATGGCCAGTGTAGCTTGTGCGCCAGGTGGGGGAATGAGAAGTGCGTAGCACCTCCTGTCCCAGCGGCTGGGCGGCAATGACAGTGCTGTGCTGCTGGCCGCTCAGTCTTGGTGCTTTATCCCGTCAGGATGAGTTGACAGCTCTGAATGTGAAGCAGGGGTTCAATAACCAGCCAGCGGTTTCGGGGGACGAACATGGCAGCGCCAAGAACGTCAACTTTAACCCCTCCAAGGTAAGGAAGAGTCCTCTGCCCGCAGCAGGCTTTTTCTCAAGTAGCGTTTCAGCCATGAAAGTCTTACTCAGAAGACAAGAATCCCAAAGGTTTGCTTGGCCTGCGTTCTTCAGTGCCATCTGGTTGCAGCAGCGTGTGCCACTGTAGGAAGCAAAAGCTCTCATTGTCTGCTGAATTTGTGATGAGTTGACATGGGTTGATGGAGTCGTGTACCTTTTTGTTCCTTTGGCTTTACTGTAAACAGAAGGGCATTTTGTGAACTTAACATCGCAGCTCTGATTGTCTTTATTTCACCTCTGTGCTGTTTTTGTAACTGATGTTATTTGTTGGTTTTCTTTGCTTCTCAGTGTATAGTCCTTTAAGTAATACTTCAGCTTTCTGTCAAGTTATGGCATAATAATAGTGGAAGTCACTAACCCTTTTAGTCCATCCACACTTCTGTTGCAGTATGGATTCAGTGCTCATTCGGTTCACATTCTGTTCACAGATCAGCTCCAATTTCAGTAGCATTATTGCAGAGAAGCTGCGATGCAACACGTTCCCCGACACAGGAAAGAGGAAACCCCAAGTCAACCAGAAAGACAACTTTTGGTTGGTCACTGCGAGATCCCAGAGCTCCATCAACAACTGGTTCACAGACCTGGCTGGAACAAAGCCTCTCACCCAGCTTGCTAAGAAGGTGTGAACAGTCAAATCCAGTTCATCATGCTGATGTTTCTCAAGTTATACATTAAGTGTTATGCTTTGTACAAAATGCATTTTTTTTTTAAATGAAGAGAACACAACTTCACATGAAATGTAAAAAACACATGTAAATGTGTTTATGGAACTTCAGTCTAAATATGTAGATAAAATAATTCTGAAATTAACTGCATGTAAGGGAGAATGATGAAAACCATGTGTGTCTCTGAGAGTCTTTGATTCCTTTTCGTTCGTTTTGTGCTTTGACCAGGTACCCATTTTCAGTAAAAAGGAGGAGGTTTTTGGCTACTTGGCCAAGTACACTGTGCCAGTAATGCGTGCCGCATGGATGATCAAGATGACCTGTGCCTACTATGCAGCCATAACCGAGACCAAAGTGAAGAAGAGGCATGTGATTGACCCCTGTATAGGTAACCACTCCTCTCCCTCGTCCTTCATGTCAGTGTTGCTGAGCTTTGACAGATGTGAAGCTGTTGATTAGTAGCATGCTTGTAGCGAGGCTTTGGGGCTTTTTGGAACTCTTTAGGAACAAGACAAATGTTTTTTTTTGTAAAATGTTGAAAGAGTTTTGTTTTGATAGCCTTCAGCAGTGCGGGGCAGGATCTGATTTCACCTTGGTTACTTAAAGTCTGTACAGTGTTAGTTGTGCATTAAACTGCTTCATCAAGGATGCAGTAAATTTAATTCTGTTTGACCACAATGTAAGATGTTTCCCTTGAGCCTTTAGTTTTTTGATCATTGTGCCCGTGTGCAGAATGGACCCAGATCATCACAAAGTACTTGTGGGAGCAGCTGCAGAAGGTGGCTGAGTTTTACCGTCAGTCGTCCAGCCAGGGCTGTGTCTCTCCACTGCCCTCTACCCCAGTGGAGGTGGAGACGGCGATGAAGCAGTGGGAGTACAACGAGAAGCTGGCCATGTTCATGTTCCAGGTCAGATGAAAGCAATTCCGCTCGTCCTCCTGGAGAGGAGAGTGTAATGCAAAACTCTTCCAGACATTTAGTTGTAATCAAATTTTTATTGATGACATATTATATCTCCCTTATATATTAGTGTTTAGTGTTCAAAAGGGTGATCACTTTTCTTCCAAGGTCCTCCAAAGACCGTTACTGGAAATAATGGATTATTCAGGGATGTGACATCCAGAGCAGGTTATGTGTTTGGGGGAAAAGGGTATATATTCTGTGCTCTTGGAGGTACAGTAGTTGTGTTGGGCTCGTGCAAGCTGTAATTGTGTAAAATGGTGTCGTATTTGTGTTCGTGTGTTTTTAGGATGGCATGCTGGACAGACACGAGTTCCTCACTTGGGTTCTGGAGTGCTTTGAGAAGATCAGACCAGGAGAGGATGAGCTGCTGAAACTGCTCCTACCGCTGATGCTGCAGGTAAGCGGACACAGCCGCTGGTCATGTAGTTGCAAGAACATTTTCCCAGGTTAATAATAATAATAATAATTGCTTACACTTATATAGTGCTTTTCTGGACACTCCACTCAAAGTGCTTTACAGGTAATGGGGACTCCACCTCCACCCCACCTGGATGATGCGACGGCATCCATAGTGCCCTAGTATGCTCATCACACATCAGGTATCAGTGGGGAGGAGAGCAGAGTGATGAAGCCAGTTCATAGATGGGGACTATTAGGAGGCCATGATTGATTAGGGCCAATGGGAAATTTGGCCAGGATGCTGGGGTTACACCCCTACTTTTTTTGAGAAATGCCCTGGGATTTTTAATGACCACAGAGAGTCAGGACCTCGGTTTTACGTCTTATCCAAAGGATGGCGCCTGTTTACAGTATAGTGTCCCCGTCACTATACTGGGGCATTAGGACCTACATGGACTGCAGGGTGAGCGCCCCCTGCTGCCCCCACTAACACCTCTCCCAGCAGCAACCTTAGTTTTTCCCAGGAGGTCTCCCGTCCAGGTACTGACCATGCTCACACCTGCTTAGCTTCAGTGGGTTGCCAGTTGTGAGTTGTAGAGTGATATGGCTGCTGGCTTAATGCTGATCACCAGCGTTTCACAGCGGTTCCTAATCCGACTCCAATGCAGCATTTTCAACTGGTATCTTTCCCACAGTGTTTCCTCTGTTTTCCTTTCTGTTTAAAATAAAAATGTGTCTGGCAATGCGGAGGTAGCAGTTGTTTTTGTGATTGTACCCCTGCCCTGTGCTTGTTAACTGTGTGTGCTTGGCCTTTGTGTTGCAGTATTCCGGGGAGTTTGTGCAGTCGGCCTACCTCTCCAGAAGGCTGGCCTATTTCTGCACGCGCCGGCTGAACCTGTTGCTGAGCGATGGGACTGTGGGACCAGGAGCTGGGGGGCACCAGACCCACAGCATCACGGCTCAGCCAGGCAATGCCTTGCCACCCACGCCGACCCCCCAGCCTGCGGGGGGCAACCAGCCGCAGACCCCCTTCACAGACTTCTACATCTGCCCCCAGCACCGGCCCCTAGTCTTTGGGCTCAGCTGTATGCTGCAGGTAAGCTGATTTCTGCCTCTCGGGGTGTTTACCAGCACCTCTTTATATCTGGCAATTTTTTTCAATGCTGGGAGTTTCGTTTCCCCTGCACTGCATTGACCATTATCGCCCAGCCTCTAATTTGTTTTTCCTACACTGTGAAGGTCCATGGTTGATTGGTTTGTTAGTCTAAATTGCTCTTTTTCCGTTCGTCGAAAACCGGTTTCACCCATTTCTAAGGTTCGAGTTGAATTGCCGTGTCAGAGGAACATTTCTTCTTTAGCAGTATGTGGTTGAAAGGAGTAGTTGCCCGAATGTCTGGATTTTGCTGCCTTAGCACGCCCGTGACGTGATGAATCAGCCTGTCCTCCTTTTCTGCAGAGCATTGTCCTGTGCTGCCCCAGCGCTTTGGTTTGGCACTACTCCCTGACAGACAGCAGGAACAAGACTGGCTCCCCCCTGGACCTGCTGCCCATTGCACCTTCCAATCTGCCCATGCCAGGGGGCAACACCACCTTCACACAGCAGGTACTGCTCATGCAGGCATGGTCTGCTGCTAATCTTACAGCCCTCTCCCTTCAGAGGTGTTTAATCTGTTCGGTCACAGCTGCTTCATACATGAATTGTTTTGACCCTCTTGGGACACGTGTTTAACCAAATAACACATTTTATTACATATTACAGTTTTCTGTAATGTCCTTCCTCATGCAAATTTCTGACTTTTTATCAAGGTGATATTTTAAACCCACAGCTCGTCAGTCACTATTTTTCTATAATCACGACTATTTTTTGGGCAGAAAAGGAGTATTATGGTAGTGCCAGATTAATATGAAGAAATTGTTTCAGTGTTTTTTTTTGGTCATCGAGTGCTGATTGTCGTGAGGGCGAGTGTCATTGTGTTGTTCTGTAAAGATCAATTTCACAGTCTAGGTCATAAACGTATTTGTCAGTATTTGGTGTCTGTTGTTGTCCTGCTGGGGGTTCCTGTAGTCTGAGAAAGGTGCGAAAACTTTCCCCTGTTGAGAGTGGTGTGTTGGCCTGTGTTCCAGGTTCGAGCGAAGGTGCGGGAGATTGAGGAGCAGGTCAAGGAGCGGGGCCAGGCTGTGGAGTTCAGGTGGTCCTTCGATAAATGCCAAGAAACTACAGCAGGTATGGAGAGAGGGATTCCTATCTTTCATTTTCTAGGAAATTTCAAATTCATCTGCATAAAAATAAATTAGTGATGTGCTTTCTACCCAATGTGTACCTCATTAGTTCTCAATGGGGTTCGAATCTGGGTGCTTCACTTTGCCATAACAGCCATCGTGAATTCGATTTTAGCAGAGACACTTGACTTGTTGTCTGTCCCCAGGCTTCACAATTGGAAGGGTGCTACACACTTTGGAGGTTTTGGACAGCCACAGCTTTGAGAAGTCTGACTTCAGTAACTCACTGGACTCGCTGTACAACCGCATTTTTGGGTCGGGTCAAAGCAAAGATGGCCACGAGGTGAGGCCTCTCAGCTCCTTTAGTGCTGTTCGGTGTGTTAAGAAAGCATGTTTTGATTTAGAGTGCTGTAAAGTTTACTTGTCACTTTGGTTTGCTATTGGTTCACAACCAAATCCAGTTGTGATTCAACAGGCAGTATCTGGGTTACAGGTGTGTAATGTGTTTGTAGGTCTCCCTTGTGTTGATGGATAAAATGAGAGCACAGCCCTGTCTTCACCAGAAACCTCTGGGGTATTGAGGTGCTGCTCTCAGCCACCTGACCAGTTGCTCTTTACTTTTACAATGCGGGGAAAGATCAGATTCAGCACAATCAAACTAAGATAAACAAAAGCCTAAGGTCCTCTTGAGCTACTGACTGAACCTCTTTATGAGGTCCTTGTTTTTCATAGCTGAGCAGCTAAGCTAGTTACCAGCAGCAGAAACACTTACTCTTCCAGATTGTTAACAAGGCTCAGTTCCAGTCTCACTCTGGGGCTTCACAAAGTTCTTGCAAACAAATGGAAGTCTCTGTCTCTCTGAGACTCTTCATAATATAAGAACTTCCGAAATGAGGAAAATCTCCCTACAGCAGAGTGGTCAGCACAGAAAGATTTTGCTTACTGGTTTTTAAACAGTTACCTGAGCATTCTCAGTTCCTTTTTGACTTATAGTTTTCTTTTGAATAATAACGTTTAGCTGTAATACGATTATTATATAGTTGTGATAACATTTTTATTAGAATTTCACAAAAATTACAGTGGCCATGGTGCTGGCTTCTGTTGTAGCATCATGTCAGGGAGGTGGGTGGGGACAAGGGTCACAAAAGCATTTGCTTGCCGCTGAGATCTTTGAGTGTGTTCTCTGGCCTGTTGTTGCCTCCAGATGAGCCCTGACGATGATGCAGTGGTGACGTTGCTGTGTGAGTGGGCTGTGAGCTGCAAGAGGTCTGGGCGACACAGGGCCATGGTGGTGGCCAAGCTGCTGGAGAAAAGGCAGGCCGAGATTGAGGCTGAGGTAGGCGCTGGCTCGGAATCTGTATGCTTGGCATTTGTGTTCAAAACACGTCTTCAGGCAGCTGTGCATAAAAAAACATCTCTTGCATATCCTGGACAAATTATGACAAATTAAAACACCAGTGATACCTATTGAGAAAAATGACTTGCTTACTTGCAGCACTTTCACTGCTGCAACCATATGTTGTCCTGTCACTTCTGAAGTGGTCCAGTGGTAGTAGTTTAATCATAACAAATCTGCAGGAAGAAAGCTTTGTACGCTAATTACAGAAGTGGTGAAGTATCTGTGATAGAATGCCTTACTTTGCAAAGTCTTGACCCCAGCACTGATGAGCCATTGATGTCGCAGATGTGCAGTGTGGAGGACTGTTCTGTATGTGCTGTCTCTCTGTGCACAGCGGTGTGGGGAGTCGGAGGTGGTCGATGAGAAGGGTTCGGTGTCCTCAGGCTCGCTCTCTGCTGCTACCCTGCCTGTCTTCCAGGACGTCCTTCTGCAGTTCCTGGACACACAGGCTCCCATGCTGAGTATGTCCTGCCTTTGTCTCGCTTGGTTCCAACCAACTTCAGGCTGTTAGTCACAAGACAGTAGATGCATATCTCACACAGATTAATAAATATAAGTTGTATATGTATTCCTTCCTGTTTGTTGTTCAGATTTTGATTTGTTTGCCCGTCTCACAGTTATCCAGGGTTATGACCAAGTCTTTTATCACGAGACATCATTCTTGAGTGTTTGGCGTTTCTCCTGCCAAACATCACTTAAAGGATTGACTTTCTCAAAGGCTGGAATTTGATTTGCTGGCATGATCTTTTTGCAGCTGAGCCTGGGAATGAGAGCGAGCGGGTTGAGTTTTCAAACCTGGTTCTCCTGTTCTGTGAGCTGATCCGACACGACGTTTTCTCCCACAACATCTACATGTGCACGCTGATCTCCCGGGGGGACCTGGCCTCCGACTCCCACCTGCCCCGCCCTCGCTCCCCCAGCGATGAGCCATCGGACGAATCGGAGCGAAAGGAGCAAGAAGCAGCAAGCAGCGTCAAGATGGAGGTACTGCACCCTTTCTTCTCCGTGTAACTGCACCTAAGGACTGCCAGCACAATATTATTGACCAGTGCTCAAGAAATCTCACTTTTGTCTCTTCTCATTAGGATGCTGGTCTCTCTGAATCGATGGAAATAGACCACAACTCCAGCGCTATTTTTGATGATGTAGTAAGTTTTTCTACAAAAGCCCTTGTTCATAATCTGACTGGTTTTAAATTTGTTTTAGACATTTGATGAAACGGACTATATGCAGGAGATTTGATTCGCTCAGTTGTGCGCTGTTGATGTGCTTTGGAGAGTGCAGCATGTGGGTTGCTTTCCTCCCCCAGATGTTTTCTCCACCCATGCACTGTGAGTCTAAAGGCAGCCCCTCGCCGGAGAAGCCTGCCCCCGAACAGGATGGGAAGAGCACCACAAAGGACAAGACATTGGACCCTGCCTTCCCCCTGGTGTATGAGCTGCCACGGCACATCCAGTATGCCACACACTTCCCAATCCCACAGGTGAGCGAGACCAGTGTGGAGGTGTGTCCACACTGACAGGAAACCAGGATTTTGTGCGTCAGATGTGTCACGTGTGATATTGTTTTTGTTTCCCTTTTTAAGAGTACTTTTAGAGCATGAAAATCAAGTTAAACCTGCTGTATGTACATTGTACATTGGCTGTTTTATGATGTAGAATTATTGTTCTAACGTTTTATCTCTAAATGTTTTTGATGTCAGATTTAAGTGATGCTTAGGGGTGTTTTGCTAGTACTGCTGTGCTTCCAGCAGGTGGCAGTGTCAGCTTCCACTGATGGGCCTTTTTTTCCCCTTTTAGGAAGAGAGTGCCAGTCATGAGTGTAATCAGAGATTAGTGGTGCTGTACGGTGTTGGGAAGCAACGTGATGAAGCGCGGCACACCATCAAGAAAATCACCAAAGATATCTTGAAAGTGTTGAACCGAAAGAGCACCGCGGAGACTGGTATGAGGAGTGAAAAGTGTTCAGGAACCTGAGAGGTTGCACACCAGAGGAGGCCACCCGGCCCATATAGATCCTCTGGTTTCTAGTAGCCAATTGATTTGAGGATCTTTTCCACCCTTTATAAGATGCCAGGGTATCAGCTTAGATTCTATGCCTCAATAGCATGTTTCAGACTCCCATGTCCTTAAAAAAAAAGCCTCACTTCCTTCCTTTTTAATGAATTTCTGTGTAATTTGCCATCGTTTCTTCTGGCTCATGTTTCACTCTTTAATCTGTAGAAGCTGACTTTGTCAGTGTCTTTGAGGATTTTAAATACCATTGTTACTGTGAACAAGTTAATTGAAGTTCTTATTTGGAAGTAAGAACCTTGTTAACTAGGTTTTCCTTTTAAAACTTGGACAGTCTTCATAGATCTGGACTGCCTTATACGAACCACATTTATATCCTGTAAAGAGGATTCAAGCAATTTTATGCAGTGTAGACTGTTGTATCTTAAGTATTCATCTGCTGTCTTGTGTGTTGGTGTCAAAGTGAGGCACATGAAACAGTGGAGTGATTCATGTTTCAGCTTTCAACTGATTTCATCTTTTTGCCGTTTTCCCTAAAGACTCTTGCACTTTAAGTGCAACATATATATATATAACTATTAGCTGAATCTAAGTCTTCATGAAGTTTTTCACTAAATTAAATATTACTTCTTCTGTGAGATATTTCTTTTGTGATTAAAGTTTCAAACTGTTTTGCCCTAATTCACTGAAGTACAACCCTAGTCCTTAAGGACCTCTCTGGTCTGCATGGGGATGTAAAGTTTTAATTTGGCTCCTGATGGCCTGCAGTAAATTTAGATTAGCTCTGTTTTGCTGCTTTGACAGTCTTTGGGTAGATATGGATGAAAACTTAAGGAGAGCCTTGAGCTTTCATTGGCTGGAGCTCTCTCCATTGTCTGACTACTGTGTGATCTCTGGATCTTTTGGGGAAAGACGTTTTCTTTTGCTCTAGGAGGAGAAGAGGGACAGAAAAGGAAGAGGACTAAGCCAGAAGCCTTCCCCACAGCAGAGGACATCTTCTCCAAATTCCAGCATCTTTCCCATTTTGATCAGCACCAGGTCACCTCTCAGGTGAGAAGGACCACTGGTGTCCTTGGCGCTGTGGCAGGCTGTCGGCAGTGAGATTCTGAAGTGGAGCTTCTCTGATGGGCTGAGCCTGTGTTTGAAGTTTCAATATCTGCTTTCATGTGCATCTGCCAGAAAAGACATGATGGAAAGTTAATGGCCATCTGCTGTCATTTGAGTTTCTGCAAATTCCGATAAATGTGTGTGAAAAGTGCGGTTTACTGACAGCATAGGCAAATGCTCTGCATTTTGGCTTTTTACAGAATAGCAGTTTTGTCACTTACCCCAGAGCTCAGCATCATTAATTTTATCACAGTTGTATCTCAGTTTTTCTGTTGTTTTGTGTGTACATCCCAGGTTAAGTAGAAACTTGGTTGACGTCTCTGTGTTTCTGGTTGTCAGGTGTCCCGGAATGTCCTGGAACAGATCACCAGCTTTGCCTTAGGGATGTCGTACCACCTCCCCTTGGTCCAGCACATCCAGTTCATCTTTGACCTCATGGAATACTCTCTCAACATTAGTGGGCTCATCGACTTTGCAATACAGGTATCAGCAACTGGATGGGGTGCACTGTAAGCACTGCTTTAGGCTTCCACAGTTTTTGTTAGGACATTGTATTCCAATATTGTTCATTCTTGCATTAGTTGGATATGCCTAACATCACACAGTACAGGACAGTTCAGGTGCCCCTTTTGTTAATAATAATAATTGCTTACACTTATATAGCGCTTTTCTGGACACTCCACTCCAAGTGCTTTACGGGTAATGGGGACTTCCCTCCACCAGTGTGCAGCCCCACCTGGATGATGTGACAGCAGCCATAGTGCGCCAGTACGCAACAAGTATACTTGTTGAATTCCTTAGTTTTTTTTGGAATAATTATGTATGTATTTGTGTTGATTTAATAGTTATTCTCTACTTTCCTACCATTCCTGGACTAGACTTTTTTTTGGTCTGTTGACTTAAATCACATTTTGATGTTGTCTGTAGTGATGTGATGATTTGAGTATACTGGAACATTTAGAAATGGGAACAGTAACTTGTGATTATTTTTATGGCTAACAGGAATCTATTGGACAAACATAAAACAATATGTGTACGTAGATGCTATACAACAGTACACAATACAGAGTATGAATAATTCGGCAGTGATGCAGCATATTACTTACTTGGGGATTACAAAAATATTGGTAATAATAGGGTTAGACTATATTAACTGAACACTTGTAAACCTCATAATTTAAAAGTTTTGTATAATAATTTCAAAATTCACATACTTGAAAACAAGTAAATAGTAATTGTCATTAACTAAACTTTATCATACATGTTTGGAATAATAGTTTAATTCTCTGGGTTTATAATTAAATATTGAACTTACACACTTATATACATATACATATACACATCCAATGCAATACTCTGACCAGGCCATTCTGTGAAGAGATAAAGCTGATGCTAAATTTGTTGCAGCTGTGTTGCAACAAAGAATTACTGGCTAGAGTTGTTTTGAGGTTGGTTTACCTTCGAGCTCGGTTTTCCTAAAAGGTGTGCACAAGGTCTGACCCAGGTCCAGTACATGAGTGAGCAAATGTTGCTCAGCCTGCTTGTAGCTGCATTCACTGAATTTTCTTCAATATTCAGACTTGTCAACAAAAGTCCTAAAAGAGGCACTAAACTGTGCCAAGCTTGTTATCCATTAAAGACGGTAGAAAGATCAGTTTTTTTTCTTACCACTTGGTTCTCAAAGGTGTGTTCATGTCTCATGTCTCACTATCTTCCTGTGTGTAGCTACTGAATGAGCTGAGCCTGGTAGAGGCTGAGCTGCTACTGAAGTCATCCAGCCTGGTGGGCAGCTACACCACGGGCCTGTGTCTGTGCATTGTGGCTGTGCTGCGGCGATACCACTCCTGCCTCATCCTCAACCCTGACCAGACTGCCCAGGTCTTTGACGGGTACGTTCTGACCCCGGCTTTGTTGGCCTGGCCAGATCCATATTACATGACATTGACTTCATTTTCAAAACCCACATTTGATGTTTTCAGTTTAGTAGGTAAATTAAATTATTTTGATTTGAGAAAAAAAAGGCACTCAAACATGCTCATTTTAAAGTGATTTTGTATGTAATAAAGTGTCATGCTGAGGTTGTAATATGGGTCTGATGGAGGCCATGTGTGTTTCAGGCTGCGGATCGTGGTGAAACATGGGGTGAACCCTGCAGACTGCTCCTCCGCTGAGCGCTGTATACTGGCCTACCTCTATGACCTCTACACCTCTTGCAGCCACCTCAAGAGCAAGTTTGGGGAGATATTCAGGTAAATCAGAGGAATTTTGGTTTTATGGTACCTAACCCTGTTTTCTTCATGTCTTCCTATTTGTATTGTGGAGAGATTCTGCGATATTTAAAATGACGTTGGAACATTTTACTTCCAAAATGGGTGTTTTGAAATATCCGTGAAATGGTATGATGACTGTGTGGGATGCGGAACAACTTTTTACCTACCCTTCTTCCTTGACAGCGATTTTTGCTCCAAGGTGAAAAACTCTATCTATTGCAACATTGACCCCTCCGACTCCAACATGCTGTGGGACCCCGTGTTCATGATCGAGACGATCGCCAACCCCTCCGCTCACAACTTCAACCACTCCATGGTGGGAAAGATCCTCAATGACAGCCCAGCAAATCGCTACAGCTTTGTGTGTAACGTGCTGATGGACGTGTGTGTGGACCACCGTGACCCAGAGAGGTGCCCTTTCCATCCCTTCATACTGTTCTCTAGGATCGTCTTCCTTCCTGTAATGTCCTCCTGTGTCCTCTGTGCCTCCTGTTGTAGAAACTAGGCTGGTTACAGTTGCAGTGTGTACTGTTGTCTTTTTACTGTGACTCTCTTTTTTTTTTTGTCAAGTGCTTTCCACATTTCTGCAGTGTGGAAGGGCCGTTATCAGTTCTCCCGATTGTTTTGATGAAACTTGTTCTGTTTATAGTGGTTGTCTTCAAGGACTACTCATCACATGCTCCCGAATGGCTCATTAGAAATGAACTCCTTTGACTGTTAGCAGTTTCCATGCACATATAGTCCGACTACCCTGAACCTGGAGATCAGGAAACGGGGAACGCAGGAATGATGGCGTGACTTGTCTGTGTCTGTCTCTGGCAGGGTGAATGACATTGGGATCCTGTGCGCAGAGCTGACTGCTTACTGCCGTTCTCTGAGTGCTGAGTGGCTTGGAGTACTCAAGGCTCTGTGCTGCTCCTCTAATAATGGAAACTGTGGCTTCAATGACCTTCTCTGCAATGTGGATGTAAGCATTGTACAGATATCGTGCAACCTAAACAGAAAAAGTCACTCATTTAAGATGTCTGGCTTTTGGCTGCTGGGGTTATTCATAAATTATTTGTGGTGTTCATGACTGACTGCACAGATCTAAAGGTTTATTAACTTTCTTTTCTAAGCTGCTTCTCTCCTGAAATTTTTTTATTAAATCTTCTCAGTTGAAGTAGGTAACCGGTGTAATTCTTGTTATAATGTCTGTGGTCCATAAAGGACAACACAAGATTAAGGATGACTGTGGTAACCTTGTAGCTTATCTGAAACATGCATTCCCTTTTAATCACTGTTTAGGTCATTGGTGGTTTATTTTGTCTCGCATGCAAAAGTGAGGTGCTGTGCATTGCGAATCAGTAAAAGGGTGGTCAAAGGATTTAAAAAAATTAAATGAATTATATTTTAAAAATGCATCTGAATAAGTGGCAAGAACATTCTGCAGTTCTGCAGGCGATCTATCTGCCTCTTTTTTTCCCCCACATTTAACTCAGGTGAGTGACCTCTCCTTTCACGACTCCTTGGCTACCTTTGTTGCCATCCTGATTGCTCGGCAGTGTCTGCTTTTGGAGGACCTGGTTCGTTGTGTAGCAATACCTTCCCTTCTGAATGCAGGTCAGTGCTTCTCCCAAGCCGCTGGAGTGAATCACCAGCCTTTCTAGGAGCACAGATTGTTCTTTCATTTTCAGTTCAGTTTCCCATTCAGAGAATGCTGTGTAAAGAGAAACAAACTGCCTTTAACCTTTGACAGTCTTTGCAGAATGTGAGATATGCATTTAAATCTTCCTGTATTTTGTCTGTACGCATTTTGATAAGCTTGTGTTTCTTCAGAACTCGATATGGTATTAAATGAAATCCATCTGGTAATTTCTTATTGCAAATGACACATTGTAAAATTCAATGAATCTTCATAGTAGCGAGTTCTTGTTTGCGAAAATGCGTTTAAGAAAGCCTGCCTTTCTGGTATTTTGTAGGTTAAGGTTGCATTTTTGCAGATGCACTTTTTTTTCCACTGTAGACTTAGTTTGTGAATTTCTTTTTGTGTTAGGACGCTTGTATTTAGTTGTGAAAGAGTTGTCGATCATTCTAGGCCTATATTTAATAACTTGTCAGCACATGGAAATAAGCGTTTCACACTCTGGGTTGTGCAGTTTAACTGGAAGAGATGGGGCTCTGCTGCTGTGTTCCGGTGCTGTCTGCAGAATAAGGAATGGGGGACTGTGGGAATGTCAGGCAGAGGTATAGACATGGGCTTACTTTGATCTCAGACGCTCAAGGCTCTTGCTTTCCAACACGCTTTGTAGTAAGGCCAGAGATCTGTCAAATTTGCAGATAAACCACATCTCTTGTTGCCTGAGGCAAAAGGGCCCATTGAAAGGTGGGTTGGAGATTTGTTGAAAGCAGTTACGCATGGTGCCCAAATATGCGTGGGCCATTTGAGGGCATCCAGCTTTACAGATCTTTTTGATATTTTGCTAATTCTAACCTTTTTTTATATAAGAGGGTATTTTCTTAAAAGCTAGACTTGAAAGAATTCTCTTAAAACTTACCAAAACGCTCCTGATGCTCCCCCTTCGTTTCCTGTAGTTGGTTGGATACAGTGCTCCCTGACTCCTGGTCTCACTCTTGCCTCCTCTCCTCTCAGCCTGCAGTGAGCAGGACTCGGAGCCTGGCGCAAGGCTAACCTGCAGGATCCTTCTCCATCTCTTCAAAACCCCCCAGCGCAATCCCAGCCCGCAGGACAGCTCCAAGTCAGGTAATGCAGCCCATTGCAGGGTGGGTTCTAGCGAAAGAAAATGAACTTTTTTTCAAGGTTTCAAGCTTCTCTAATCCAGAAATCTGAAAGGCAATAAAAAAGTTGCTGTAAGCATCATTTTTCATGGAAGGATGTTTAGCTTGCATATATTTTGCTTACTTTTCCTTAAAGAAGTATTGTAATCCCTGCAGGCTAGTAGTTTTTCTTATGTGCACAGTCTGGTAATGTTTCAACACTTGACTTTGTGATGCGCCAACACTGCTATGTTTGGTGCATTATTCATTGATTGTTTTGGTCATGCAAACCTGAATGCTAAATTCAGTAAAATAACTTTTATCTTGAGGAAGCGCTTTCCTTCATGCACTTTTGGTGTGATTAGCCCATCTCCACATGGAATAATCACAGCACATCAAGACATCTGCTTTTCAGCTGTTCATTTGGAATACTAAATTATTCCATTAGGGCCAATCGTTCCTCGTGGTGGGAACGCTAAATTGCTCTGTGGATCCCTTTCTCTTTTTTTTTGTCATTGTTTCAAAACAGCATTTGACAACTTTGATAATCCTTCCCCTGCTGTGCTAATTGCTGTTAAGCCTCCTGTGAGAAATGCTTGAATATTGCACACATTTAAAAACCTTTATGACCCCTGTCTCTCATTTCTCTCAGATAAGCCCGCTGTCGGTATTCGCTCATCTTGTGATCGCCACCTGCTGGCTGCATCCCAGAACAGCATTGTAGTGGGGGCAGTCTTTGCCGTCCTTAAGGCTGTGTTCATGCTGGGTGAGCATTGCAGCTTTTGATCTTAGGTGCAACCTGGGATTTGCAAGTGTAGTTTTACCAGAGTCAATGAATTTGTTATTGGCGATAGGGAGAGCAGATGTACAGCTAGCTATGTCAAGATGAGGTATGGAGTCTTTTAACTGCTGTCCTTTCTTGTCTGGGATTGACTGTTCTGCTTGGTCCTGAAGCCGAGCTGTGACGTGTTCACTGCAGCATCTGCTGCCACTGTTAATAGCATGCCCACATAAACATCTGTGACATTTGAATGGAAGGATTTTAATACTGGATCAAAAGGTAACGAGTCTCAGCTGCATTCCTACAGTAATTCATAGACATATAAAACTGATTTTATGTAAAACCTAAGTACTGCTATAACAAACCCTACAAAACGTATCTGATTTTAAATTAATTTTTTGTGACAAAATTGCACAATCCAAAATTGAGTGTAAATACCTGGTATTGGTACTTTTTTCTAAGTGCCATCCAGTTAGCTTTTCCCTTCCCTAACCTTTAATGGACATTGAAATGCCAGTTTTTCAAGGTAGAATAATTCTCAAAATGTTATTTCCACTAGAGGGCAGCTCAAGCTAATTAATTGATGCAGTTACTGTTGGGGATGCAGCGTTACTCTGGTTATTTTGCTTTGGATACATTTAGTTGTCAAAAGGGCACAATGCACATGACATGACAATGTGCATTATTTGCACATAAATTAAGGGAGATCATATTGATATTGATAGTTTCTGTAGGCTAATCTGTATGCTTGTTGGTTATGCTTCTTAGTGTTAAATACCTAAATGGAAAGTTTTTTTTTCAGAGCTTTTTTTAACCTTGTCACCTGAATTTTTGCATTTTAAGTGATGGGCTTTTGAAGTGTTTTGAGTCGCATTTTGAATAAAAATGCAAGTTATAACCAACTTTTGCTGTCTATGAAGTTTATTAGTAAAAAATCAAAAGTCACAGTGTTTCGTGTAGTTAAAATTGATCTAACATTTTAAATGGCCAATTTAAATGTACTTGTTTTGGACTGTCATCCAGTTAATGGGATACAGATTAACCGCATTGTCTCTGTGCACCTCGCTCCTGCCTGACTCCTTTCTGTGCCTCTCTAGGAGATGCAGAGCTGAAGGGCTCTGGTTTCCCTCACCCTGCTGGGCTGGATGACACTCCAGAAGATGACCTGGGTTCCAAGAAGTCAGGTGGTCGCACCGTTTCCATAGAAACGGCCAGCTTGGATGTGTACGCAAAATACGTGCTGAAGAGCATCTGCCAGCAGGTAGGGCTGTGCCTGAAGAGAGCAGGAGTGCTACTGATGAGCAGGCCATCCATTGTCATTTTCTCTGGGGTTCATGTAGTAGTTTCAGACAAAGCTGAAGATATTTTTCTAAGCACGAGAAGATCTTTTTGTTACATTTTTCATTGAATGTTCAAATCTGTTTTCCTCATGAATGCACTATTTCTATACTTTTTACTGCCTTAAACGATGGACCTTGCAGTCTGTCTGTTTGAAGAGGCTCAGATGCTACAGGTTAGAATAGCAGAGAAGAAATAAAATTGTTCCTTTTGAGAGCGGCAGGGATAAGGGGATAAAATCTGAATGGCACTGGCTTTCACAGATGGAGCTTAGGGGGTGTTAATGTTACAGTTGGCTGCACAAAGCACCTTTGCTGGAATTAGGGGCCTTACAGTGATGCCTCAATAAAGAATTTAAAGAGAGCATTATTTTCTTTTGTGCACTGCTATGCTCTTTTCCTCCCAAGCTCCGCTTTCAGACATCTGGTATGCTCATGAAAAGGCGGAGTGATTTTCCGATCATTTGCTGTTTTACTGCACTGCTCACGACCTGCCTAAGAAAATAGATTAACAAAAACAAAGATCCCCTTCCAGCTGTGAAATCGGATCCTGTCCTGCTTTCTAGGCTGAATTGCAAAGTTATTAAACTGTCTTAGAAAAAAAAAACACACAAGGTCTAATGTATTTTTATAGAAATTAGGCATTGTTATTTTCCCTAAATATAGATTTATCCAGAAATACTTTATAATAGTCTGCACATCCATATCATTCTACTTGTATTATCATCCTTTCTTCTAATCAAAACTCATGCGTGTCAGAAAATCATAAAGTCGGTTTCAAGTTTTTCTGTTGGCCTATTGTTTTGCTTTGGAGAATGGTGTAGAGTACTGTCATTAGGGTGCACTCTTTCTGTCCTGCATCATTTCTGTTTTGATCTTGAGTATTTTCTGCACAGACGTTTCGGATGTGGCTGAGTTACCAGCGATGGCAGCAGTGTGCCCTGGGCTCATTCTTCCTTCTCTCGCAGGAGTGGGTGGGGGAGCGGTGCCTGAAGTCCCTCTCGGAGGACAGCAGTGCCCTACAGGACCCCGTCTTGGTCAACATTCAGGCACAGCGCCTCCTACAGCTCATCTGCTACCCTCACAGGCAGCTGGACAGCGAGGAAGGGGAGAACCCTCAGAGACAGCGCATAAAGCGCATCCTACAGGTAAGGCACAACACTGCACCATGCTGTGCCAGTTCCTTCTTCTGAATTAGAATACAGTCTATATAGTGACAACAGTTAATCCCTGCGGCACCAAAAGAGTCTTACAGTTGCATTCAGTTCACTGGGGGAAGTCAGATACCTGATCTTACAGTCTGTTCCACTGCAGAATTTTCATATGTCCATTTCTATCATTCATTGATATGTGAGAAGCTGGTTTGCTTTAAAGATCTTTATTGGGGGGTGGATTGGATTAGATTATTATCACCTTTACATTTTTTAGAATGCTGGAATTTTCATTTCCCTGGAGCTTTTGGATTGTGTTTTATCCCACCAGTTGCTCTTCTTCCCTCTTGACAAGAATTTTACAACCAAAACCAAGGTTTTTTGTCTCGCTTGTTTGTTTCCACGAAGCGAATTGATTCGAGGAACTCATCCTGACGTTTCTTGCAAGGAGACAGGGTATTGGCTTTGACAAAATGGCTGAGCAGCCCTTTGTGTAAAAAAAAAAGTGCCTCCTGTTGTCAGTTTTAAATGCACTTGCCCTTAGGTTCCACTTGTATCTTCTGGTTTGCGCTACTCTGTTGATTCTAAAGAAGTGCTTTGGGTTGACTTAGGCATTTCGAATACTTAAATCAGAACCCCCTCATAGTCTTCTCTGTTCAGCAGCTCTTGTCTGCTTAAATAGGACGTTCCTTTAAGCCAATGAGTGTACCTTGTGCTTCTTCTCTGGACAAATTCCAGAGCAGTAATATTTATAAAATATGCAAAAGCATTTTTATTTGTACTTTGCTGACTAAAATGTTAGACAGTGGTCTAAATGAGGGGTCTTGCAAGTGCTGTGTATAATTTTAACACTCCTTGATTTAGATTCTACGCTTCTAATTATCCTTATCTTGTTTGCCTTTTTATTGCTTACCCTCAGTGCCTAGAAGATGTAAATATGTCAACATCGAAGTCTTTTTGCATAGGCATTTTTTCATGTTCAGCCTTTCCTGTTCTATATTTATAGTGTTTCTGAGCATGTTGACTAACTCCGGGATCTCACTGCTCTGCAGATAATGGCTGTTTAGCGCTACCAAGCTGGGCTCTTGGCTTCAGTGATGGATGAAATGGTTCTTCTACTTTATGCAGAGCACTTTGTGACGAGAAGGTCTATATAAATTCATGGAATTAATAATAGTACTCAAATGCAATACTCAACTGAAATCATTTTTTAGCCCACTTCTCAGGATTTTCACAAATGGTTCATTTTCTGGTCCCGAGACATGTCAAAGCTGCTGTGAGTTTTCAAAGTCAAAATTAAGCAGGCGTCCATTAATGTGACCTGTTCTCTGAATGCTGACAGATAGCTGGGTCTGGTTCATTTGCTGCCTTCATTTTTTTACACATCTGATTTTCATGCAGACTTTGTTAAAAGAATGTAAACATTCTATAAGTTTAATCTGTGAAAGTGCTTGAAATGCTAATATTTTTCAGAGGAGATTCTGATGCTTTTATTTCAAATGATTACTCATATGTTTATGTGCACATTTTTTTAACCTGTCCTGCCTCAGAGTACAATCAGCTGGACAAGGAAGTGCATCACGTGGTTCTTGTAGAGAGAAGCAGGTTCATCTATTTCAAGGGTTTATTGTGAATAACACCTGAGCCTGTGGTTTGGAGGATATTCCCAGATAAATTAAATTTCTGTAAAGGCTTTGTTCTGTCCTGAGAGCCCTGGGATCTTTCTCCTGAACTGAAGCTGAACCTATTCTGCTTTATTTACTTGCAACATTTTATGACGCTGATGCCTTTCAATTGCAACGCTGTGTGCTGAAGCAAAAGTAGAGCCCAGCTCTTCACGGCCACATGCTAAGCCAGACGTTTCGGACAGTGAGGCGAGCCAGGCATCTGCCTCCGCTGTGCTGGGAAAGAGCCGCTTGGCCAGGGAAAAACAGATGCTGCTGAGCAAGCAGAGAGGATATTCTGTATCCAGCACTGGATACGATCTGGTGTGTAGCTTGACATTGTGACCAATCCAGTAAACTTTCTCCACTAGCACTCTGCAGTCAGATGGCTGGGGGAGTTTTACTTAAGTTGGATTTAGAGGATGAATGAAAACCTGTGTGAGGTTCTGCTGATGAACCACCTTACGATACGTCTGGCATTAACAGCAGCAAAGGGGAGAGATGCAAGCCCTACATAACATTGTTTCTTTTCTGCTCAGGTGGTTCAACCAGAGATTAGTGAGTGGGCAGGAATGTATGAAGAAGCAGGAGTCTGTCAGGATTAGCCCGATGCCCACAACTAAACTGTTTATGAATTGTCTACACAGGCACTTACTTAAAAGTAGCAGTGCCCCTCTTTTTATTAAATTAAATTGACTTCTTTTGAATCTGCAGTGAATCTGTTTAATTTTCAGAGCACTTAACCACTTGATTACAAACCCATTTGATTTTTAAAACTGTTTTAAGTGGTTTCTGGATGGGTAAGTTCCTACAGCCTGTGAAAGATTTCCCTCTGTGCAGGAGAGGATGGCTTCAGTCTGATTCCAGTTGTTCGCGGCTGATTTCTCCATTATCGCATTCCAGAAGAGGTCTGAAAACGAAGTACCAGATGAGGCATAGGGAGTAGATTTGTGTGATGGTGTCCTTGGGTTCATTTTTAAATATTTGTGCTTTTTTCTAATGTCTTGTATGATTATATGCTTCTCAGAACATGGATCAGTGGACCATGAGGCAGTCCTCCCTGGAGCTCCAACTCATGATTAAACAGAGCACAAACAATGTAAGTTTCCAGTTTGCTTGCTTGTAAGGATAGATTTTGCAAGTTATAGCACTTGCTGGGGTAACAACAATATTGAAAAGAACAAAGGTTTTTAGGATAGTACAACCTTGCCCTTGGAAAGGATTTCAGTCTGGAAAACCCTCTCCAAGTCAGATCCACAATGTGCAAATAGAAGATCTTAACGAAAAAAATAGGATTAGGATTTCTTGGCTTAGGCAAAATTATTTTGTAGTTCTTTCTTTTCTGTTCATCATTGTTGTTATAATAAAAGACAATGTTAAATCTGTTATTTTGTGTGTGGAAGGAATTAAACATAAGCTTAAGTGTTAAAAATGTTTTTGATTATCCAAAGCCCCTAAAGAAAACGACAGTAAAGAGTGACAGTTAACTATTGCTTTGTCTAGGTTTAAAAGAACTTTGAAGGCCAAATCCTCCGAGTCCAAGCAGTGCTCCAGTGTGTGCGAAACTGTCGTTAAACCAGTCTATGAATGCCTGTGCAGTAACACAGAAGCTTTTATTAGTTTTCCAGCTCACATGCAAATCGGTTTTGTTTTTACCTTTCAAAGCACAGGGGTTTATCAGCACACGCTTGACCGTGCAGTCTCCGGAGGCACTTGAACAAAGCAGCTGCAACAGCCTGTCCTTTTTCCGCTTCAAACCATTTTGTGCTTTGAAATATGTTTTGTTACAGTTCAATACTTGTTTTGGCATCTATCGCTTCTCTTCTGTGAGTTTCGGAGGTATTTTGGAAACTTGTTAGAAGCTTTATGGCTGCTGTGCCTCCTCTGGGTCCAAAATCTCCTTGCTCCATACAACTGTGAATAATCAAGTCGCTATATAGTTTTGCCCTCAAACGAAAAAACAGACTTCTCCGCAAATAAGTAGAAACAAACCACAAACGTATACTACTATTGTGTTTGATTGCAAACACAATTTTTGGACATTGATAGGTGTCTTTCACTAGCATTTATAACGTGTGTTCTTTACAATGACATGTAGATTTCTACCTGTTTACCCTGGTTTTATGTTATCACTGTAAAAAAAATCCATAATCTATTTTGTACTTATTTTTTAAATTATTGTAGTCGGAGCTTTCTGTTTTAAGAAAGAGGTAAAAGGACTTGTGTTTTGTTTCAGGAGCTAAACTCCCTGCTGGAAAACATTGCGAAGGCCACGATTGAAGTGTTCCAGAAATCAGCTGAGATGATCTCCAGCAATCCCCTGGGCAATGGCTCAGCTGTGTCTGGTCCCATTCAGGGCCCAGTGACCAACAGCAACAACGCCAGCAAGATGAAGCCAGTGCTAAGGTTGGTGTTTTCTCCTTTGCACCAATGGGACCACACCACAGGGCTGCTCTTCCACAGAGCTGCTGATAGACCTTTCCTGCCTTGAAAACACATCAAAGTCAATCTTTATAGCTTCTGTACTCGAAGGGCTTCTTTCAATTCGCCTTTTACCTTATTTTATTTTTTTGTTTCTGTAGTGGTGACAGTATATAAACCCATCTCTAGTAAATCGGGCATTCTTTTCGTGACTTGCTAAATGTTCTTTTCTAAAGGAATCTCAACATTCAAGGTGATTGCAGGGCTGTCACTTTTATTTTACCACCAAACAATCTAGTCCCCTGTTATTGACAGATTTGTATTAAAGAATTATAAAAGAATCTTGAATACCTTTTTTGTTTGAACACTGATTAGCCTTTTGATATGCAGGCATCTCTTGATGTAAGAATGTAAGTAAAGTTACAATCAAGAGAAGCTAATTCATCCAGTGATCTATTCCAACAATATTTTTAAAAACAAGCCAAGGTATCGGCTTCAACAGCATTGCTGGGTAGCTTCTTCCAGACATCCAACACTGTTTATGTAAAGACGTGCATCCATTTCCCATAGTTTCCTCTTCTGTTTTGCTGTTGATTCTGAAGGAGTCCACGGTTGATTGTACCTGAGTTTTCCCCCAGGGTAACTCAAGAGCAGCAATAAGATAAGATCACTTTATTAGCCATATACTGTCTTGCTTTAGGAATTTGTCTTTTTCTTTATTTGTATAATACAAATGGATATACAAAGGTATTCCAGATGAGGTCTTCCCATTACATTGTACAATTGTAACGTAACATCCCTTGATTTACATTTTACACTTCTAACTATATTCAGCAGATAGATGTATCACTAATGATGTATTGCTGATCTTCTGTCTGTGGCTCCAGCTCATCAGAACGCTCAGGGGTCTGGCTTGTTGCCCCTCTGATTGCCAAGCTGCCCACTACAGTCCAGGGCCATGTGCTAAAGGCCGCAGGTGAGGAGCTGGAGAAGGGCCAGCACCTCGGCTCGTCGTCCCGCAAAGAGAGGGACCGCCAGAAACAGAAGAGGTAAGCGATGTTGGGCTGAGCCCTACACAGCAACAATAGTGGTTGCCTTCTTCTGTCGGGATGTGCATCCCTTTCTGAGCTGACTGGTTGGTTTAAAATATTGTTGTGTTAGTCAGCTAAGCTGATTCTCAAGACGTTACAGGTAAATTGAAGGATGAAGACTTTAACTCAGTTCTGGGATGTGTGATACCCTTTTTTCCTCAGCATGTCCCTCCTGAGCCAGCAGCCCTTCCTGTCCCTGGTGCTGACATGCCTGAAGGGCCAGGACGAGCAGAGGGAGGGGCTCCTGACTTCCCTCTACAGCCAGGTGCAGCAGGTAGGGATACTCGCTCACTCCACTGGGGATTCAGCTGGCATTGCTGTAGCTTCAAAAGTGACTTTTAGTTGTACATTACGTACAGATCATGCATTATAGTCTAGCTAACTTTGTGTTCTGGGTGCTTGATAATCCTGCTTTTGCATTCTTGTATTTGATCAAATTATGAATTTATTTATTTAGACGAGTTTTTAGTTGCTGAATGTGGGCCCACTTGAACGTTGCAGTGAAATTAGACTTGCTTCACAGATTGTCACCAACTGGCGAGAGGACCAGTATCAGGATGACTGCAAGGCCAAACAGATGATGCATGAGGCTTTGAAACTGCGGCTCAATCTGGTGAGGACTTGTGTTGAGCACCTGCGCTGTTATCTGCTTTTTGCCTGGCATGAGTACACACCCTTCCCATACACCAGCTGTCAACACTCATGACTGATAGCATGTATGGGGGAAAATGTGGCTGGAATGTAGGCTAAAAAAAATAAAACGGAATTAAGTCAAAAATTGGCTTCAAGTGCAGCTGTAGTTTGCTCTCTCCATGCAGGATGTCCAGTTCCAAATTCTTTATTTTCTTTATCACATGCATTAAACCTTTTAAAGTTAAAAATAAAACTTCATAATCCTTGACCTGTTCTTAGTGTTCCTCATTTTTGGTGTTTATTTATTTTGTCACATCCCTATAAACGTTTACATCTTAGTCAAAAACATTAAAACTCTGCTAATTGAGAAACAGGGTCCAAGCTGCTTTTCACTCAACATCACAGTTGCTGAGAGTTTTGCCATATCAATCCCTTAAGCCGAGTTTACAGGTGATGCTAATCACAAACCCGAGAGCCTTTCCAACTCAGGTTTCAGTTGGCTAATTTACATGCATACGGTGGTGTTTTTATATTTGTCACTTGTTCAGTGAGTCCTCCGACAATATTCTTTTCAATAGAGCAAATATATATTCAGTGTACATTATAAACTCTTATATTGTAAAATAAGTATGGTTAATGTAAAAATAATTGAGTTTTAAAGTGCAATACATTATAAAATAAGCTCTAAAAGCTCTGAAGAGTTTCTTCTCCATTAGTGTTGAAACTGAGTCCGTGCTGGCATGGTTTTCATCGGAAGGGTACCCATTTTCTCTGCTGTCCTCAAGCCTGTGGTTCCCTGTGCCCCCTGCAGGTCGGCGGGATGTTTGACACGGTGCAGCGCAGCACCCAGCAGACCACCGAGTGGGCTGTTCTTCTCCTGGACATCATCAGCAGCGGCACCGTGGACATGCAGTCTAACAAGTGGGCACACACCTGGCCCCCCTCCCCTGCACTGGCACTGCACTTGAGTGCAGAAAGCCGCGATGTGTCTGAGCCACACAAGGCCTTACCCATTCAGCCTGCTTAGGGGGCAGACAAGAGTAGTGGGAGTGAATGGGCTCGAGTGGTCGTGTTGGCTTATTCTTGTATTAGCTGGGCTGTGTTCGGTGAATAGATGTACCAACTTGTCTTTAGACAAAGGTGTGATTGCCATACAGTATAATATAAAAGAACTTGAAAAAGCCTTGAACTCCCTTATTTAAATACCTGTTTTTGAAGTTTCCAGCGACAAGCTTGGAACACTTTAACTGTATACATGCCTGATTGTGGAATCCAGGTTTGAGACAAATGTGTGGGAAAAATGGTAACAAAAGATGCTTTAATGAAATTTGTACAAGGCAGTTCTGTTACCATGTTGTACAAAATCCTAGTTTTAACTGTTATAACATTTTTAAAAATCATGTAAAAAAAGTTAAATATGTCTCAAACCTAATCTTCTGGTGGCATTTTTAACAGCTTCTGAGCCTATTTGAAGTAGTGTTTTGAGTGATACATATTGCAGAGCACTGTTCTTTGGTGATGCACTTTGAAACTAGAGCCCATTTTATATCTCTTGGTGCTGATGTTCCCAGGCTTGTCTAAATTGCCTGAGATGAATGTTGTTAAATTGCTGAAAAACCTAGACTGAAACCTGACATCCTTATTACTAAATTAAAAAAGGGTCCATGCTGTTCTGAATATGATATATTCTAGAGTTGGGGAAAAAAAGGGGGAATGTTGTTTATCTGTTAAACAGCTTTTGTCTTTTGCTTGCTTTAATAATAAACCGCTCAGCACAGTCCAGTAAAGTGATGTTTCATGCATAATATGTCTTCTTGCAGCTCTGACTCCTCTGGCCTCTTTCACTGCCTGGCTGACCTCTTTCTGTCTCGTGTGTGTTGCAGCGAGCTGTTCACCACTGTCCTGGACATGCTTAGTGTACTCATTAATGGTACGTTAGCCGCTGACATGTCCAGCATCTCTCAGGGGAGCATGGAGGAGAATAAGAGGGCCTACATGAACCTAGTCAAGAAACTCAGGGTAAGACACACCTGGCCACAGGGCTGTCTGGGTTATGTTGGCTTGGCTTTTTGTTCTGATCTTCCTGTTCTGCTTTATGGTATGAAAGTGTGGTGTTACAGGATTTATGGTGGTTTTTATGGAAATGCAAAAAATCATTTGTTATTGAATTTTAACAATGTTTTTTGTCAATAGTTTTAAACAAATCTCAATTTGAATGGTAGATTTTAGTAAGCCTCAGAATAAACTTTTTTTTATTGGAAACAAGTATTTTAACCATTGTTGTTTATCTTGGTATCAAAATTGGGACCTATATTAATGGTAATACACTTTACATGATGAACATGGGAACATTATAAGCTGATTCCTAGCTTTTGTTGAAAGATTGAGCCAGCTGTAAGTAGGGGGGTAGGGAATCCAATATTTAAGAAATTGAGGGACAGCTCTGACTCTTGTGACCCAGTTACCTAATAAACCCCATTAACATTCAGACTGCAGCCTCAGTTGAAATGATTAGGTAATTTTGGCCCGTTTCTTTGTAAAGGTTTTATACATGAAACCTCAGCATAATTCATTTGTACAACTAACCAGTAAGAATTTGTGTGCGCATGTGCATCTATTTTAAAATCTTACAGCCTTTATAATCTAATTACAGTTTGACGGATATGGTTATCTTACTTTTTGTTCTGTAATACTGCCATACATCCTGTAGGTCTTGTCAAACGTACTCTTCCTGCATCCAGTTTTGTTGTTCAGCCTTGTTAAGATTTAATTCTGAAATGAGCTGGTCCAAGCAATTAAAAGCACAGCGAAGCTGTCGATTTGTAAAGGAGTTATCTACATGAGTCTGGATGATTACCTGCTGGGTGAGACTCAGGCTGCTGTGCAGACAGAAGTCTAACACTGAGCTGCCTTGACATGAATGTGATTCATTCCGTTGGTGTTTGTTGGGTGGGTTTAATTTTTTTTTAAAAAGCATAAACGTGAGAAAAGGGGGTTAAAAGGCTTCCATAATAAAGGTTGAGTCAAACTTTCATTCACTGTGCAGCAGTGAAGGATGTCTAGTGAAAGTTTGTTTGGGATGTCTTGATCGTTTGGCCTGGGTGGTACGAGTGAAAGGGTGTTCTGAGACTCGGTTCCTCTGCAGAAGGAGCTGGGGGACCGTCAGTCGGAGAGCCTGGAGAAAGTGCGGCAGCTGCTGCCCCTCCCCAAACAGACGCGCGATGTCATCACCTGCGAGCCCCAGGGGTCGCTCATTGATACCAAGGGCAACAAGATCGCAGGCTTCGAGAAAGAGGTAAAGACGCTTTGTTCCTTCAGTCTTTATTCTGGTTTCAGATCTTGTTCTTTACTTCTGCTATTCAGAACTGTAATAAAGCCTACGTCACCGTTCCAGCTCCTGTTTGTGAAATTACTTAAAAATGATCATCATGGCTGACAAACCCATTCGCAGGTCATTGTCCTATATATAATTATTATTATTTTAATGCTTCAAAATAATTCGGCCTTGGTTGAGACTATTGCTTTATGTTTGTAAAACAAGAAGGAATCCTTATTTTTAATTTTTTTTCTGATATGTGGAGTTCCATCATTAAGAAGTATACTGTGCCAATTATTAATGGTAATTAATTATTTCACAGTAATACAAGTCAGAGTATTTACTTGGGAAACCACCTCTCTGCAGGGCTTGCAAGTGTCCACAAAGCAAAAGATCTCCCCCTGGGACGTGTTTGAGGGGCTGAAGCACTCCGCCCCCCTGTCCTGGGGCTGGTTTGGGACGGTACGCGTGGACCGCAAAGTCACGAAGTTCGAAGAGCAGCAGCGCCTCCTTCTCTACCACACCCACCTGAAGCCCAAACCCCGCAGCTACTACCTGGAGCCCCTGCCCCTGCCCCCCGAGGAGGAGGAGCCGCCCACCCCCGTTGCCCCTGAGCCCGAGAAGAAACTGGCGGAGGCCGTGAAGCCGGAGAAGAGCTCAGCCGCCGTCGCCACGGACTCCAGCAAGAAGAAGAGCAGCAAGAAGAAACGCAACCACTCCAGCAGCAAGACGGAGGTGAGCCAGGAGGGCGGATAATGCCGTGAGCTCTCGGAGCCTCGGTCCTTCACAGATAAGCGCAGGGCTCTGTCACGCCAAGGCCTTTCTAAGTACCTTGCAAAAGAACAACGGCTAAGCTCAGAGAAAGCTTCTGGAGTAAGAGACTTGTGAAAATAATGCCTGCCACTCTTAAGATTATTTAGCATTTAGCTGCAGGGACAAAGTGCTGCCTGATAGATCCCTTAACCACTGGGGTGGCTGAGACTTGCTAATGTCTTCTGTATCTGAACAAGGAAAGATGCATGAATTGGAATATATAGATATGTGTGTGTGGTGATAAAATGAGAATGCACCGTGTGCTTCAAATGACAGTTAAAGTGAGCTTACGAGTAAGGTGGCCTGGCAGTGAGGGTTTTGTCTTTTCTGGCCGGCCCAGGACTTTGCCAGCACACAGCGGGGAGTGCCCTATACAGCGGGAATGCCTCCGGAGATGCTGCACAGTCAGCCGGGACACCCTTTCAACCGGATGGTGTATGGGCCACAGTCCATGGGCATGTACCCGCAGAACCAGCCCCTGCCCCCAGGTAAGTGTGCACCAGGCGGCGTGCTTGTGCTTCTGCGGGGGTCTGGCTCCCATAAGGAGATACGCCCCTGTCATGATCAGATTTTCTGAGTTTTCTTTTTTTGGTGTTTTTAGTATACCCCTGCATGAGAGATGATCTGGTCAGGTTTAATGATTGTAATTTCTCTCACTATGAAGTGTGCACGTAAATTAATGTGCACTCTAAAGATGCACAGAAGGCCTTGAGGGATGACCTCCTGTGTTTGTTTATTACTTCTAGCTCACAATTATCTCCCAGCCTGAGCTCCAGAAGCTCTGCTACACACCTCCTTTATCAGGAGATAAAAACCGTGTCCTGGAAAACGTTAGCAGAGTTCAAGAGATGCATGAATCATAGTCTGGAGGCTTGTGGAAGGGGCTTGTTTGCAATACGCACTGACTGCATGGAGTAGGAGTGGGCAGGGGTGGTAGTCTCCTGGGATGTTGGAGCCTGTTTTGAACATTACATACCGTGTAGGGCAATGCAGCACCATCCTGTGTGCTGTCTGAATGTGCTTTGTAAATTCTTCAAGAGGCCCCTAAGAGATTTGAGGCTGGGATGGTTGTCATTGTAGGTGAAGGAGGAAAACCAGTTGGCAGCAAAGATCTTTTGACAGAAAAAATCCAAGAAGAAAACTGAATTGTACATAGTGTATAATAAGAAAATATTTGGATGATGAGACTTGTTTCCATAGGTTTTATGTTGAATGATTAAAATTCAGTCGAGCACTGTAATATTTGGAAATACAGAGCTTTAGATTGATTTTTTTATATTTAGTAGATTTACAGAGTAGTCTGCAATACCTGTCTCAACAATCCCGGGACCATATTCAAAAACATTTTTTGTATCATAATGAGAACTAAGCACAGGCTAAATCTTTTCTGGAAATTCAAATTGGTTAAAAATTTTAAAAATGGCTTTTTTAAAGTTCTATTGCTAGTAAAACCTAAATTATAACCGTATGATTTTTTCTTCGCTCATTCTTCCACCTGCAACAGCTCCACAGATGTGCTAAGAGATTGTAAATGTGTAGCATACTTTGATAAATGTTCTTTTGCTGTCATATCCTTGCTGTTGCTTTAAAATGTAGGGTTGGTAAAAGCAATTTTAGGAGTCTGTCTCCCAGAGGAGCAGAAGGACAGGTTGGATATTCAGAGTGCAGGATTTGTTAAATCAGACTGTTGCTTTGGTTATATGGTTATATGTGGGAGCCATCTGCTTAATTTTAGAGTACATATTTTTCAGATCTCACAAGCCCCCAGAGAAAACTTTAGCAGACTTGGTATGAGGTCTGTTTGTGCCTTTGGATATGTTACATCACAATCTTGCAGTCGTGCAGTATGTGTTTACCATTAATCAGTGATCTGTAATTGGGTGCTGAAGATGAAATGTCTGTGTGTATTCCTGCCTCTGTGGCTCCCGGTGTTTCTGGTGCACAGTTCCCACACTGAAATCCGTCTCTGCCTCAGGCGGCCCACGACTGGACACAACGTATCGGCCGACCCGCACCCTCCCAATGCGACCGAACCGGCCTGCCGCCTACCCGAACATGATGACGGGCATGCCGGGGGGTGTGGGCAACCTCATCACTGCGCTGGACCAGCAGGCCTACCGAGCCTACAAGCCCCAGCCACCCATACAGGGGCAGATCCTGCGCCAGCAGCTGCAGGCCAAGCTGGTGAGAGATTTGGCTGTTCTCGCCGAAAGGGCCCGTCAGCCTGCAGCTGTCGCAAACCTGCTGGCTCTCAGCGTTGTGAAAGCTGCTGAAATCTAGGAATTGTGGCACGTGGGATTGGGATTGAGTAGCATGGAAAACTAGTAAAGACCGGAAAGGCAGCTAAACCACCTGCCTGACCAGGGGAAGATCTGTGTCTGAAGTTTCTCTCCCCTCTGTTTCCTTCACCAGAGTCAGGGCATGCTGGGGCAGCAAGTGAGACAGATGCCTCCCAATCCTTCCTACGGGTCCTTGCAGGCCACACAGGTACCTCCACTTCAGGTTTGGGTCTGCTCGTGGGATTAGTTTTTATTTTTTTCCCTCTGCTTTGTGTAATGTGTGTTCTTGTTGCTGAACGTTGAACTAGGGGTATACCTCGTATGGCCCGCACATGGGGATGCAGCAGCACCCCTCCCAGACCGGCGGAATGGTTCCTCCTGCGTACGCTAACCAGCCCTTCCAGGGCTCGCACCCAGCCCCCAACCCTGCCATGGTGGACTCTCTGAGGCAGATGCAGCAGAGGCCGAGCGGATACATCCATCAGCAGGCGCCCGGCTACGTGCATGCCATGCAGAGCACCCCGCGGTGAGCAGAGGGCAGAGGGCCACTCTGACAGGGTTGGAAATCTGGGGGTTGACCTTTAACCCTGAGAGAAGACCAATTCATGATGTGTGAGAAGACGGTGGCGGCTGTTTCTTTTGGAAGCCATTATGCAATAGGTTTCTGATGCATTTGTAACGTTATGAAACAAATTACATCTAGCCAAGTGTTCCAGTCCAGGACAAGAAAAATAGAACCTACAGAGTTTGCATGATTAAATACACAATGCCGTATGAATGTCCAGGCAATTATTTCTGTGGGGGGGAGTTGGAAGGCTAATTCATTGTGATGGTTTTTACCCATGTATGGCTTTTGATTGTCTGCAGGTTTGCCCACCAGCAGGCTTCTATAATACAGGGCCTGAGTCACATGCCTGGCCAGGGTGTGCATCCAAGCATGAGATCAAATCAGATGCTGGCTGAACAGCAACAGCAGGCACAGCAGCAGCAACAGCAGCAGCAGCAGCAGCAACAGCAGCAACAGGCACAGCAACAGCAGCAGCAACAGCAGCAGTACTTGAGACAGCAGCAAGCTCTGAGGGTAGGCATTCATTCCCTTTTTGGGCTCTCTGGACATCAAGCTTGTCTGTTATTACACTGGAGAGCAGGGGCTCACGTCACAGTAATGCTCCTCTGCCTTTATCAAATACCGTTTGATCAGATGTCGTTTTGCATAATATGGTTGTATTCTTAATCCCATCTGTAATATCTTGAACTGTCTTAATCAGTTGTGTGTAGTGCTTGAGGAAGCTGTTTTCTTTAGTGCAAGACGTGTTGGGAGTGGTTCTGATCTCGCGTGGTTTGTGTGGTTCCTCCCCATGTGGATGCAGCAGCAGCAGCAGGTCCAGCAGCAGCAGCAGCAGCAGCAGGTCCAACAGCAGCAAGTCCAGCAGCAGCAGGTCCAGCAGCAGCAGCAGGTGTCTGCTGCCCAGCCGCCGGCGCAGGCCCAGCCACAGGCCTTGGGAATGCAGCCCCTGCCCCCTCAGCAGCCCATGGTAAGGCATGGTGCACCTCCCTGCCTGTACAGTGTGCCAGAATGAGGAATCACAGAGTCAGGCTTATTGGAAGGGCTGCTGTCACTATTACCTTGTTTAAGAGCATGAGCTCATGGGGAATGTTGCAAATGTCCTAAGGTCATTTCACCCTTCTGAATCATTGGGTCACTAGTGGATTACTGATCCAAGGATCTCGTCCAGACTGGCCTTGAAAGGTCTCTGCCTTGCTTGGGTACATGGTTGGGTGGGTAGTTCCATCATCTCACAGGCCTTGGCGTAAAGTCCTCTGTTCTCACTTCTACATGCACTTTCTGCCTTTTCAGTTTAACAGAGATGGCTACACAGAGCTAGACTATTAGTAAGAACAGATCTGGCAGATTCAAGTAACATAGGCTTGAAAGTTTTAAGTTTGAAGAGCCTAGTAAAGTTAATTTTAAGTTACTTTTAAAATCGATAACAATTCACTGCTCATATGCCATTCCCTTAATCTTCCTAATTATTATGGGATTTCACTCAGCTTTAAAATTTTTTGTGGTTATTCCAGCAAGTTCGGGATGGCACAAACATATCACATGCCATGCCATGTTTCTCTGAACACAATGTAATCAAATCAGAACGAATGCCTGTTTAATGATTCATTTGCCTATAGTTAAAAAGCAAGTGAGTGGCTCTACCCAGAGTAAGAGGTGTATGTTCCTTTGCTTGCAGTATCTTGTTTTATGTGGAGAGTGTGCTCTTTCTCGGGCATCTTTCATTGTGCACAGAAATGTGGTCTCAACATGTTTGCTCTGCAGAAATGATATATTTACTTTCTTTATGTGAGCCTGCAAAAACTCAGCCACAGGAAGGTCAAAAGCAGAAACTGCCATGTCACCTTTGTTATGAGGAAAAGTGTGTTTTCCTAGCTTCTTTGTATGCTGTCAGTTTTAGTTCAGTCATGTTACTTCTGTCTGAGCTTATAGCCTGTTAGTTAGCCTGAGTTTGGCCCTGGTCTGTTTCAGTCATTATCCCCCTTCCTGGTGTTCAAAGTAAGGCTTGGGAGCCCTGTCATCCAGAGGAACTGGAAGAATTGATGTTTTTATAACTTATAAAGGTCTGCCAATGACTGGTAGTAAGAATAGCTAGCTTGCATGAACAAATAACGATTAAATGTCAATTAATGCATTATTGATTCTTGGAAGATTAAAATCAATGATTACGCTGCTTGTTGGCTTTGTCCCACATTCTGAGAAGATACTGTCAGCATTCAGCCTCTAATCTTTGTATGTTCAAACATACAGCTTGTCGACATGCAAATGTAACTACAAAGAGTTCTGCAGCTCAACTCAGTTGGAGAAAACGTGTTTGTAAATATTTGCTACGTTTTGAAGTAGATGCATTTCTCCTTTTGAAATCCTCTTAGGATCTGCTGTAAAACCATCTTTTAAAAAGTTTCATGCAAAGATGTTTTTTTTAAGGAAGCCTTGGGGTACTCTTTATTTCCTGTGTATGGCATTTGCTATTCTGTCCTGTACTATAATCTCACTGTAGTCTCATTGCAGTAATTAAAGTTCCTGTTCAGACTGGGGAGACCAATGGCATTTTAATATTAACACTTAGGGCAGAAGCATTGCTTTGGCTGTACGTGACCAGCCTTAGTGTCTTTCTCTCAGTGGTACTAACTCCCAAATAGTCTGATGTTTGTTTGAAACATTTATGTTCTTATGCACACTCCTCCTGACCTTGAAACTGTAGAAACTTCAGACAGCTCCTTAATGAGTTTATCCGGAGCGACGGCTCTCCCAGCCAGCTTGTGTGACGCAGTGTTCCTCTGTATTTCCTCAGTTCCCCCGACAGGGAATGCAGCAGACACAACAGCAGCAGCAGACAGCGGCCCTGGTCAGACAGCTCCAGCAACAGCTCTCAAGTAAGGACCAGCCTGCCCTTCTCCTTTGGCACTGCATGCCATCTTTGCATAGTAGTGATGTAGAATTTTAAATTGGCAATTATTTTTACACGACCCCACCACTCTAGTCTTGAACAACCACCACTACAGTTCTTGTTCCAGCGTTAGCATCCTTTTGTAGGAATGATGCATCTCTCCCTGACGACACAGCAGTTTCTGAGACAGCCCCACATGTCGCAGGAGTCCAGAAGCATTTTGCAGTTAAGCTGGTGGGGTCTGTCTGGATTAGAGGGCTCAAACTGCACCCACATTCACTGGTTGAGCCAGTGCTGTTTTCAGCAATATAAAATAGCAGTGCACGTGCACTTATTAATTGCTAGTACCATTGGGGAAAAAACTGATACATCTGAATTTAATAAATATGATTAATGTTTTCAACAAAATTAATTTTATGCCATAATTCATTCAGTCTTTTTTTCCCCGTTTTACAGATACTCAGCCTCAACAAAATACCAATTCATTCTACTGAACTTGGGTGTAGTTCACTGTGCAGAAAAAATGGATTGCCTCAATGTCTGCACCTCCCCAGCTAAGAGAGGAATGGCAAAGGTATTATCACTGCTGCAGGGTACTTTAGTGCACAACACTCAAACCGTTCCTCTGCCTTAAGCCTGCTACGTCAACCAGCTGCGCTGAGAAAAGGAGAGAATAGGGCTGGAGAAGAGAAGATTATTAATTTCACTGACTTGGGCAACTCCTGCCCCTTTACAATCTTGGAAACACAAAAAAGACAAAAACCATGAATATTGACCGACTCTAGAGACTCCACTTGAAAAATTGTGAAATTCCTTTCCCCAGAGTGGGATCCTGCTGGGAAGAGTGCTCAGTAGAGCTCATGGAGAACTTGGAAGTTATGTAAAAAAAAAAGTACAAGAAATTATAAGAATAATGTAATTTTTTATTTTATTTCAATTTGTACAATTTCTTTCTTGGTTTTGTTTATTTCTCATTAAAAAAATCATGTCAGTTTTTATCAGTCTTTTGACAAGTCTTTTAGTCTAGTGTGCTTGTACATCAGAGTGTCCCTTTAGACTTACCAGAGGGGCAGATACGAGGGAGGAGTGCAGTTGTTTTGATTTTAAAAAGTGTATAAATGTGTATATACAATGTTTTAATCGTGCTTCAACACTCTAATATCAATACTGAGACAAGTTTATCTGAGACTCCTGAAGTCATGTTTTGGAACTGTTTTTACAGTCGACATATAGGCATTTGTTACAGACCTAATGGATTAAAGACCTTCAGGGTTTTCCTGTTTTATAATAAGGACTTTATAACCTGGTATTATTTTTCTGGGGGAAGTGGTAAATCATGAATTGAAAGAAAGGTGGATATTTACACTGGCCCCAGGTTAGAAAGCGCATGCTGAGAAGACACTGGGGTGGTGAATTTTTAGCTTCTTTTTCTTTTTCACAAAATGTGGGAATACGATCTGTGATTTAAGGTTAGGCTTAACACAACTGTGATAAAAATCCTTTTCAGTTTCTTTCTCAAATGGTACAACACACATTGGAATTGATAACATAAACTTGCTTTTTATAATTTGGATAAAACATATATACGATTGAGATTTTCAGTTACTCCCAAGCAACATTTCCAACCTCCTTTGGGTACAGAATTGGATCTATAAAGCCAAATCTAGGATAAAATAAGAACAACAAGACTGTTCTTCATCTTGCTTTCCGAGTATCCCAAATACCACTGACTCACTCGTTGCTTTGAAGCTGTTGATTCAGGTGGAAGTTTGAAGACGTTCTGTAAAGCTAAAAGACCATTCAGTATGATTGATTGAGCACTAATTAAGTTTATGTGTCTATGATGATGCCACATAAAGTGGATTTTCAGTGTTTTGATGTTAGCTGTTTTCAGCCTTTAACTGAATTATAACTTAAAACTGTTCTAGTATCTAGTTTCTTTGACAAACAAAGCCTCTGCAATGAGCACTCCACCTTTAAACTCACCTGTCAGTTATTAATCTAGGTGGTATAATTAAAAATCTTAAAAAGGAAAACAAATCGGGTACAGACAAGTTAAATAAGGCTGCCTGTGCAGCAATCTTCCAGTTCATGGCAACCTGCCTTTTACTGGAGCAGTTTGCTTATATTTAATTTTCTTTACTTGCAGGAGTTTTCCCTGTGTACAAAAGTCACATGTTGGGGTTTGAGGGCTTATTGATATAATACTGATCTCGCTTCCTCAATGGGTTTCAGATTACCTTCCAGATCCAGATACAGCGGCTGCTGTGCCTGTGTAGGTTAGCCAGCAGGATAAAGCCTCCTGGAAAAGTGAATTGCTTTGCTGATATTTTATAGCTTTTAACCTTTGGGCGTTTTTTTCTGTATTAGTTATCTGTGCTTTTGATTTGGCTGCCATGGAGTTTCCCAGGTTCTGTGGTATCACCCTTCAGTGGTATGCCTTTAAATCCCAGCAGTAATTCTTTATAATATCTTTTATTTGAAAATAGGATACTTGCTATCTCATCTTTGTTTCTTTGTTTTCTGAAAATAATAAAGGTTTTCTATTTCAATAAACAGGTAAGAGCTAGGGAAATGTGCACAAAATCAGCGTGACCCCGCATTCAGCCAGTGAAAAGAACAAAGCTGTGTAAGAAAATTGGAAGTTCTGGTTGGTAAAGACCTACACTCTTCATATCATGTTCTCCATTGACAGTGCAGGGAGTGGTATAGAATAAATCTAGGATAGCTAAAGTCTCTCAAAGAGAATTACAGTAAGAAATGAAAGGTGTTTTGACACAGCAGGGTTCTCGGTTCCCTTTGCGTTTGTTCTTATGGTTGCTGTTCCACCCAAGCTCTCATACCTCAGTATTTTTGTTAGCTGCATTATCATAATACTTTTGAGATTTTTTTGTTAACTACCTCTAATTAAAAAGTTTTAGTAGTCAAGGGTAGGAAAAAAAACATTGTTGACTGGAATAAAATCTGCAGGAAAAGAAGTGTGCCAGGAACTGTCTTTGAGACCACTGCTCTCCAGAGTGCCACACAAATCAGCAGCATGGACTGGACCCTGTTGAAATCTCTTGACTGCAGCCAGAAGGTGGCTTTGATGTTGTGCAGCAGACTTGCACAAAGGAAAGCCTCGTCTACACACAGCGTTCTTCAGCACTACTCCTCCTCGTCATGGCTGGATGAAATCCTTGGATTCTCATTCCACCTGAGCCCCTACTTACTTAATTCAATCAATTATGGAATTAATTGGTATTAAATTACCATTTGCTAAGTCTTTTGAAGTTTTTAGGATGCCTCTGAAATTCTACTAAAACTACTAAGGTGAACAAAGTGGGGTGTGTAGCACTGAAGAAAACAGCACTGTTGAATCCAATTCCTCTGAGATGGGTTGAGATTTTTAAAAATATTTTTTGAAAGAATAGCTTGTTATAAACATCCAGCATAAATACTGTTTTCAAATAGTACAAAGCATACAATGTATTTTAATATGTACATACCAGTATTTATATAAATAAACATTGCATCTGTTAAGGGTGGTACAAGCACATAACAGCACTGCTGCCTCACAGCTTGAGGCCCCTGGGTTTGTTTCTTGGCTGGAGCACCATCTGTTTAGAGTTTGCATGCTCTGCTTTACCTCTACAACCCAAAGAGATGCTGGTTGGGCTGGTCAGTATCTCTCACTTGGCCTTGTGTGTGTCTGGAATGGTGGCCCAGTGCACAATGTAGTCCTGTGTGGTGCCCCGTGCTGCCACAGTCATTCACAAAGCACTGTGATCTTTTTCAGAAATAAACAGTTTTCTGATAATGGACAGACAAACAAATGAACCTGTTCATTAAACCAGTTAGTCATTTAGAAGCCATCGAGGTATAGATATAGTTATTTTTTAAATTGCAATATTGTGTTTTCCCCCAGCGCATCTTGGCACCATGCGCCAATATAGCTTTCAAGAAATAAAAGGTTCGCCGAACGTTTGTTGCATGAGTTCTGTTTGCTATTTGTGTTGCCCAAACCCGAGACTTGATGACAGGCTTCATGTATTATACAGAGGGTTTTATATTTTTTGCACTTGTAGGTGGATAAAGTTTCAATCTGAGGGAAAAAAAGGATTGTGTCAGTTGAGTTGAGATAGTTGGGCATCTTTGCAATCACAACTATTCATAGCACCTGAAGGTATGTTGGTTTAAAATCCATCCCCAGAGCATTTCTTGCATTGCATTTGTAAATCCCTGAGTTCATTAACATCGGGTTTTGTATTATAAGGCTGCCTTCAGCTGTCATGTGAATGCCACCTTGCAAGCTGAACCTGCTGCTAGGAACAAGTGTAGTGCGCCCTGGCAGAGTCCAGGAGATGTCTGGTTTGGGTATCCCAGCAGCTACACAGCTGAGCTTGACTGGGAATCCTCTGTTAACTCTTGTGATGGATGGTGGTGAACTGGTTATATGTGGCGGATACACCATCACCACAACAGGGATTGACAAAGCTGCAGAGCCAAATGCATTTGTGGCTTTGCAGACATAGGTGCCTCTGTCAAATGTTGCTGTGTCTTGAAGATGAAGTGTACTGTTTATTAAATATGTTACCCTTCCATTGACCTGAGGCTTGTCCAGAACCACACCATTGGGCAGAGTCCAGGAGATGGTTGGCTGGGGCCAGCCATCAACAGGACAGCGGAGATTCATACTCTGTCCAAATGAAATCTTGAACACTCCTGATATTCCTCGGATCTGGGGCTTTCTTCCCAGCTCTAAAACATACCTCTTTTCAGACTGTCCGGCCATGTTTCTTGCTAAGCAGCGATAAATCCCTGAATCAGCAGGGGCCGGATGCACTATGCGTAGAGTCCCGTTGCCTGGATAGTGGAGGAAGCGTGAAAGTCTTGTGCCAGGAGCCAGAATGGTGCTGTTGGGCAGCGCCCATGTGAGCTCTGGGGCTGGTCTGCCTTGCGCAGGACATTCCATGGTAACGTCGCTGCCATCTGGTTTGAGGATTACCGCCTCGGTGTGAGGCACAGGGAAGCTGGGCCTTTCTGCAGTAGATGCCACGTCGAGCTCTACCTCCAGCCTTGCCTCTCCTAAGTCGCTGCGTGCCAGACAGACAAACTGACCCGCATCCGATTTCCTAAGGCCTCGCAGCTCTAGGCTTCCATTTCTGTGGACTTGAAACCTGCCACCCAGGTAAGGTGTAGGCAGTGTGATGCCATAGGAGGTTGTCCAGCTGACCAGGGGCTCTGGCATGCCATCTGCCTTGCAGTCTAGCATCTTCGTCTGGTAAGACACTGCCGACACCCTTAAATTAGTGCTCCCCTTCCGTCCATTAATCTGGGGTTCTTCGCCCTCGACCTCCAACTTCACGTTTTTGATGTCATCCCCAGCGGTGTTCCTGGCCACGCAAGCGTATGTCCCCCGGTCCCCCATGCCCACCTTCCTGATTACCAGGGTACCGTTTCCCAGGATCTGGTACCTGCCTGAAGAGGCTGTAATGATTTCATTGCGTGGGGACAGCCATATGATAGTGGGGGAAGGTTCCCCAGTGGCTTCGCACTTCATGTGCACAGGCTCACCAGGCTTGCCCCAGAGGGAAGCCTGCTCCTTGGATAAGATCCTGGGAGACTCTGGGACCACCCTGACTCTCACCTTCATCTCGTCCTTCCCCAGCCTATTCTCTGCATAGCATGTGTAATCCCCCTCGTCCCTCATCTCCATCTGCTGGAGCAGGAGGGTCCCGTTGCCAAATATGACATAGCGACGAGATCGGGTCCCGCTGTCATCGGACTGGAGAGCATTGCTGATCATGGTGCCATCCGGCAGGCTCCATGTGACCTCGGGATCTGGAAGCCCTGACGCGACACAGTCCACTTGGAAGTTTTCCCCATAGCCGACTTTCTTGTGGGCAGTGCCCCTGTGCTTGATCTTCGGTGGCTTCATAAGGACCTCCAGTTGGAAGAGCTCGAGGTCGTCCCCATTGGGTCTCCGGTACATGCAGAGGTAATCTCCGCCGTCCTGTTCGGTCAGCAGCTGGATCCGGAGCGTCCCATTAGGGAATGCGGAAACATGTCTGAGGGGGCTGGAATAGACAAAAAAAAAGTGTCCCTCTTAATGAAGAGCTTTTTTTTTTCTACTTACATTGCTACACAAACGCAAGAATTACATGAAATGTAGCTTTATGGAAAACTGGCTAATTTATAAAAATGTTTCCATTTATAAATCCATTCTCAGAAATTTGCTTATTCCTGGCAAAGGTCATGTCAAGCCCAGAGCCTATCCCAAAGGGAAGGAGTGCAAGGTAGACCAATATCAGGATGGGGAGCCTAGACTACACAATTAATATACTGAGAAAAAGAAACATTAGGTCAAAACCCAGCCAAATTTCCCATTAAGGCACTTTATGATGGTATGAAAAGAAAAATCTAATCAATTCTAATCTTTCTATCACAGCAACAGCCTTTCTTTACAACTCCTCTCTTTTTAACTACATAAAATACACATCCTAATAAAACTCCCAGGATGCTCTTTAGAGAATCCATTAGATCATGCTGTCTAGTTATTGGCTTATGTGTAAATTATATGTGGTCAATCAATTACAAATACGACCACAGTCGGTAAGGTACCTGCTTAGCCTGGATAACAGTTTGGTTACAAGACTGCAGTGACCGTAAACTTTATATTAATGTAACCAGGCTGTTGCATTTAAATGACAGCAATTCCTGGCATAATGAATAAAAAGTATCAGTATGAGTGTGAATTCTGGGACATAATCACGGATACAAGTCCCTTGGCTGGTTGACATAATTGACAAAGTTTAACTTTGCCAGCGCTGAACAAAACTTCTGCTGTTATTACAGAAAAGTTTGATGTCAACTTTACTTTTGTCTCCTTCTGAATTATGCAAACCTCAAATGAGGAGGACAGCGTAGGTGTGATTGGATCTGGGAGACTGACCTAGTTTCAGATGTGTCGCCCACAGCTCCAAAGGGCCTGTTGTTAATAGAATAATTGATAGCACTTGATGAGCAGCAGGCTGGGGCTGACCCTGAGGTTGTTTTCAATCACATTATCTGATTAGCAGTAGGAACCGTCACTTCTCCTGAACCTCTTGACCACAGACTGTTTGACCTTCGTCAGGCTCCGTCAGGTCTTTTTTCTGCATTAATTACACTAATTGCCTTTAATTAGGCCTCTCCGAAACTCACTAGTCCATCAAAGTGTCTGCTATAAAGGAGGAAAGACTTTGACAAGAAATGAATCACTCAGAAGCCAAGGCAAGGAAATTAACTGGCATGGATTTTTCTTCTATTAACCCTTTGCTTATTAGTGAAATGTTAATCGGGAAACCACTCTAATTTACTTCCACTTCAGTTTTCTGTTTTTTGTTTTTTAGGTAAAGGATACAGTGTCTTGTATGTCTTGAGTGCTCTATTGTAGGCTGATAGGGACAGCTCTTTTCTTGGGATTTTACAGTTGGTGGACTTTTCTTACCTAGGTTTGCTGAGCTTGACTGTGATTGATTGTTTTACGAGGTAAAACTGCAAAACTGCGTCATCAGCTGTTGATCTCTTCTGTTTCAGCCCCTGTTGGCCAGCAGCTGTGCCGAACACAGGGTGGGAATCTTACCTGTGGCGGTGGTCCACCAGGGTCTTGGCAGGGAGTCTCCAGAGGGCCCCAGACTGTGTGCTGGCAGACTCTGGGCAGTGCAGGTACACTGTGGAGCCGTAGGTGGCTGCCACTTTGTGGTGCTGGGAAGGGCTGTGCCTGAGGCTGGCGGCCTCCTTGACAACCAGTTGCACCACTCTGCTGGTGGTCCCCACAGTGTTGGCGGCCGAGCACTCGTACTTCCCGGCCTCAGCGGGTGAAACGTTCTTCACGTACAGCGTCCCGTTGGGGAAGACAAAGAGCCTGCCTCCCAGGAACTGTGAGGGCTTAATCTGCATGCCCCCTGGGGTTGTCCACTTGAGGCTGGGCTGGGGTTCCCCCCTGGCTGTGCAGTGGACATACACACTGCGCCCTATGGGGAGAACAACATTTTCAGAGGCCCCCTCGTAAATAGAGGGTGGTAATGCCACGACATGGAGGTGGTAGGTTACTGTGTCTGCACCAGCTGCATTGCTGGCGATGCACTTATAGTCTCCTTTACTGGAGAAGTTGGCCACCTGGATCCTTAATGTACCGTTGAGGAGCAGCGTGACTCTAGTGTCAATGAGGCCCACATTCCGCACAAACGTCCTGTCTGGCAGAATCCAGGAGATCTGGGCCTGAGGCTTCCCCGCTGCCATGCAGTCCAGGTTTGCAGAACGTCCCACATACACAGAAACCTCTGCGGATTTCGGGGGCAGAATTCTTGGCGGTTGGGTCAATACTGCAAGGGTAACAACCATCCTGTCTGACCCAAATGAGTTCTGTGCTGTGCAGAGATACTGGCCTCTGTCCTGCAGCTGAACGTTCTTAATTACAAATGTGCCATTCTCTAAAACTTCAAACCTCTGGCCATGCCTTGTGTTGGCTTGAATGGTAGCACCTGTTACAAAAAGAAAAATGAATCAGTACAGCTGTGGAAGTAGTAATTAGTCAGTGTCCCCTTAGCAAGGCCAGCAAGTCAAAGATCAATGGGTTAGATAAAGGCAACACAGAGACCCCCTCTAGGGCATCTCTTCTCCCTGTGTTGCTGCAGGAATCATTAGTAACAGAGAGCAACTCTTGTGCTTAATCCAACCTTCACAGAGTGCATGCAAGTTACATCCTGGTATAATTCAGGTTAACCCTTTGCAGTGCCTTCCTCATTTGAAGGAAGAATAAGTTATCTTAAAAAACTTTAATTAACTTCACATTTGGAAAAAGCCAACTGAAGTGGTAGCCTTTGCATTCTAATTGAATGCTTTGTGAGTCTGTCAGAACATGTACTGGAAGAAATGTGAGGAAAACAGAGGTGAGGGAAACATTAGTCACCAGTTAAAGAAATTCAGTACAATTAACTTCAAGCGCTGGTGAAAAGTACTTTAGAATAACAATGTGAAAATATTGTAATTGAAGTTAAAAACTTCAACAAAAAAAGAAAAGTAAAGGATGAAGATAAATTAACATACTGATGGTGTTTTCGATGATGACTTGCATAACATGCCTCAGGCTGAGCAAAGGCAATGTATTCAATGATATTAGCATAGAAGGTGAGTTACAAGTTTAAGAAAAGCTTAACAATCAAATCTCCAGGGACTGATGGTATTCTGCTAATTGTACTTAAGGAAATAAGAGATGTTATTCACAGCCCATTAGCAAATCTCTCTAGCAGTCACTCATGACAGCAGTAATGACCATTGACTGGAAGATTGTGAAAGTATCACCCAACCGTAAAAAGGGTGACAAAACTAAATCAAGTAATTATAGACCAACATGTCTTACTTTCATTGAAAGCAAGGTTACAGAAACAACATTGAAAACTAGAGGATCTTCTGTATAGCAATAGGATTTTTGTAATTAGTCGACAAGGATTTAGGAAATGTGAATTCTGCTTAACTAAAATGTTACAGAATGAGTAACATCAGTGGTGCATAAAACAGTGTATATTACAGTATTTCAGAAAAAGTTAGATAAAGCTCCTCATGAAAGATTAATTATTAATGTCTGTGTTGGTACATCTCTTTTGTCTTTAAAAAAAGGGAGGCACTAAAAAAGTAAAAAAGAATATCATGATATATACTGTAGTTAAATGGGTATAATTTTAGATTTTATCCTAAAATTGCACTGTGCCTAGACTTAGAATATTGTGCCCTATTTTGGCACCATGTTAGAAAAAGATATTATTGCTCTTGAATTAGTCCAGGGAAGAGCAATCAGGTTTTTTTCCTGAGCTCACAGGAAAAGCCCTGCATTGGGAGGGTCTTATTTTAACCACAAGACAAACAAGTATCAGAAACTTAAGACTCTTTTTATCTTCTCTTCAGCCATAATCCTGAAACTGATACTCTGGCTTCTTTCAGGAAAAGAGGAAATCCTTGGATCATTTAGCTACTGTCCAGCAACAGGCCAGATGAGCTGAATGGTCTCTTCCTCTTTCTCTTTTGTGTTTACTGTATAGTCAGTCATATCAGAAGCACTGTAACAGCTTACATAGCTTTTTATTGCAAAGGGTTTTTGTTTTGTGTGTTTGAAAGATGAAAATAATATTCTTGTCTTGAGAAAGCAATTAAGTCTGCCAGATAGTGTAAATAATATTCATCTGTTAATAAGTGGGTTTTAAATTAAATTTTAACTTCTGAAATTTCATGCAGTATGTCATGAAAGCAAATACCACCAGCTCCTCTACTTTGCTGTTCTGAGTCATACAGTGAACTGAAGAGAACTGGCAGTTGAACTGTCATAGTGAAATGTTTTTCATTCGGGAAGGATTTTTAAAAATATGACATAGTGTTATAACAGTCTGACTGTGCTGCCTACCTGTGGAGACTTTGGTCCAGGACACTGAGGGTTTGGGGTCGCCTGAGGACTCGCAGGGCAAGAACACATCTTCCTCCGCCAGGACAGATAAGCTGACTAAGTTCACAGACGCGATTCTTGGCTTCACCCCGCTGCCCATCAGGTTGGGAAACGGCAGGGCTGTGCTTAATTTCCTAGGAGCCCCATGGTTGTAATGCCACCGGCTGCCAAATAGAACGCTTGCAGTGGAGGAAGGCTTGTTAGTGGGTGACAGCAGGGATGGGGAAGCTGGCGTGATGGGGCTGTGGCTTTTTGATGAGGTGGAAGCCTGATGAGGCCGCGAGGTGAGAGCTGTGACCTTCGGAGGCTTGGTGGCACTTCCCCTCGGTTGTGAAAGAAGGCTGTGGTCAAGGTATGGGTGCCTATACCTGTCCCACAGCCTGGACAGCAGCAGAAAGTCCCTGCTTCTGCTGCCCGAGTTGGTGACTTGTAGCTTGAAGGCTGGGTTAGTGGTTGTGTTCTGCAGAGGGGAGGATGTTGGAGAGACAGAAAGTGTAGGCTTGGCAGTCAGTGCTGTGATTTCAGGACGGTTGGTAACCACAAAACCTCTGCCCCAGGGGTAATGGACGGGCCAGGCTCGGTTAGGGAAGGGATAGTATTGCCATGGGCCATGAACTGGAGGCTTTCCTGGTGCCAGGTCACGGACTGGCCCAGAGAAGGTGGTGGTGGAAGGCCAGTGTGTAGGTGGTGCTTGAAACCTTTTCTGACTGTGTGGCTGAGGAAGCCAGGGGGTCTTGTCTTTGACCTTTGAAAAGCTCTCAGTTTGTCCCCTGAAGGAATTCCCTTTCCTTCTGATCGTCTGTGACAAGTCTTTGTGTGTGTTAGGTGGCTGGTTGAAGAATAGTCCTCTATTGTCACCCTTCTCATATGGCCCACTTGGACTCCTGGAATTTGAGTCTATGGTTTGCATCAGTGCCTTTTCAGGGGTGATTAATGACGACTGGGTTATTGGAAAAAATGCATTCCACTTTGAAAGGCTGGGTTTGGCCAAATGTTTTGCTTCTGTAGAGACTGTAGAGACCAAGGGGGATGAAGGACTGTGGGACAGGAGGTGGTTGATCTTTGGTTTACTGAAAAGACTGTCAGTATGTGTAGTAGGTATAGTCTGCAGCACTTTAAAACTTGGTGGGACTGTAGCCCTCCACTGCACGGTAGTCAGGGAATGTACACTCTCACTTATGCTTGACTGTGGAACAGTTCTTTCAGCTGTTTCAAACATTAATCTCTGTAAATTATGATTCTCAGAAGTCCAAGGTGTATTTTGTATATTAGGTTGGATACTTGTAAATTTGTGACCTAAAATGATTGTGGAGCTACTTATCTGTTCTGTAGATGTAGACATTGCTGGACTTGTTGTGAAAGCTGGTGTCACGTTATAAGGTGATCCACTGTGTTCTGCAGCAGAGAGATATTTCTTGTACTCTACAGAGGATGGCATGGTCTTCATGGTTACAGGTAGTGGCTGGGTGGTTGTAACCATAGTGTAGTCCTTGTTAATACTGTAATGTTGTACTGATGGGTTTGAATCAGTTGAATTTTCATTTTTGTCTGTGCTTCGAGTTGAGTTACTATATCTTGAAGTAGAGTGGTCTCCCTTTTGATTTGTTGAAGTATAGTCCATGTTGCCTGGTCTAAAGTTTAGTCTTGTAAAAGAAGGGAAAGAAGGATTTTGGGACGAACCATTCGGGCGAATTCTATGCTGTGGTCTCCTGCGTCTGTAAAGGGGTGTACGCCCATGTGTTTCATCGGCTGTGGTCTTCTCAACTGCCTGGACTCTTGGCTTTGGTTCGGTAGGCTGTGCCACCTCTTGAGGATTAGGTTTTGCCAAGGAGTTTTTATCTGGATTTTTTGTAATGGATTCGGATACTACTAAAAGTGTTATAGGAATACTTGATTTTTCTCTCTCAACATAAACATGTATAGGAGAATCCTGTGTTGGCTGTATTGGTTGTGTTGGTGTTGTTTGCAAGAGTTCCAGTTTGTTTTTTGCAGATTCTAATGTCTTTTCTGTATTCACTGATGGTACAGAAGTTGCCAACAGCCATGAACCATCGTCTCCTTCGGGAGTGGTTGTTGTTGTAGTGTCAGGGATTTTCCTATGAGCTTTAGCAAGTATCTGAGCCCAGCGTTTTGGATCCAGTTCCTTCACAGACAAGTTATTTCTCCTCTTACCCTCCCACACCTTCTTTGCCTTGCTGTTTCGGTTGGAATTTCCCCTAGAGCTTGCATGCTGTAAATAGGTCTTGTTCTGTACCCTAATAGGATCTGGCCTACTAATCTCAACCTCTAGACCACCTGATCCTTCCTCTTCCTCTACCTGTGTTGCCTGGTACCTCTTGTAAGAAATGCCACCTGTTGACTCTTTTCCAGTACCTCCAAGTCTAGGTGGAACTAAACCCACTTTCTCTTTGATTAAAACAAGATGTGAAAGCATGTCTGCTCCATAGAGGTTTGCGGCCAAACAGCTGTATTCTCCAGCATCCTCTTGTGATACCTTTGTAATAACCAGGCTGCCGTTGGTGGACATGTAAACCCTCCCACTTGGAGGAGATGGGAGCAGGATGTTACTTGTGGGCAGGTACCAGGCGACCCTGCTAGGAGGGACGGAAGAGACAGAGCAAGGAAGTGTGAGTGAGTGTCCACTGTGCACTGACACCTGCTGCCCATTTAGACTCTCTGGACTGAGCAGCTGCTCCCTCACTATTAGCCTGAAGGACACCAAATCCACTTCGTCCTCAGTCCGTACAAGGCAGTGGTAAAGCCCAGAGTCAGAAACTACCGTGGGGCTTATAATTAGTTTGCCTTTATCTGAGGCCACCAGCCTAGTATGAGAACTGTTTGCTGTTGATAAATCTGGGAGCATCCACTCAAAGGTGGCTTCTCCAGAACTCTCTGCTTTACACACCAGAGTGGCTTTGGATCCCTCCAAAACTGTCTGCACCCTGCCCACGTGCCCCCTGTGTATCAGCACCCAGGTCCTGTGCGGCCCCCGGCCAGCAATGTGGTCAGAGATGAAGGTGGAGTAGTTGAGTACAAGTTTCTTGGTGGTAGTCTTGTGTCTGTTGAGTTGCAGAGTTACCCTGGGCTGTAGCAGCCATCCTGGCTCAGCAAGCAAATGTCCCTTGAGTTCTGTGAAGTATGGTGAATCCTCATTAGAAACCTGAGAGTATTGAAAAGCAGTTCTGGAAGTGTTCTTTTGCTCAAGGCCTCTCTCCAGGATTGCTGGGCTCTCGTAGTAATAGGCGATAAGTCTCCAGAGTTTCTGGAGCTCATCCTTTTCAATCTCGCATTCCAATAAGGTTATCAGAGTCACATTGACCGCCACCTGCCCTGGCACACTCAGATTCTCCCAGACAAGAGATGTGCCTTCACTTGGATGTTTCACAACACAGCCAACATGCCCCACATTCTCCTGGTTGTCAGACAGCATGAAAGTGAGCTGTCCAAGGGCTGGGTCAAAGTCCTGGACCACAGGGGACTCAGGCTCTGGGTCCTCCCAGCTGAAACTTTCCTTTAGCTTCATTGGTGACTGGAGTGCTGGTCTGTCACATGAGAGCTCTTCAGGAGAAAGCAGGAAGACTTGTGAGCTGTTCAGGTGGTGAGGTGTGGAGCAGAGAGAGCAGAGTTCACTGCCTCCCGAGTCCCGTTCTTTCTTGCATTTAATCACCCCTGAGCAGAAACAAGTAAGAAAGCATAAGTGTTTTAGATTTTAACCCTGGAGGTTGTGTCATTTTGTTGGATTAGTTTTACAAGGCTGCACCCAAAACAAGTGATCTTGTTTTCTTATTTCATTTTCATTGAAAATCACTGATGCTTAGGTTTAGAAATGCATAGTACACCAAAAAAGGGCAGATGGCTACATGAGACACTTAGCTAGATATTATGCACTTCATTAGTAATTGCATACATTATGGAAATGTGTTTCTGATTTGTAGTCTGAAACTGAGAGTACATGAAATGAACTGGCAATGCTGCTTTGAGGGCATTAGATGGCATTATATCTGTATCTTAATAAAAGCCATTTGTTACCGGAAAATAATTAAAAAATAGAAAAGCAAACCTTAATTTAAATATAACTTGACTACATTCAGCAATTACACAAATGTAGAAAACCAACACTAATACGAATTGTAGAGTGAGTGCTTTAATTATTAGTATCTTCACGGAATACAAAAACTAGAGTTTCTAGGTTTCTATCAGACTCCTTGTTAAAGATCATTAAGAATCATTGGCTCGTGATTTTTTTATTGCCATCAATTAGACCTCCTTTAAATAAAAAAAAAACATTTTAAGGATAACAAAACAATATTTTCTGTTGGTAAATTTGAAAAATATTTTCTATGCACATCTCTATATTTCGATTTTTCGTTCTGATCATGCTTTAGATTTTCTCACTTTCACTGTGTTTTGCATTTACCCAAATCCTGAATGATGGTGAGGGCCCAGGGAGTAAGGCGAGGCTAAGACAGGAGGTTACGATTCCCGCAGGCTCCAGTGCGATTGTGTTCTTTGGCTGTGTCACAGGTGTGAAAAACGAATGTGTCCGTATCTCGTCTACAGAGATACAGAGGCCCTACCTTCTCTCTTCTTGTTCCACTCTAACAACCAGCGCATCTGGCAGTCACATGTCCAGGGGTTGCCATGGAGATAGAGCACCTCCAGTTTGTCCAGGTGCTGCAGAGTCCCAGGCAGGAGGGACTCAAGGCTGTTGTTTGAGAGGTAAAGGTGACGGAGGCTGGAACTCCAGAAACTCCCCAGGAAGGAGAGGGTCATGAAAGTGTGAGGGTGAACGTCCCTGAGCTGGTTCCCCTCCAGCTGCAGCAGCTTGAGTGCTGTCAGACCACTGAAGCTGAAAGGCTCGATGAACGCGATGGCGTTGTGGTCCAGGTAGAGGCGGATGAGGCCGGACAGCCCTTGGAACATGCCGGGGCTGAGCCTTTTCAGTTTATTGTAGCTCAGCTTCAGGATCTGTCAACAAAGTACACAGATGTTACAAACAGCTGGACATTACATGAAGGAAAAAATAACCAGAAGCTAATCGTCCCTTTTTATTAAAGTGAGAATTGTACTGAATGTTTACATTGTACTGAGCTGGATCCAGAATTAAAACCACACACAACATACAATGCATCGTCTTCATGGCCTATGTTGGAGAAATATCTGTCTCAGAAGTTAAAACCTTTTTATTTCAGGTGCATGGGAGCAAAACACACAGAGATGCTCCTGCCAGCCTGATTACCACTTCATGCTGCCATCCGCAGGGCACATGTATCTACTGAAGGACAGGTGGGCACTCTGGGACACAGTGAAAAACGCGCTGCGATTTGAAAACAAGGCAAACTAAAGCTAAGCCAATTCGAGTCTGCCTAGCCCTAGCATTGCTCCGACTGTACCAGTCTGGCATACTGGCAATCTGATCTCCGAGCTCCAGAGCTGAAACCGTTAAATGCACTAAATATTTGCAACTACTTTTACAGCTTTCTCACATTACAGCACAGTGACCTTAGCTTTTCTGTGTGGATTATGCTTGGACGATGTCTTCATTTATTCAAGTGAGCAGAAACCAACATCGCAAATTAAATACCTGAAAGGGATAAAAGTGACAGAATGCTTTGGATATCAAAAGCCAAGGTTGCCCACTCTTGTTCTAAATTGAAGCAGCAATATCAGAGACTTCAAGGATAAATTAACCTCCCTTTCTTGTGAGCGCATGTGTGTTTCAGATAAAGATGAACACATTTAATTACAGCCCTCCCACACATATTCTGCTCCTGAGGCTGTGTACCTGCAGGGAATGGAGATCACTGAAGGCCCCTGGAGACACGGAGTCAATGCTGTTTCCATGAAGCATCAGCAACTCCAGGCGACTAAGGGCTGTGAACTCCAAGACGCCCACAACCTGGATATTGTTATAGCTGGAGAGAGATGTGGAGGAGATTTGGAAACTTTTTTATGTTCAAATCTGCACAAAAAAGGAATACAGGCTAATACTTGTTGATATGCATAATCCCTACTGCATTATAATTAAAATTGGTCCGTATATTTTAATTGAAGAAGTGTATATTGGAATGCAAATCAGCTTTTTACAGTAAAACAAATTGCTTTTAAATTTTAACAAAACATGCAGTTTTATTTCTAATTGTTATTTTTTTAATTATTGTAATACCTGAAGGACAGGAAAATTACAATTTAAATAGAAAGGGAGTTTACTCCAAAGCGATGTGAGCACCACACTTCTTGATGCTGAAACTGGTGTGGGTGCCAGCTGGGCGACACAGCAGCCTGGCTGCACGGCCGATCAGGACAAGGAGGGAGAAATTACTGCACCAGCTGAATTAAGGGGGAACTTTAACTTAAGGTGGCCAGACTGTGCAAAATCAGAGCAGAACACCCTGGCTCTTAGGAGTCATACGAATTCAAGCTACTGCTGCTGCTTTTCTAAGCTATTTCTGTGTCCAATTACAATATAGACAGCTTTACTTGTACAGGGTGTTCATGTTTCGAGTCTGCACAAAGAGGGCCTGTCAGTCAGAGGTGCACGAAGCTTTGTGCCAGAAGAGACAAGACATGGCAAAGTGCTGCCATCTGTGGAAAGGAATGTGAATTCTCATTGCACCGCCGGGGGCTCGCAGAGGCAGGACGCACTGCTTTGGATTAACTGGTAAAAGAAAACAGCCTGTGTAAATTTAGAATTTTATGTCTGTTCTCGTGGAAACAAGTTGAATGGCACTGCAATTTGAATATCATTCAAGGTGGCTGCAGCTCTCAGCTGTGACGTGAACACAGGGGCAAGCAGGGTCAATGATGTCCTTCAGGACTGCTGTGGGGGAGAGGAACGGGAGGCTCACCCCAGGTTGACGCGCTCGGAGTCGTGCGGGAGGCCGGCCGGCGGGGAGGCCAGGTGGCGGAAGGTGCAGTGCACCTCCCTGGACCCTGGACAGCTGCAGGGCTGGGGGCAGGCCTGCAGGACGAGGGGCAGCGCCAGCAGCAGGCCCAGGGCAGCTCCGGCATGGAGGGGGTGGGTTCCCAGGGGAGACATGACTCTTCCTCACTCCATCATGTCCCCTGCTGAAGTGAGGCCGAGGCCTGGTGAGGGTTCGCAGCCTTATCGTTGAAGCTGAAGGCTATTGCTAGTCTAAGGACCTCTTCACACCCCTGCTCTCACTGCAAAGGCAATGCCAACTGCTCCTTACAAACCCTGTTTTTATAATATGAAATGTAATTAAAACTCTCCAATGCAGTGGGTTTCCTTGCTCGTGTGGAGCCTGCGATGATTCACCCAGGCTGGCAAACTCCCACACAGATGTTATTAGGTTTGCTGGTGGGAGTGTGTAGAGATGTACAGGCATGACTTTGTTAAGAAATATCCAGACAATGTGCATCAGTAATTGAAAAAAGCAAAACAGAACAGTATCATTTAGCACTAATCGCCACATAGAGACACTATTAAAAGAAACAGGCTTGCTCTCTTCTCGAAAAGGTCAGTCATGAACACGACACAAATGCAAACGTAAAACCACTTCCTCTTCTTTCTAGTGTCCAAATGTCACAAAATCCATCCCATCTGCATCTGCCAATCTGCTACTAAGGCTATAAAACCCACATTTTGACTAATATTCCCCGTAAAAGAAAAAGACAATATAGTGCAAAGAATTCTAAGCAGAGATAATTTCTAACAAAAGGAAATTAAGAAGAGCAACAGGGAGGAGGAAAGGAGGCTAAAACAAATATTCAAAGGTTCTGTCAGCACTATAACTGCAAAAGAACTGTAAAAGTAAAATGTATCCAGAACAATATAGAGGAACTTCTGAACAATGAAAGAAAAAAAGCGATTGTTGTAATTGAGTATTTCACTCAGGTGTTCACTAAGGAAGAACTCAACAACATGCCTCAGGCAGTGGAATCAAATTCTGTATAAAATCTTATTAACCAAAAGTGGCAAAAGTATATACTGTAGATAATCAGATGCACTCAAGTTGAACAAATCCCCAAGGCCCAATGGTATCCTACCAATCGCACAATTTTGGTCACTGTGTCACAAAAAAAGATATTGTTGCTCTGGAATCAGACCACTGATTACATTTTAGGGCATAAAGGAATGTCCTACATCGACAGGCTAACACAGTTAACCTTTTTTGTTTTGAACAGAGAAGACTGCAAGATGATCTGTATTTATGACCTGTATCTATGAGTATTCAAAATCCTCATAGATATTGTAATGCAGCAGGCTTTTTAAGTATCAGCAGTGAAACAGGAACAAGGGTCACAGGTGAAAAGTGCAGTGTGAAAGTGCATTTAAACCTGAGAACAGGGGACACTTGTTTCCCCAAATGGTTGTGGATCAAATTACTTAGCCATGTTGTTGAAAGTTGAAACCTTGGATTCTTTCAAGAAACCACTGAATAAGATCCTTGGATTGATTACCTACTGTACTTCTCTAATATGTGGGCTAAATGTGCCAGATAGCCTCCCTTTGTAACTTTTCCTTTAGTTCTTATAAAGTGTGCTACTGAAGGGTATTGAGATCACCAATCTCAGATCCATACACATTCATTATAAATGTACTTTCTGCCAGCTGCTAAAAAGGTTAGTACATGGTATTAATCTGATCCCACCTCTCATCAGCTCTGTGTCTGAAATTGCATATTGAATATTTTTTAATGTGAACTTGACATTCAAATCGGGAGCTGTATAGGCTATAGCGACTAGTTCTCCCTCTTTCTTAATCCATATACTGTTACTATTTTATTTCAGTCTCATGTTCTGTCAGTCTCTGTCAGTTCACACAATGAAAGGTTTATCTTTGCACCTGCCTATGTCTTGTCTGCCCTGTGGAAAGAAAATGTTTTTTATAAGCTGTCTCACGCTGCCAAACCCAGAACTTGATGAATACTTGAAAAAATATAATTACTAAAATATTTAACCCAAGAAAAAAATAGCATTTACATTAAGGATTGCAAGTCTCCACTAGCTCTATTTAATTGACAAAAAAAAACACTTTAAAAAGGTGATGAACTGCGAAACATTTCTAAAATGCTGCAAATATTTTGAAGAGGAAAAAAGGTAAATGCAAAAGCTAAGTGCAGTGGAATCACTTTGTATTTCGGACGCATGATAATAAAAGTAAAATAAATAAATAATTCTAATTAACACAAAGCAGAAGACATTCTTCAAAACTCAGTTCTATTTTTGTCTCTCTCTAGCCCAATGCAAAGCATAGAAATAGATTCAGTGACAGTGAGAAATGATCACAATTACCCTTTGCAGAGCTGAGGTAGGATTTTTGGTTGGAGTTTAATGTTCCTTCTTACAGGGCTTCAACAGCATATAAACTTTTTACTGGCTAGTAGAATCACTGCAAAGTACAATTGTCCTGATAAATCAAGGTAAGAGGACGCAGGACAAGCAGGACAAAAGATTTGGCTTTGAGCCTGCTGGATACACGACCAGTTGTGTTATTACAAGTCGTCAGTAATGTAGTTGTGATCGTGGCAGGAAGCCATGACTCCCCCCAGCTCCTGGATCAGTCCAGCTGCTTTCAGTAGCAATTAATCCCAGAATCTGAGGGACTTCAGTGCAGCAGGCAGAGCCAGTGATCTATCTGTACAGGTTGTGCTGGAGTTAGAATGACATTTGTCTTCTCTTTTTAACAGCTGCATAATTACTGCACTTCTGTGGGTTTTGGGGGCAGCCCACACTGACTCCTCAATTTGTACTCCAAGGATATACTCCTGTGTTTACCTGGGGGTGTTTCTGAAGCTATCTGAACTCATTTGGGTGCACTGGGAGTTCACAACATGTTATTACAGAAACTTGGTTAAATTTAACATTGATGCCTTTAACCCTTTTCTACACTTTCAAGCACTGCTGAGATGCTGCCCTGCAGCATTACAGAAGACCAACACCTGTTCCCATCTCAGTATTCTAAACTCTCACAGAGCACAGCTGTGGAGAAGCCGTCGTGTGAGTTACTATGCTGGGATCCTTGATGCAACCAAACATGTCTGCCCTTTAAAAAATACTATACTGTAAGAATCGTACATGAACAGTTCACTTCTATACACTGCTGTATCTGATTTAAGTATTGCTTACAGTGCAGTACAGACAGTGGCCCAGGGGGTTCAGGTTGTGTCTGTGTTGAAGAGGTTTAAATCTCTTAAAGAAGTCAAGACCACTTTTTCTGTGTTCTTACAAATAGGAGAATGTGATAGGTACACACAAATAGGTTTCACTCTATTTACACATTCAGAGTTTTCAGTCTTAGAGCTATGAGAGTCTGCTGCCTGAAGAAGCCTCCTTTCAACCGTCTTGGTAACTGACAAATGTCACTTCACACTGAGTCTGTAACTTAGAACGGAACTTCGAATGATTGCTACAAACAAAAAATAATAACCAGATTTGTTTATAAAGCATCATCATCTGTGGTTTTTCTGCATTATAAACAGAACTGTTAACATAATTATATTAATTTTAAAAAAGTATCTCTGCTTCCATTAAAAATATCAAAATCAAACAAACAACTAAAAGAACTTGGCAGAAAATACAAAATGGACTAAAAAAATAATCTGCAGTATATGATTGGTAGTTGTATTAATCACTCAGATAATAACACATGACACTCCTTACCTGGTAAAGAGGGAAACTCGGATCCTTCCACAGGTGGTGGAATAACTGCCCAGCACGACCAGTGACAATTAAACCTTCTCTTCAGAAAGGGGATCCAGAGCAGACAGACAGGGAGAAAGTTGTTCCTCCTCAGGTCCTGGAGCAGGAAGCGCAGAAAGAGCTGTACTCTGGCAGCAGCTCCTGTGCTCCACACCTGGATTAGTGCTCAAGTTCCTCTCTCCCCGGCCGCCAGCGCTGTGCGGAGCTGAGCTCAGCTGCCTTCCTCTCTGTGCGCTCTGCCCCGTTTCTCCTCGTCTCGTCAGAACCTCTGGAGTCGGGAGGTGCTCACTCCCTCTCAGGTGCTGCCTCTCCCTGTGAGTCTCTCTCTCTTTCTCTCTCTCCCCGAACCCACTGGGACTCCTCTCCCCCTCCCCTCTTTCACGACATTTACCCCGCTACCACCTCCCCCCCGTTCCTCTTGGTCTTTTCTGCTGAGCTCTCTTGACTGGGCTATTATTTTTGAGCACAAGAAATCAACTGCACAGGTGACTCTGTGAACCCGTGTTTCTATCAGTTTTAGGTTAAAGACACACAAACATTTATACTTGTAAAGACCAGCGTTGACTCAAATTCTATTTTAATTTACTGCTTTATGCATCAGCCAGATGAAACTCAGCACAGGGGGACAGTAGACACAGAACAGAGTTTCAGAAGATGGTGAATAAAAAAGTGATTTGCCTTGTGAGGGCAGAGCTCACTGCTCCTCAGCCCACGTATAGTTTATAAAATGTCCAGCTTTATGCAGAAGGTTTAGAACCAGAGATTCAAAGACATCCACCAAAGTCTGGCACAAAAGTAAATGTAGCTATGGGAGTTAGGCCACACTCACAAAGACATTTGCAGCTCCTGCATTTAGTTCCCTTTGAGAAAATAACAATTCAAACAATATTATGAATCTGAACTTTTTTTCATACTTTTAACACTAGGCAATGCAGTCTTTGTGAACCAAAGGAAATCCTTTCTCCAGTATTTTCTTTGAGCTGAATGAATGGCTTCCTGAGGAAAGGTCTCCTTCAAATAGATGTCAGACCAGTAAAAGGGATGGAAGAATAGCGCAGCTGATGCAAACAGCAGCCTCGTCAAAGGTAAGAGTTATTCGGTATGAACTCAGCATGCGCAGTATGCCACTGGGACTGTGCTGCCTCTGAAACAGCCAAGCTGTCTGAATCTGTGCTACAGGCTACTTTCCCTGACTGACAGGGGTTTTGCTGCAGTCCAGAACATATGCTTGGTTTTCTGAACATAAAATGTACAGCACCTTGCATTACAGGTATAGAAGCAAAGTGTTGTATTTGCACTCTGTTCTCTCCCCTGCCCCCATCCCTTAAGATGCAGTTCATGGTCCATTTGCTTTCTAAAATTCTGTTTAAGATATCTGCTGTTCAGCCTTATTGCTGGAGTGGATTTTTAGAATCCCTCCCTAGATGAGCTGCGCAGTTTGGTGCCTTGTGTCCCCCTTAAGGAGATCAGAATCGTCCAGCCCCTCCATGTCATTCATAGGTTCCTGTGTTTGACCTGGTCCTACACACCAGCAGCCTTCATTTACTTCAGTCTGTCTCTCCTCGCAGGGCTGCACAGGGTTCTGTAGTGCATGACACACTGGGGGCTTCCATGTTGTTTCTGGATCCTTCTGCACATTTCCTGCTTTCCTGAAGACACTGTCTCCTCACATCTCATGTGCACGGTAATCCAACAGCTGCCGTCAGCTAATCTCAGTCTTGCACCACACATAGATGGCTATTCTTCCTATCTGGTCTTTTTTTAACACCAGCGCAACTAAGGCTGCCAAGGGGGCTTTTCTAAGCCTATTCCAGCACTTCTATAGAGAGAATTACAGTTCAATATCTGACATAGGATTTCTTAGTCACAGCAGGCAAAAGGGGTCTAGTGTATGTTTAAGTTTATATTTATTTTATATAAATATTTAATATTTGTGTTTTCAGTATTGCTATAAAAGCACCCCCCCTACATCTGTAAAGAAAATACGGTCAACAGTGATAAACACACCTCAGCCTTCAGGTCTAGCAGTGCATGAGGGGCACATGACAGTCTACAGACTTATGGTGTTTTTATTAAGCCGTGAATTATAACTTCACTTGTTTTACAAAACTCATCAAAGACCACATCCATTTTAACGGTCAATTGTGAAAACAAATTCAGGTTTACAAGGAACAATGTTGAGCTGTTTTGTGCCACATTCTGTTGCCTGCTCTGTCAATAATTGTTGAGAATATTGGGACCCACTAATCTAGTTTTACCTCATCTGATTTCACAGCAATGTAGCAGAAGTTTGCCTACAGCGTGTCTTGCCATGTGTTTTTTTATGAGTGGCACAAATTTTCAACTGAGGTGCACAAATTCCTCATTTTTTCTGTTTCCCTTGATGCCATTTTTCACTCAGCAAAGTAATAGAAGAAGCTTTTTAGAGCCCCACTTGATTCCCATCATATATAAGCCTGTAGAATTGTGAGCTTTTCTTGTTATTCCTTTCAGAAACCCAGTTCTGTTTGTCAAGCTCTCTGTTTTAAAATGTGGTACAATGCTGGCTCATAGATCATCTACGAAATCTAGAGATATTTACAAGAAGTAAACAGACGTGTTTCATATTTCCTCATGCCTTGGTGGAAACTCCATTTGCACGGCTGTGCCCAGGCAGATGAATCAGCAGGTACGCAGTGTGGAGTTTATACTGGCACCAAAATGCACCTGATTTCTTCTAAAATTTCACGTCAGCTGTTTTAACTGTAATTGAAAGAAACAGACTGCATTCAAACAAGATTTTGATTTCAGCCACTTTCAGCAAGGGATACTTAGAATCTGTATAATCTGTAAGATTAAATGGAATATAAAAGGATTGGATATTGACTGTGTTTAAAATAGCTTTGCTACAGAAAGCTTTCAATCACACTTGAGGCCCCTCAAGTGAAATAAAGCACTGTTCCAAATGAGTGTGGAGCTCTCCACAGAGAGAGTAACCAAACCCACCCATTTTTATCATTCTTTTATCATCAAGGAAAAAAACAACGTTTCATTCATAGTCCCTGTCTGGAAAGATAGTATTACAGCAAGATCCTATCCCACATGAATCCATCCTCATGAATGGGATTTAATTACAAACTCCAGGTCTTCTGGAATAACATAAACAATAACTGATAATTAAAAACCCTGCCCTTGTCTAATACCAAACATAATGAGGTCTAATTACACAGCATTTCCACAGTTTTATGCTTTGGAAAAATCTCCTACCTTTAACTATAGACTGTCTGCAACTTCAAGGTTGAAAAGATGAAACTATTATCGGGGGCCTAATGTGTGTTTTCCCTCCTCTTGAGAGGGTGCTATTAATCAGCACCAGATTACAGGCATTCTGTCAAAGTGGTGCAAACAGTCGCCACCCTTCACATTCTGGTGTCTGTGCTAGACCACCAGACAAGACCCCCTCGCCAGCCGCAGCACGAGGCTGCGCTGCTGTCCTCCTCAGCCTGATCCCAGAGGTTACTGCGGAGCAAAGCAAGTGTGAGTATCCCTTACAATGCATATTGCATCTTAAACATTTAATGCATTTTTAATACGTTTCTGCTCTTACAGTGTTATATGGATAAACCAACACACATTTCCTGAAGAATGCAAATCTGATTTTGCCCAACGACCACCGCTAGCCATTAGAATATTACTGTGGAGAATTTACAATTACACTTTAGCTCAGGTGTTGCAAAATTACACCTTATAAAGTAAGCCAGTTGTTAATACTTTTAGAAAGTATTAGATATGGGACAACCTACCTTTTATTTAGGCTTATGTTTCAGGCTGTGGTCAGGGTTATGGTTTTGTACTGATATACAATTCATTTACAGGAGGGTTTGGTTATAATCACAGTTGTTATGATCTTTTCATTTTCACTAATAATTTGTGTGTTTCTAATTTAGTTTCCATTCACTGTTTGCCGGTGCTATAGCAACCTGTTGTATAAGGTTTCTGAATTGCCATTGTACACAGACCCCTGTGTGGGCTCTCCTCTCGCCCCTCCAGGGCAGAGCTCTGCCACTCCCATGGAGCCCAGAGCTCATATGGCCTTGACTGCAGCTGAGCTCTTTGATTAATGAAGATATGATTAGCAGACGTTACAAAGAACAACTCCATCTTTAATCCACACTCAAGTTCCAGAGTTAACGGGTGAAATACTCAGGATTTCACTGAAATATGTAATCCTGTTAAACCACACTGGAGACTGTCGTGAGAGCATGGGCACAGTTCCAAAACGTTTTATTCTGATCCCATCATACTGTACACACTTTCACCTACCCTGGAGGGAGTGAGTGCTTACAAATTGCTCATATTAGTTCTGGCTGATACAGAATCATGCCTTGCTGCTCTGCCTACAAGCACTTTCTGACAGTAGCTGTTGAGGACATGATTGTTTCAGCATAGCCCTGTAACCCCACACTGTGATGCCCGGCTTGTCGTTCTCCCTCGGCCGTTCATAGTGTTTTTCCAGCTGCTCAAATGGTTTTATCATTCCTTTTACAAGGATGGAAATGCAACTCCCCTTCTGTATACTGTATATCTAAGCTGTTTGAGGTTCTGCTATGCAGGTCTGCAGCAGGTGCCGTACTGCATGTTTCATATTTGGTAGTGTTGATATAATTAATAACAATGTGAACATCGTTTTATTTATATAGCGCCTTTCCAAACCCAAGGACATTGTAATCGGTATGTGTGGGTATGTTACCATCGTGCAGCACAGGCTACGTCTGAGAAACTGTTCATGCTTTCAGCCATTAAGTTTTCCTGATTGGATCGCTGGCTTCTCCGCATGGTCTTCAGGAGCACACCAGTATTCCCCCCATGTGGTTCGAAATCACAGGGGTCACATTTAGGCAAGGTGTGCTGTCCACACCTTGTACTGGCTACCCCTGGTAATACCTGGAAGGAAACTAGCATGGCAACAGCCCTGCGCGAAACAAACAATCATATATTGGAATAAGAGAAAACTACCAATGGTGCCTTATATCATGAGATGCCCTTGAGACTAAAACTACTGCGCCTTGACAATATGTTTTTCCTACAGTACAGTGGCCTACACTGCTGTTTCTTCACACACGAACAAATCCTTTTCACTCCCACGGTGCTGTGGTCCATGAACCACTTAATTAGCAGGGGCTGGCCACTAATTTTCAGGAACACCCCCTGGCGATGAGCACGTTAGATCCAAACAAGGGGGAAATCCTGAGCCAAAAACTCTCACAGGGGTACAAATGAGTGTTTACGTGAGTCCCCACCCTGCACCCTGTCATTACCTGGCTCCTCTGAGAGTGTGGCCGTATTAGTCAAAACAGGGAAAAAAGAGGAACTGTTCAGGTTGCTGTGTGGGCTTTTTACAACTGCCGTCTCCTTGTCTCAGGTGAACTGATGCTTGCTGGAGGATTAAACTCATTTAAATAATGATGTTAGATGTGCTGCCTGTCTCCATATCATAGCAACCACTGGCTTCAATCTATGAGTTATAGAGAAAGCCACAGATTGCTGCAGTGAGGACACAGTTAATAAATATTTGTGCAAAGAGGGACACAGATTATTCATAACTTGGCTGTCATTTGTACCTAAAGTGACTTGCAAGTGTCTCCACTTACAGCTGTGCATTCCTCTGAAGCACCCCGTTTTGCCCCTCCAGGGACCTGGACCCACAGCCCTCCAGTTCCAAGCCCTGCACCCTACCTGCTGCACGCAGCTGCCTTTTATCCCCGTGCAGAGAAGCCACACTTCTTCGGAACCAGTTTCCGAAGCTCTCTTTGAGAAGTAAAGGATTAAATTTAAATCTCAAAATTGATATTTTGTGTGTTGCATTCGTGTTTGAAGCCATGTCTTGAAAGCTTTGAAAGTTTATTTGGGCATTCCCTTCCCCAGTGGAGTAATTACACGGTGGAGTGCGTTCCTCCGCGAGGCTCCGGCGGCGCTCTGATCCTCGGATACAACAGGGGGGGTGACTCATTATTCCAGCCTCCACTGATGGGGAAAGTGGCTCGGGACCTGCTGAAGCTTGTGACATTTGGGATAGGTGACAGGCTGCTGCCTGGATGCCTCATACACAGACAAGGTCAAGCTCTAAGTGGGAGTCAAGTCAATTTTTCCCTTTAAAGCGGAGCTTTTAACACATGGAATGTAAGCAGAGTCTGCGGCAAGGTCATGTGTCTGCCCACATGTTCTGAATGTTTCATCACAGATAAACACTGGAGGGGTTTAATATAGCCAGAGCTGCCATAAATCCTGTCAATACTGTTTGATTACTAAAATGGGATTTTTTGTAAATGTAATGTATGCTTTCATTTTTAGTCATTAGTTGATTCCATATATTATCATAAGCCCCATGTCCCGGTGAAGATCACAGCACTCTGGAACCAGTCCTGCATTAGAGGGAACAAGGTAGGAAACTGAGCACAAGACTTCTCTCACCCTGGACAGTGGATAAAGGGTCCACATGGCATGGTTTGGGAAGATGGGAGGAAACGGAAGCACCTGGAGAAGAGCCATGTGAACAGGAGGACACCATGCAGGCATAGAACCCAAGAGCTGTGAAGCAGCAGAGCTACTCTCATACCACCATGCTGCTCATCATTCGTTACGTGGATGCAATACTGTTAAACTTTAGGCAAACTACAAAACCCAGAGTGAAGCAATGTAGGATAAAAACAGGACCTCAAAAGAAGTAAACTCTTCAGAGCTGCAATCCATAACAAGGACATTCTAAGGTAAATTAATTCAGAACCAATCTAGCTGAACTAATTTAGTGCAAAGAGGAATAAGAATGTGGGATACTAAAGTACATCCCTTTAATTACTGGAAATAAAAAAAAATCACAGCCTACTTTATAGTTGTTGAACAGGGTATTCAGATGAAAATCAAAACTGGATGATAAGAGATTAGCAAAACAAACAAGGCCATAAAAGCAGCCAAATATTTGTCTTCCAGTATGACCCTCATCCCTTTCTCTCCCTCTATCCCATTATTTCACCATTAGCTTGTTCCCTGCCCATTAACAGATGCTGCTAACGCCGATCAGCTCAGTCCTAGCAGAGTAGGAGGTGGGATCTGTCTAACTGTTTCCAGCTGTAAATTGTTCTTCCTGCCAGGAGGAGTGCAGCCAAGGTGACACTCGTACAGCCGATAAATTAAGGCAGCTCTCAGCAGCTGAACCCAGCTCCACACTTAGCCACGCCCACCCCACTGCTGAGCCATTAATCTCCTCGGGTCAGGGGCAGGACATCGTTAGCCTTGTGTGGGTGTGGGTGTTTTAGAGCATGTAAGTTAATACAGCGGTTTACACTCACTTATTGGTTTAATCATTGCTTTGGTCTCACTTTCCCCAAATGTGTAGGAAAAGGTGGCAGGTCAGGAGCTACTGATGGATGATGAGCTGGAACTTGCCGACATGCTGGTCTGTTTATCCACGCTCTTGTTTTACATGTGCAGTGAGCTCAGAGGGGGCTTGAACTCGTGGTGTAAATCACAGTGACAGGGAAAAGGAAAAGGCAGACACAGTGGCACACACATACCAAGAAATGCTGAAACATTCAAGAGTCACCAAGCCAGATCTGTGTGCTAGATCTGCCATAAAAAATGCAGACAAGAACCAACTCCTCCGCAAGATTCTCTTGCCTAATTGGTCTGTTTGGGGGGGAAAATGTTCAACCCAATCAATAAATAATAATTGTTTTTAATTTATCTTTAAGAATCGTTGGCCTTCTAAAATGTATGTATTAAAATGTAATTTCTGGATGCTAGGACCAACAATGAGCTCAGTTTTAACAGATGCTTTTCATGAGCCACTAGGGATAGACTCTCCTACAACAGAAACAAACGAATGCCACTACACAGACTTACACCACCGACAGCCACTGAATGAAATGGGTTGCTTTCTCTTTTAGTCTGACCAGAGACTTGCTGTGTGATGCCCAGCATTCGGAAGCATGTGATGCCAGAAAGCTCTTTTCCACATGCTTGAAGAACCATTGGAGAGCTTACAGGTGTTTCTCGGCATAACAGTCTCTCTTCAGTCCCAGGTGAGAGTCATAAAGGGATTCAGCAGATACATTTTTTATAGCTAACAGCTGCTGCCAGATCCTCCTCAAGCTTTTCATAATAAACCATTAACGGAAAGAATCTTTGAGCCCTGGGTTATCGCCTTCCTTCTGAAAGATGTAGCACATGAGAGTTGCAAATGAAGTGCAGCAGCTACCATATCATTTTCTGAACTGACCCACAATAGAAAAGCAGACAATGGAAAGACTCCGTGACTTCGCTCCCTAGTCTATTCCTTGGCATTGCGGGTAAAGCAACACAAATGGAAATATTTAATATTAAATATTGGATTCTTGTTCAGGGCTTAGAAAACGCAATGGCTACCAGAAGCTCTGGTAACAACGCTATCTGAAGGAGCTGTGATTAGGGCTTTTTCTTTGTAGAGTATATAAATATTCTTCATTTTAATAATGATGAGATACTTTAAAATCCAGGATAGGCAGGTTTTAAACAAAAACAATATTACTAGCAACAACAAAGGTTAAGGGAAGGTGAGAATTTGGACAATTCCTGTCCGCAGCAGATACCAGACTGTAACATGTCAGTGGAGCCTTGTCAAGAGAAATGCCTCTGTGTGAAAGGACTGGTGTGTACTGTGCATCATTGCCTACTCATGGCTTATCACTCAAAGCAGCAGGAGCCCCAGAGATAAATGTTGTGAGGTTGAATGCCTCAAGAAAAAATGAAGACGCTCTTCTTGGTAGCAATGAGATACAGAGAGAGACTGAACAGCTGTGTCCAACTCCATAAGCCTGCATGTCACAGCACACATCCCAGCTCATTTCAGGAAGAGCAGTGCTCTTGAAGCCTGTTCCCAAAGAGGTGTCAGACAAAAAGAAAGAAAGGCACAAATGAAAAGTACAGTCAGCTTAGTTGAGATTGAGCATCTTCCAAATAAACCTTTGAAATTCCCTGGTTAGAGTGAAATCTTTCTTTTTCTTCCTTTCTTCTGAAACCACATCAAAAAGGCATCTAGCCCCCCATTCCTTGCTTCTCAGTGAGTTAGTGGGTGTTTTGGAATGTCTGCATTCCTTCAGCTTTTTAGCAGTTTTTATGTACCAAGTCTGTCCTTTTAATTATGGAGACAGAAGAAGAGAAAGAGGAGGCAGATTCTGGAATGAATGAGAGACAGAAGGAGGGCAGGAGGAACAGCTAAAACTCCGCCACCCTCCTCCTGAGGTCCACGATGAATCTGAGCCCCTGGATTCACACTGCTCAGGCTATCCGTTTATTTGGCACCACCCTGGATCCCACACTTTACGCTTACCATACTTTCACCATGTTCTACACCTCCTTTACTACACTGCATTCTGCTTTCAGCACTGTCCGCCCCAGGATGCTTTCACAAGCAAAGACGGAGCGCGTCAGTAGAAGGAAAAAAATGAGCTGATGAAGGAATCGTTGCGATTTTCACTCACTAAAGATTTCACCTGTTTTTCTCCTCTTCAAACAGGAAGGATTAGGTCACGAAAGTGGGGAGAGGGAATTCTCTGCAATGGATTGGTCACCAGTGAGGTAGTGTCATATTGTTCTGACCTTAACTCTTGACCCCACAGTCTCCAATCTGCGCCTGTACCTCACGCCACCCAGGGCCCTGCCACACTACACCCCGACTGCGGAGCTCCCCACGCCATCAGGCGCTGTCTACTCAGGCACCTACTGACTGCTTCCCATCTGCCTCCACTCTCGCCACTATGTGCTCTGCAGCAGGAAGTGCCGGTTTCTTGTCTTTCCGAGGAGTAAACTGCTCTTACTAATCCCTTCAGTATGGTCTCTGAATTAGCAACCATCTGTTCCAGATCTCTTCAGAGCAGGATTGCCGGGCTGGGAAACGATGTGGGTCTGTTTGTAGTTAAAGTGCCATAACAAGAAAAATTTTTGTTGGCTCCCTAATACTGTAATAAATAGGCGCCACCGGGGCCACAGAAATGTGGTCTTTCTCTTTCCCGAGCAGGGTCCCTCGGAAGTTCCGCTTCCCTTTCCAGAGCACTGTGACGACAGACTGCCCTCGTTGACACTTCACAGGCAGGGGAGGGGAACACGGTGAAAGTGCCTCTGTGCAAACCGCAGCTATCAGAAAACATCAGAGTCAGGCCTGCTGGGGCATTTCATCAACACCACCATGTGAGTGCCATGGGAACTTTAAATGCAGTGTTCACAAAGCAAGAACACTTTAAGTGGCATGTATTCATTTCGGTGATACCGCAGAGCAATGTAGAGAGAGATCTGAGGCCCCTGTACACTGTAAACACCCAGTAGTGTGGGGACATACAGTGTGAATAAAGAAGAGGAATGCGGGGCGCATATGGAGAGGGACAGGGATGAATCCGAATGGCCTGTCCCAGTCTCACTGGCAGATGGCAACAAGGCCCGCATCCATTTGGAACCATCCTTGACAGCAGCAGCTCGAGTTAATGGCCTCTTACTGTTGCTAAAGTGTTCGAACACGACTTGGCACGCTCTCGCCCTCCACAAGGGCCTCTGCCCCTGCTGCCACTGGTGCTGCCGCAGCGCACCTGACTAACGCTGCAGACTACAGACCTAATTGTCAGGCTGGAGGTTTAAAATAAGCACCTCATAAAGAGGGATTAGAGCCAGGATTAGGAGGCTGAGGCAGGATTTCAGTTTCGCTGGAATTGAGCTGTCTTCAGGTATTCATTAAAATCCAAGGGCACTGCAGGGAAGAGTGGGCCTGTTCCTGTGGCAGATTCCGAGCTGAAGAAAAAGCATTATCATCTGAAAAACATCTCATTTACCACAAGAATAACATTTCATTTCCTGATCTACTGTAAAAAAAATCCACTAAGGAAATGAACTTAAACTGTAATAGACTCAATTATAATAGACTCAATTGCACAGTAGCTGTCAATAAAGGAGGGGCATAACCCCTTAAACCCCGGCATACTTTTATATAAAAGGAAAAGCAAACAAAACTCTTGCTCAAACCAATAAAAAAAAACTTAGGGGCATACTGTAAGCAGGAAAGAGAGAAATAGTCATATAAAATAAAGGCCTTTACGATTCTGATTATTACTAAAATATGCAGAGGCTCCTATCTGGAATGACTGTTGTATTCCCTAGAATTTACAAGCAGGCTCAGACCACTGCCTAGATGTAAAGAAATCTGCCAATGGCTAAAACACAAATTTAAGATATGACCACGATGGCTGTACATTTGTGTAATTATGCAAATCCAAAACTGCTAGCCTCAAAGGCTTGAATGTGTGGCAAAAATAAGTTTTTAAAAATTTCTGCTGGGAAAGTTTGCCCTCGCTCCCTCCCTTCTCTTGACTCATCTCAGCCGGCCAAATGGAGTGATAGAGGAGGGACATGCTGATCTTGCTTCAGGACCGTGCACATGGACTCCCGCTTTCAGAGCATCTACAAGGGATTGGGTCCACCTGCCCTGTGTCCACACTGTGCTCTTCTGGCACCTCGTTCTTAGAGCTGGGAATGGAAAGTTCCCCTTTCCTGGGACCTGTGCAGAGCTGGAAATGCTGCCTCGCTGAGCGGAGACATTCCGAAGCATGCCATCCAACAAGCCTGCTCTTGCAGCTCTATACAGAGAGCTACAGGAGAGGGATGGGGTCAAACCCACCCGCTAACAATTCTCCCCTGAGGGTCGGTGATTAAGAGGAATACAGAGCTTGCAAAATACAGCCTTTCTTACCTGCTGTAGGAAGGCAGCAGATGCAGAATGAATACAGTCTACCGTGCACTGTGATGCAATCACTGGAGTTCACAGGATTATGGAATCACTTTTAATTCCTATTCCTATAATCAAAAATCACTAATGACACATCACAAATGCCTTTACAGTACAATATTTAATCAAGCTAACTGAACGCAGAGGAGCAACAAAGCCATTTGTTTTAAAACAGAGGTGCAAACACTTTGCGTTATACGATAAGAGAAGGAAGTCATGGGAAACATAATACAGTATGTCATTCATACAAAGTATACTGTAACTTTTAAATAGGAAATTTGGAAAATAAGAGACAGACCATAATACAGTACTGATAGATTTGTTATTAGTACTCACATTAATTCTGATCTCTGAATTATCTGAAGTTAATACAATTGGCCTATGAGGACAATGACAACCCTTTCTACTCTGTTTCTCCTATAGACAGCCACCTGCACCACAGGCTGTAGGAAAGACAGTGATGTGTTCTGTTCGAATTGCAAGGAAATGTGAAATTCACTGCTGATCCCCACGTCAACCTCCAGGCTGGGAGCAGTGTTACAGCACTGCCCGGTCAGACGCTGCTGTACCCTGTGTGCCATGAGGAGAGCACTGCAGGCCACGAGGGCAGCAGCGGTAATTTAATCGGCAGTGCGGAGCGCGCCATGTACAGTATGTGGGCCTCTGAAGGTGTCCGCACAGTGAGTCAGCAGCCACGGGCAGCCGGTGGTCCCACGAAGCAGGAAGGGTTCAGATTTCATCCCCCGTGACGGAGGCATGTGGGAGAGACCCCGCAGACAGAGAGGAGAGCTGGGGCGGGGAAGCCCACCTGAGGAATGGCTCCACGAGGGGCGCCTGATGGCCAGGCCAGATGTGGACGAGCACATGAACAGGGCTGCAGCAGCCAGGCGGGCGTCTGTCTGGGGACTGAGGGAGATTTATATTTCCCCCGTTCTGTATTTAGTTCTTCCTGGTCTCTGCTGCCCAGAAAGTTCCGGATTTGTTCCATCCGTCTGTGTCTGCATTCCAGAGCCAGCGTCTGTGGAATATGGATTTCCTTAAACTCCACCTCAGCTTCTCGAGCAGCTACAAGGACAGTGCCGGGACCAGCTGAAAGGGCCAAGGAGCAGCGAAGTCTTGTGCTGTTGCTTGGTTATATGCGCCAGCCAACACCTCTTCAGACTGCGGTGGCTGAACTGAAGCAGGCCAAGGGGTAACAACTTGGGTCCATGACAGATTAACAGTACCTCTAAGTTGATATCCGTCATTTCGGTTTTGGGATTCCGACCAGCACACTCTCAATCCTGTATCGAGAGGGACTTACACAGATGAGAGCTGACTTTCAGTTAACAGGCAAGGTTTCAGCCCCTCATCAAAGAAATTGATTTTCACACCGATTTTACAGAGAGAGCAGTGAATTTAGGTGTCACTTCCTTCCTGCTGCAGCTCATAAAAATCCTGAAAATGCTGCAAACATTGTGCCCATGATGTGGTCCAGAGTAACTCTGAATAACTGTGCTAATAAAGCCCCGCACTGAACAAATCAGCCCTGTGGCTGAGCTGTCTCTCAGGACATCGCGTTCCCAGAACCTGCCAGGGACAGACTCCAGACGCAGGGGTGCTGTGTTGTGCTTGATAGACTTCAGCTGAAGGGAGAGACTTGTCTGGCACCCTGTACTGCAAAAGAATAATGGAAAGCTTAGATGACTATTTGGTCCTGAAGGTATACTGGGATCATAAAAGGCATTATTATTATTTTTTTAAATTGCATAGGTATGGATGCAGAGTAGCATTGATGCTGATGATCGTTACAGTGAATAGGTGTTTGTGGCCACTCGTTTTACAGTATGGGGACAAGAAGACGAGAGCTGCTGTCTTGAAGAGAGCAAGAATAAAGCCATCCTTCTCCCAGCGTTAGTCTGTCGCAGTGGCCAGACCCGCGTGTTCCTGCTGCCCTTGACCTGCGATCCGACACACAGGGTCGTGGCCGGCGCGAACACCGCAGACTCGCGCCCTGGAGGGGGGGTCCAAGCTCCTCTGCTGTCAACGGGATTAACGCCGTTTACTGAGCACCAGCACTAAATTCAACTGCAAAAACGCTCGTAAATAAAAATAAATGAGCCCAATTTCCATTCAGTCTAAAAGCATCAAGACCAAAAGAGCTATACTACAGCCAAAGCTATTATCCTCCCCAGAGCGATTTGAATTTAAGAACATAATGTACTGTTGTTGTTGCCTTGTTTTCTCTCAGTAGGTGTCTATACTAAATAATGCATATTTCTGGGCAAATGCAGCCTGCGCCCATGTGCAGAGCATTTACAATACTTATGGATGTAAAGTACCACTTTTAAACAGATTATTTTTAAGAAACGATCGTTGTTTTTGTTGTAAAACGGGAACACAAAGCAATGACTCCGATTTTTAAAAAAACTTCCACCCCTACATGTATCACACTAGCAGTCCACTAGATGTCGCTGTTCTTCAGCGATTACTCTACCGACCACACAGCCGCCTTGACGCATTCTGATGCGCACAGACACGCCGAGCGACTTTCCCTGTGGAAAGAGGTCCCCGCCTCCAAATGCTGAAAACTGAATTTAGAATAAAAGCCAAAAAAACAAAGGTAGACGCCATCTGCATTTCACTTACAGCATTGGTTAAAACAACCCTTTCAGGGGATAAAGTACAAAGTAAAGATATAGTAACTCTCACAATTCTAAAATAATCCAAATCCCATTAACATCAGCAGCAAAGAACTTCAAAAGGAAGGCTAAAATACAAGAGATCAGAGAGGTAAAGATTGAGAAATGCATGTAATAATAAGGAACAAGGTATATACTGCACTGTACCACAGAATCCCCCATCGCCATACTTGGACAGAGCATGACTGGTCTTGAGGAAATGGTGCCGCCTACAGGTGCTCAAGCCCCCCCTTCAATAGTTCAGGAAGATCCCACTATACAGACAGCTACAGTAGTTGGTTGTGATGAACTAAGAAAGCTTTTTTCCATAGAAACAATTTTATAAATGATGGTTAGATTAGATAACAAGCCTATTTAACCTATAATGCAGCTGAACGTCTGGTCTCTGTGATCATGGAGCAATTTATGCCAAACAATCTGGATAACATATGGTAGAAACACATACTTTAATTGTCAACGCAAGAACAAAGCAACTTAGTAGCACTTAGTCCCCTGTGCTGCCACCCTTAGCTCTCGAGACTGATGACTCATTCTCATGTGCAGGTGCCGTTCATAAGCCTGAATTATTAAATTAATATCCGAGGGAGCTCTGTCTGTATCTATGGATGTTTGTAAGTCAGATGGTCAGAATGCAGGGATTGTCTGTCAATTATTTCACTGATTCCACTCCAAGCAGTCTTATCCCAGTACTGATCAAATCCAGCAGGTTTCACACAGCTACAGGCTATACTTTCTTTAGATAAATCAGAGTCAATCAATCAATCAAGATACTGCTGCCTCTTTAAAAAGCTCTGTAATCATATACAGTAAGTGGAGGTTTGAGAGCCGAAGATTTCATGTTTTAAATAGCTGGACTGTATGTATGTCAGTTTAAGTGAAGAAAGTTGCATGTTATAATAATCAGAGTAAAGCACCAAGGTGTGAGTCAGTCCAATTCAAGCCATAGAAAATCAAGCCAATACAAATTAAATGAATGAAAAGTTGGAAAAGTGTGTAAAAGCACAAAGTACAAACTACTGGTTTAACAACTTTGCATTCTTTTGGGATTTGGGGTAGGAACCACAGAGACAAAGAATGACTGATTGCCTGCGTCTGCCCCTGCAGTGATCCACCTCAGTAATGCTACATCATCACGACGAGCCTGACTAGACCCGAAGGAGTATGAGTGGAGTGGGAGGCAGCAAACACTGAAAAGGCATTTACTGATGCTAATAAGTGCTGGGTGACAGCGTTTGACTCAAAGTGGCTTCGTTCCGACAGGCGCTTTCTGAAGGCAGGTGTGTACCAGGACTCAAGCAGTTGGTTACCATGGCATCTGACAGTGACGGTATCCCTCATAAGACTTATTGTTTAAATTGATTATTTTTGTCATGAAAAATACACGGAAAAAAACACTTTCCTGCATAATAGCTACATTCTTTTTTTAGCAAAAACCCCATTGTAATTAACCTGTCTGTCCATTCCTTGTGTGTACAACAGAAGCAGGATCAAACGGAAGATGTTAGCTAGTGCAGAAAGGGGCCAAAGGAGACTCCATTACAGAGAGTGTGCTCATAAAGAGCTGTTAACTGACAGGAGCTCCCCCTGCTGGCCATCTAGCACTGTGAAATACCCATCCTGCCCTCGCTCTATAGTCATACACACTGCACATGTGTGCTGCAGGCAGTCAAGGGATTAAAATAGACCCTTAATGTGGAGTCTGTGGATTTTCATTATAATCTGATCGATCTGTAGGATTTCTTCCCCTGTATATTGTTTGCTTCTGAAACTAAACACTTGAGGGAAAAAAATAAATATAACTTAGAATCAATGACTAACTGAATTAATGCCGGGTTACCTAGGTAACGAAAGCTTGTGATATTTTTTCTTCAAAGAAGAAATTCTGCTCTCTCTAGCCAAAGTTTGACTGAGGAAAGAAAAAAGGACAAGAACCTTATCTTCTCCTCCTCCTCTCTGGGCATGCTTCTGAAAGACAGGAATGCATTACTCATCCAAAGGAAAGGCTTCTTGAAGACTGTTGAATCAGATTTTGAGCAATGAATCCAGCCTCTGAGCAAATTGAAGTGATATCTGTGGCCCCTTTCCAAACATAGAAATAAAAAATAAAAATTGTAAAAAGCAGCAAATAAAAGGCAGAATGGGTGCAAAGCATATCCACTCATGTATAAGGTTAATTGATTTTTAAAAATGCCACTGCGTAACATTAGAGACATAAATGAGGATTTGCCAGAAATCTTTATTTGAGGTGAGTAAAGTTACAGTAAGGATACTTACTGTAATGGGATAATAGAACCGGACCTTCAAAAGTGTTCCAGTTAACACAGGATGAAATAATGACAGTAGCGTCAACCTTTCACAGGATTAAAATGTAACCAGTATAAAATTACGGTTTTATTACAATTTCCCAAATTACATTTATTTACAGATGAGAGCAAATGAAAATGAAAAGAGCCGCTCTCCGAGCTCCGGCGTGCCAGTTATTTCAGAACCCGTCCCAGCAGCCTCGGCCCCTGATGGGGAGGGAAAGCCTGCCAGCTATCGAACCCACAGGCACAGCAGGTTTCTGGCTGGAGTGGCTGTCAGAGGATTGATCGGTGGGCTGCGAAACGAGAAGCGGCAGCCAAGCAGCTTATTGACCGGGGAGAGCACGAGCCCAGCTCCAGCCCGGTTCCGACAGCCTGCACGGCTGCAGGCGCTGGCATTCAGAGAGACGGCAAGGGACAGACACGGCCCAGGCTGAGAGATTTACTACGTAATGATCCGTCAATGCCCAGATGGAAAAAAGAAAAAAAACCCTCTTGCTAAACCGCAAGATTAGGATTTTGCTAAATCGGTTGGAGAAACCAAATATCTGTTTGGTGGCGATTAGATCCTTATATGCCGCATAGCTGACTGAAAAGAAAACAGGGGAGTATTCATGAGAGAGGCAGGCCTGTGTACCTGTCTTGAAACTTGAGTCAGGTGCACTTTCTTCAAGTACATCTTCCACAGTTTGTTTCTTGGTTTTCCTTCTGGGAGGTGGGAGGTGGTAATGCACAGTTTCTCTGTTCCTAAAATATCCATGACTTTGTGATCCAGAGGCACTGTGAGCTCTGACACCAGCCAGTGCCTGTAAAAACAAAATGCTGGAGAGTAGGAGAAATCACTCTTTCAACCTGGATAGCTTTGTTTTCAGCAAAGCAGGTCTTAAGATCACAGTTTGTATGTGCCTCTCATTCCCTTTCTGTGTCAGACCTGCACAAAGCACAATGCTTTGGATTAAGTTAAAAAGGGGGCAGCTGGGACACTGGTTAAGAGTTGTGTCTCTTCAGTGTCAGGGTCATCCCTAATATCTCATTAATTTATTTTTCTCCTTGAGATTAGTGGTCCTACTTACATTATTGTGAGGCAAAAGGAGATAATTTCTATTACACAGAAAACTTCAAAGTCTCTCTTTCACTGAGGTTTCCAGAGGTTTAATACCTGCCTTGCACCTGCTGATCCCAATGCTGAAACTGTTGATTTATAATGGGCTCAGAAATCTTTTGAAGTTCTGATGCTCAAAGACATGCGAGAGCTCAATTCAGAGCTCCCTGCCTTTTCAATTAGCCTACGGCAATACGTTTCTGTTAATTTTTTTTAATTCTCTGTATATTAACCAGGTCTTTTCTTCTGGCAGGAAGGAATCAAAGCGGAGACGAATTGTAAGTGTTGCAGGACTCTCCCGCAGCCTCCAGGAGCTCTTCCTGCGTGCCGTGTCCTGTTGCAGCACAGCTCATTAACGTCTCTCTTTTCACTGCAGGTGCCGGGCCGCGCTGAATGCCAAGGCCCCGGCAAGGAGAGGACTGTCATGCAGTGCTAGCGGCAGACCGAACACCCAAAGCACGCTGAGATGGAATGCCACAAAGCTGCTTTCTGGCAGAGCCGGCAAAGGAGCGCGTGGCATGATGATCCGCTAACGACAGGCCGCCCACACTGCCGTGACTCACATATAATAATACATGTTGTTTACATTCCTCCCTGGCTAGAATTGGTCACAGCACCCCCTGTGTTTCCACACAGCAGTCACCACAGCAGCGCGGTAATTGGCTGGCGTAAACAGAATATCACCCCTTCCCACAACGCTTTGCTGTCTCCCCGGTACCTTTTGCAGAGGAGGGAAATAATTGATTGCCGTGCTTTTGGAACATGCTTACTTACTCAGTATTTTTATATATATATTTAAGAGAAGGCACCTCTGGGCCCCCAAGTACAGCCCCACTCTTAATCTCCGTTTACTGCTTCTACCAATTCAATTTGTGTCATCAAATTAAACACAGCCACCTCCTCCACCCCCTCAGACATGCACCCTCACATTTTAAAGTTTTCCAGTGGCCTGTTCGAAGCTGGATCTCCTAAATATGTCTGAGAGGTGCAATTTAATCAAACTATGGACAGCACAGTTATTTCCTTGTTGCTATAAGCATTCCTTTAAAAAAACGCAAACAACCTTGTTGTTTCACTTCACAGCATGCCTACATAGAACAAGAAGACCCCTGTCTTTTTTACCAATAGGGTCACGTGCCATCATTTCATTCATCATTTCAGTGTATTTCAAAAAGCATTATCCAAAGTCCAATATAAAAAAGGACAGTGCATTTGCTAATTCACTCACCCTAAATGAAGAATCTTTGTAATGAGGATCCCAGTAAGTTGCCAGTTAATTAAGGCTTCATTTAATTAAGCCCTTTGTTGTGAATTCCCTGGCAGGCCATATACTGGCATGGATGTTGCTTGGCTAAGACAGCTTTGGCTGGGAGCTTTGGAGACTGTCAGCCTGCCCTGGCAGGGGACTGACCAGGTTCGATCTCCACAACCATTAATACAGAAACTAAAGACTTGAAGAACCTTCTCTTTTCACCCTCACAATATGAGGAAATCAAGATAAATATATTGATTTTAACAGAAGTGCTTCTGACTCCAGCAACTCTAACAATTACACCCAGTGTCATTAGGATGCTCACTGATACAATGGCAGTGATGATGGTATTGGTCAAGCTTTAGCCTGTTTAGCTCAGGAATGAACACCTGCAAAACTAAACTATTCAGATTCCTGATTCCAGCAGGGGGTGCTCACCCTCCGGTCCATGTGGGTCCTAATGCTCCACTATAGTGACGGGGACACTATACTGTAAACAGGTGCCGTCCTTCGCATGAGACGTAAAACCGAGGTCCCGACTCTCTGTGGTCATTAAAAATCCCAGAGCGTTTCTCAAAAAGAGTAGGGGTGTAACCCAGGCATCCTGGCCAAATTTCCCATGGGCCCTTACCAATCATGGCCTCCTAACAATCCCCATCTATGAATTGGCTTCATTACTCTGCTCTCCTCCCCACTGATAGCTGATGTGTGGTGAGCGTTCTAGTGCACTATGGCTGCCGTCACATCATCCAGGTGGGGCTGCACATTGGTGGTGGTGGAGGGGAGTCCCCATTAACTGTCAAGCACTTTGAGTGGAGTGTCCAGAAAAGTGCTATATAAGTGTAAGGAATTATTATTGTCTGTTGCCGTGATATTTTGTGTGCAATAAAGTAGGTCCTGTAGCAACCACAGAAATAGCCAACACCTTCATCAGACTCATTAGCACTAGCGGATTCATCAGAGTGACGTCACATATACAGTACATACGGTACAGAGCACGACCTGTCAGCAATATATATGGAAATCAGGATTTGAGACTCATAACGAATCTCTTTATAATGAACACCAAGGATATTTCTTATGTTAAAGAGATTATTTCATGTCTTTGCGAGCCATACACAATTACTAGGTTTGTGGAACAGAATTTAAAATAGCTTGGGTAAATGGCAGAGAACACTAAGATTTAATCCATTTGATTCCTACAAAATAATTATTGCTGCAGAATGTTAGGACACCTGAATCTGGAACTGAATCAGATATCCAGTTTCTTTATCAAACTAGAGAGCTGATAGTACAAGGCAGACTTCCATAAAGAAAATGAATGATTCTAATTTCAGAACAGGGACGATTTGCCTTATATTTAGGATTTACCTTGAGGCTTTTTTCCACAGAACTAAGGTGCTCATTTTTCATGTCTAGGCAAGTTCATATGTTATCCCTATTAGACACATCATTTTGGTCATGGGATTCACTGTTGACTGGAGCAAATGCATGCTTTTCATAAAGTGCTGTCAGCAGTCAACAGAGCAGTCTTCAGTGTTAAACTGAATAATTTATCATATACTTTCTTGTAATTACACAACACGAGAAGAGATGCTTACTGGACACAAGCTTATAGTCCGTTACTCCAGCATGTGAAAATTATACATTGTCTTCCTGAGATCTGAGATCTTCCTGAAAGACAGGGTCAACGTCTCTATATTTCAGGGTCTTATTAACAAGTGTACACAACTTCCACATTTTTTAAAAATATGTATTTACAGGTGTGAAGACTGTGCAGTGTGAAGACCTCATGTCAGACATGTCAGCATGGTGTCTAGGGGTGTAAAGAGATGTATGGTCTGGGGGGCAATGGAAAGACACGGTTTCCACCTATCTACTAAAGTGTCAGGAGGGGCCACAGTACTGAAACATTTTAGAAATCTAATGTAAAACTGCCTTATGAACACACTGTCATGGAAACATAGAGAAAACAATAGCACCGTCATATAAAAGTCAACAGGAATGCTATTACATTACTGAAAGCAGTCATTCCCAGTAGTTGAAAATGATCATGCTGTGTTTGGTTTAATGCTACTTCACTTTGATGGGTAATGCCCATAGCTAAAACTGGAGAAACGTGTCTGTCCGAAATAGACTTTTTTTTTATTTTAGAATTGGGGGATAAGAGCAGGGCTTGAAAGGCTGTGTGCATTTAGCAAGCTATTGCTACAGGGTTACAGTGAGCTCCTGAGTTCTTGGCAGTGAACGAAAATCACAGAATGATACAATATTATCTCCTGCTGCCTGTTTACCTTTGCCATCTCTACAGCTCTGTAGAGCACTCCTGGTTTCTCACCCGTGCCAGTGTGTTGCTGGGCAGGATTGCCTCTGTGTCCGATCGTCAGCCCTGGTGAGGGTTCATATCCGTGATTAAAGAGCTGGGAGAGCTGCTCTTTCTCAGCCTCACTGCAGCAACAACGTGCCGATTAGCTCAGAATTAATGACGCAGCCCTCACCTCCGCTCTCCTCCACAACATGAATCTCTGCCTCTGTGTACAGAGGCCCCAGCGAAGCAATGGAGGATTAATCAGCACGGCGGCCTTGATAAGCTAATGGAGACAACGCACATCTGTACTTTAATTTGTTCATGAAAAAAGAGAGAGGGGTCTAACATAAGCTATACAGTAATTTATTGTCTCACCATACCAGTGAAAAATCTTGATGGGTGTCTTAATGGCTGTGTCAAATGTCAGACAACAGATAGATATTACTATCCACCCTGACTGCAGGTCATACATATATATAATAAAAAAGATGGCTAATAAGTGCAGGAGAGACTAACAGTGTTTTTTCAGTGAAAGGGGCTCTGTCACCACATCAGCCATGCAAACGGACGCATGAAAGAGCTCCACTAATGGAGATGTGCTGTGGTGAGGCGCGGAGCAGGTCATCGTCAAGGTGACTCTGTCTTCCAGCGGCTCTGTGCCTGCCATACATACGACAGAACAGGGAGAACACGAGAGACAGACTTTCAGATGATGTCTGTCTCAACCACAACTTCTTAAATAATTCCTGAAGAGGCACTCTTGGGAAATTTGACAGAGCTCCGGTGACCTGAATGGTATCTCTATTAACATGTCAGCAACATGTTATATACTACCCAAGGCAGGAATCTCTGTGGCCTTTGTTTCATCTTAATGACTGGGAGGGAGGGAGGAAGGAAGGAAGGACGTTCGGTAAAATATGGGAATGGTGATTTAAAAAAAATAATTTAAAAAAATCCTGTTGCTTACAGTGTTACAATTCTCCTCTCACCTCAATCACCTTCACAGGCTGTTTGTTGAATCTGAAGTCACTATAAATATGAGTAGACCCAAAGCTGCAGAAAGCTGCACTTTGTATTTTATTCTATGACTTAAAGCTACAAAAATGCACTTTTTGACAGGAAACCCCACATAAATGCTTCATTCATATTTGTATTATATATTATAAGGTTAATAAAATCCTTATGGAGTATTAATAAAATAATGAACCATATTATGACTATATTTAGTAGTGTCTAAAAGCATATAAAATAGAAAATCTCAAAACACACAGATGATGGAGGTGAAAGCTGTGTATTGAACTATCATAATCCTAACATGCTTATGTTTTCCACTTATACAAGTCAATTTCCTCTCTTTCAATTCATCTGCTTCAGTGGCTTATTATAAATAAAGCAGAAATCAATACTCATCATCTCAGCATTGGCAAATAAATGAAATGAATAACATCTTTGCTTATGAAGCCATGAACTATTCATGACTTCCAGATTATAAACTCACAGACAATTCCATGTATATGTTTTTCACTTTCAGAGGCAGACATCTGTACACGGTAAGAGTAAAGGGTACTTTTGGGAGAGAGTCATATTTGTATGTGCTCCTGCAAAGAAGCTGCTACCTTTTCTGTCAGTTACAGCATAAGACGTGCCGTACTTTTATGATAAAACAACTTTCTGTGACATAATTTGAAAGAGGTGAAAATGATTAGCCTGACATTTCTTTGTGTTGTGACAAAAGAAAATTGAGTCTCAGTAGATGACCCTTCTAAAGCAAGTTTAATCTGGGACACTCGGAATGAATGTGTCATACTCACTCTTTGTGATTGGCTTCAGCATGTCTCCGAAAATGAGACTTCTGTAGTAGATATCACATGAAAGGGGTGTTCAGAAAGAACACGAGACATTTCTAATTATGAAAATTAGAAGTTGCAGAAAAATTACTCGTGTTTGACTTAGTGGTCATAGCACTCTATCCTAGATGACTACAACCAACGAAGAGTTAAATAATTCTGCAAAAGATGAACAAAAAACCTCTTCAATAGTGTTATGGCAGAAGATTGCATTGCTCTACTGACCTAATATAAAATTCTCTGCACACTTTGTCTATTTATGGAGAGGAGCAGTGACTTTGGTGTCCTGTAACATTAGCTATTAGGATTCTGTTAAATAATGACTAGCAGAATGTGAATGGAATTTATTTTTACACTAATAGGATACTGAAAGAAACTGATGTTCTAACACCCATATTACTCCTTTCGGTGAAAATCTTGAAATGCCTGTTGCCAGAGTAAGTTTAATGTCACCCTCATATAGACTGAAGAAAATAAGGCCAATAACACCTTGATCAAGAACAAAAACTTCCTGCCCATGTAACAATAAAGCATGAAGTGTGAAGTAGAACTTTCCTGCTGTTTTGTGGTTTCAAAGCCTGTTTACATTATTTATTCAATGACGGTTTCCTTCACATTATCAAGTAAGCGACAGAGTTACTAGACCTCCTGCGTAAATTAAATACTGTATATAGTGTTTGCAGAAGCAAAACACATGCCAATTGTTCTCTGCAGCACAGGCAGTGGAGTTTCTGTGATGGTGATGTGGCTTTATTAAGGTTAATGTCCTCAGACATCACATCGCAGACACATCTCAGCAGGAAAGGTAACATGCTCATTAGTTTAAAAAATCCAATCTGCCACTCATTCATGCTTGCAGCACATTCCCCATCAGTTAATTGGCCTGTGGTCACTTGTGTGAGCAAAACCCCTGCACACAATAGCACTTAACCAATAAGCTACAAGCAGTTCTATCTTCATTTCTCCTGCCAGCGGGATATCCTGTATGTTCGCTCCATTAACAACCACACAGTCTACACCCAGGGAAAAAGGCTTTCAGAACTGATTATGAATTAGCTGGTTTGGCATCATGTGTAAATAAATGTTCACCTGGGTGAATCTGCCCTGCAGCAAGTCTGCGCCTTCTATGTGATTTGTAAACCTAAAATCAGAACAACCTGACGAAGCGCGTAACTAAGCTTTATATTTACAAAGCATACCATTGCAGAAAGGGGTGCCACCTTCACCCCTAGAGGAGGAACACATTTCTTAGTTGAATTGATTTGTTATGCATTTGTTTTACTGTAAAGAAGCACTGAGGTCTTGGAAAAATAGAAAACAAAGATACTGTACAGATGCAAATTGCTGATTAGTTCTATTTTGAAGGTGTATTCATTTTAAGCTCTTAAGCGATGCAAAGTATCATCTAAGGGCAAATGAGAAGGCTTTCTAACCAAGAATTAGACTGAACTGGGAGAACACCGAGTGAGTCAGCAGTGACTGGCTTTCATTAAATTGTAATATTTATTGTAATAAATATTATTAGAATAAATTATTAAGTCCTTAATTTAACCAAGTAAAACTTGGTTTCAACCCTAAATTGTAGTTTCAGTACAGTTTCTTCACAAGGCAGTGAAGATGTACGTCATTCTTCCTGCAGCTTGTACAATCCAATAAGGGCACTGGATATTTTTAAAAGGAGCATTTGCATGCTGTTGGCACCGAGAGGTGGCAGTCAGGGCAACTTATGCCAGATGGGGTCAGAATTGTTGTAGAACTACAGCTGTTTTATTGTTTGGAAACCACAAAAACCCACAATGAAGGAGAGACACGATACTCTTTGTTTTATTGTGCTGAAGGAAAACTTGATAATTGCTCTGCCTTGACTTCCTGCTTTCACTCCGAGATAAACACATCTTATTAATGCCAGGCTCCACTGAGAGATGGCATAATGACACAGTCCCCAAGCAGCCAAGGCTGCCAGTCTTAAGTCTTCCCACTAATGCGTAAGCAAAGCACAGAAAACCGGCTTGAAGACAAGGAAAATAGATTTAAAGACGGAGGCTTCTCTTAACACTGCAGCAAACAAACTGATGCAGCAATATTCTGATTTAGCAAACAAATACTTTGATTTACAGGTTTTTTACAATCTTGTTTGGCCTTTTTCCCCCGACGACTAATTTAGTAACACTTCTGGTGTCACAAATTATATGTGCAATAATATGGTAAAGAGTTTGAGATGCAGGCAGCCTTAAAACATGAAAATGATGGAGTGCAGCTCTGATCCCAGTCCCAGGCCTGTCAGGAATTACTCTTTTATAAGATTTAAAAGTTGACAAGCTCTCTTGCACTCCTGAATCTATAATGGCTTCACACAAAAGGCTTTAAATTAACTGAATTATGAGGCAGTATAGGATGCACGGCTCTTGCGTTTCTAACATTTTGATATCATACACTTCATATTTTGTACTGTGCACATAGACAGTTTCTGATAAAGTTAAATTCAGTAACATTCTCGGTTACAGCTATTTTGTTATCTTAATATACAGCAATCTAGTTAATTCTGCCTGTCAGTGCCCTGCTTATACTGTACAAAATTCAGTTTGACACGGAACATAAACAATTGATGTACTGATATAAATATATAATGCAGAACAAAAGTGTTTTCCTGAATCCTGATGCATTATATTTGTAGAAACAGAACAGTAGGTGCAGAGACACGTGATATGTGAGCAATGGCATATGTGGGGCTGTGTGTGCATATTTTAAATGACATTGTCTACCCATAGGAGTTTGAGAAATCAAATTAAAGAAAAAAGAGAGACTGGCTGAAGTTTATGAGCCTGGGAAATAAAAACATTAATCTTCATAAGCTTCCCCAAGGAAATCAAATAAGAGTGCTGTGCTATTATATTTGATTACAGTATTGTGTGTTTGTGTGAAAGCCTCCCTGGATTCTGCGCAGGTACACAGCTCAGGCAGGTCTTTACTCTTCTTTCCTTCACTCGACTGAGGAAGATAATTTGGATGTACAAGCAGGGCACTAGGGCTCTTGACCATCTGAAGCCTGGCAAAGTTCCACCATGGCAGACGAAAGGAGCTTTTAGTTTTGTCTTAACCATGGGACCCCAATACAATCATTTACCATATGTGTATCACTTTAACTGTGTTAACAATCTGTTTATTTTCTATACGCCTGTACTTTCTGAAGCCAGATGTTGGTAAAAAATGACAATTTAAGCTCTAGGCCGATCACAATTTTGCTTCTTCTTACTTTTTTTTAAAATCATTTGAATTTTGTCCAGTGAAGTGTCCTGGAAATGAACAAAAAAGCTCCTGAAACAGTCCCTGCCTGAGGTGAATTTGAGGAAATGGAGTGAGAGGAGATTTGTACTTCATATTTGTGCTTCAGTCAACAGCATATCCTCAATAACTTTCAGAGCTTTGTGCAACATTCCTTCTCATCCCTCATTATTATTATTACACCCTCCTTCCTCAGAATCAGCCTAAAGACAAGCTACTGCTTACAGAACGAGCTCTCATTTTTGAGTTAGAAGCTTATTCTGCACTCAAAAAAAGTTTTCAGCCTTTATATTGGCCTTGAAGCCCCACAGAGTTACATGTCAGTACGAAAGTGGTGGCAGTGCTATAGGACTACACTAAAAACTACTGAAAGACATGGGCATGAAAAACTGATCAAAAAGAGCCTGCTCAGAGCTCAAGCTTGGGAGACTTTGTCCCATATATTCCCGGATTGCTAAAACACTCCAGAGACTGGTCACCGGCCTTTTCATCTCTTAGAAAGTGTGTATCGGGGTGTGGAGAGGTGGGGGTTAAGAGAATGATGAATTTCAGAGTTTCAGTTTCCCATTGAACAGACACGGGTGAAAACATTTTCCTTTGCTGATTTTGCTCTCTGAACTTAAAATAAAGCTAGAACTGTTTTTTTTTATTTTCTTTCGATTTCAAGGGCTTTGACAGACCTGTTCCTTTCCCTCCTCTCAGAATCACCATTCCTGCAGATCAGCCCTCCAGCTATAAGGCTTCAAGCCATCCCTCAGCACATTCTAATGCAACAAAAAACAAGCAAACTTAAAATCCATTGCAAAGTCTCAGACTCTTTGCTGAGAATGCAGTCAATCTTAAGTTTTTTTTTTTGTATTTCACATTGGCCACAGACCTGCAAATATCAAGAGGCTAAAATGAAAGAGACCCATTTACTCTGAAACACACTAAAAGCATATAGCAATTTCATTCTGCACTACACTATCAACATATAATGTATAATCTAACAGAGTGTCTGCTCTTTGTAGTGCTGATATTGAAGTAGAAAAAACTTCTATCTATAAAGTAACCTGCAGGGTAAAAGGCAATATTTTATTATTGAATAGTGTAGTGTGCTTGGGCAACCTGTTAGAAATTATTATTAGTAGTCTTCAGATAGTATTATTGGCATAAATTTTCCCCATCCTTCAATATCCTGCTTTTTTCTTGCTTTCTGGTTTGCGTAACAGCTCAGACAGCTCACTGTACCTAAAATGTTGCAATGTGTGGAAAAGGGAGAAAAGCAAAAAAATTGGTGAAATAAGGTGCTGGAATCTCAGAACTTTAAGCATCTGAATTATCAACTAAAATATTTTTAACCCCCTTCTCCCCTGCTGGCTTATGGGTTTTGCAAATACTGGGACTGGGATCAAATCGGCAAATCTCATTTTCATTAATTAGTCAAATTAAAACAACTGTGCCAGAATGCTGCCAATAAAGTACCTAAATCCACTGGATTGCCCTTTGCACTGAAGTATGGCATGCAATTAATACTTTCACAGGTCATAATTCCCTTTCCTTTTCAGTTCATTGTTTCATTATCCTCTCAGCTCGAGTACTATAATCCGCCTTTCAGAAGCAACAGACGGAACTCCTGAGGACGATGAGGCATCACTGCAGACAACACTTCAACGCTTTCACTTCACCTCAAGACTACATGCTTAATCATTTCTAAACCACTTGCAGGACAAAAAGAAAATGCAAAGCCCGTCATAAAATAACTACTGAGTTTAAGAAAAACCAAGCATGTTTCAGGTTTCAGAAAGTGCAATATGAATAAAACAAAATGCTTCAACATGGATGAATGATGAGAAACCGACACGAGAGTAAAAATAGGTGTGAGTGTTGTTAGATGTAAAGCATTGTCATAATCTACACTATACCTACCACTGAGCAAATTATATTAATAGCACATGACTCTTAGCACTGTTACCTTAACAGTGCTAACTTGCTACAGCATGACTTACTTTCAAGTTCAGTCAACAGTTGATGCCTGACTGTTCCATTTGCATTACAGGGACTCTGACAGAAAGATTAATCTCTTAAATGTTGCACAGCCTCATGGTGAGACTCTTTGGAGATCACTCTGAAATGCTTTAGGGTCTGAGGTGATGTGAACTATTATATATCTGTGAAAGTAATGCATTCAGGTCATTCATTAAGCAAGCTAAAGGTCTTATGAATATTACTTAGGCCTTAGGTCACAGCTCCTGAGAGCTAGTTTTAATTTTCGTACTCCTGAGTCATAGATCACATATGATAAACCATCCCCTGTATTTTCATCTCTTCTGTGAAGGAAAAAACATGCTTTAAATAGATCTCTATTGTGTAACATTTGTGTTTTTAGGTACATTGTGGAATGTGTTGCCAAGGAAAGCTACTGCTCATATATGACGTTCAGGGAATCCCAGAGGTCTTTATATTTAAAATAGCACATGGCTCTTAAGCTGGTAGTTTCAGTTAAAACAAACTAACTGAAACGGCTGGCATGTTTTCAAATTAGTTTTAAAGGATTGAGAAATGGGAAAATGCAGTAAAATACTTTGTGATTGGGCTAGATAACAGTACACAGAAGGCTGCTTTTCCTGGAGATACTGAATAAAGATAGTCCACTAAAAGTAGGGCTTTAATTAACCCCATTATTAGGTCAATCAAAGGCTCAATTATGTAACAAGAGTTCAGCTGGGAAGAAACCAGCAGGTGTGGGGTCCCCAGCACCAGGATTTAAAACCCCTATTCTAGAGTCCTTGTAACCTTTAACAAGATTTAACAAACTGTTGTTGAAAAGATATGATTTGGGATGTATTGGGATATAATAACATTTTTTTTCTGTAATTGCAACTTTTCTTCATTTCCTTTGTTTCTTCTGGAAGCATGTAATTGAGAATAGTTCTACACCATGGTGTCACAATGGGAAACAGGATCTGCAGACCAGTATTTTAAAGGATTTTGGCAGCAGCAGACCAGGCAGATGGGAGCTGTTTCAATGAGTGCCATTCTCAGCACAAAAGCAAGCTCTGATACAGATTGGCCACTTGCAAAGTCCTGCACTGCATTTGCATCAGAAAGCTTTTTGAATATGTCCACTGCCCAAGGTTTAATTTCACATGTTTTATGGAAGGCTGCTGAAATGCAAAAAAAAAACTGATCCACAGCCAAGCCTTAAAAGCTCCTATAATTTCAAGAATACCTGCAGATCGTGTGCCAGGCTCTCCGCACGAACAAATTCAAGTCCCTCATGTCTGAGACTTCCCAGCAAAGTACAACAATGAACTTACACTTTGTGACACTGCTTCCCTGGAGAACCTGCCCTGAATGGATCTGACTAATCTGCAGAAGTGCAGCCTTCATGCTTTGTCAACTACGTGCTCTGTCACACGACGGTATGTGGTGCTGGCAATCAACACCAGACTGAACGCTCAAAATGTTCAGCTGGAAAGATACAGCTGCTTTACATTCTTCCTGCCTCTCCTGATTCCCCATGAAGGTGATGCCCAGCACTTCAGACTTGCATGGACTGCACTGAGCTGGTAAAAATAATCGGTTTTAACGCTCGGATTATGGAGTATCTGACAGCAGAAGACTACTTAGTTCCACTAATGTGACCTAAAGATGCACATTTATGAGGCTGAAATCATTATTGGACAGCAGTCTCTTCACCATGGGTCAGCAGTTGTAACGTTGGATTTGGTCACGTCTCTATGTGACTTTCTTCTCTTACCTAAAATCAGCCCCCTCCCAGTTACCTTTAAATAAGGAAAAGCTGGATGATACTTCATTTTCCTGTAGACATTTACAGGAAATACATAAGCTAACCCGTTGTCAACTTGCACACAGAATGTACAAAAGACTACACTGCCACTCCAGATGAAGATTGCTTTCAACTCTGTCACACTCAAGGTATACCTGGAATCTTCCTACATGCTTTCCAACCATGCCTTGTGAAGCAGAGCAAAATTCACTTTTATGCAACAGATTCCTTGAAATTGCACTCGGTTACACTCATTTACAGAAGCTGTTTTCATGGAAAGAAGCACTGCCAGAAAGAGTGTTTTCTTGTCCTGGTCTTAAAAATTAATGAAAATTTGTTTTAAAAAAGGAACAGGAAATGGCTACGCTGTCGCAGCTCTTGTCTGAAAGAAAAAAACATGTCAGACAACTCAAAGGACTCAGGTCAAGTTAAATCAAATATCTTCTCCATATCCTAGACCTTTCAAGCTGTATCCCAGTTTTAAGGTGCACTAGGCTCCTTACACTAACACTAGGCTTGTTTGGCATTTCCTCCTAGTGATAGGAATTGGCATAACGATGTGCTTCTGTAGTTGTAGTCATTGCGCACACCCACTATAAAGTTATTTGCATTTCCAAGCGATACTGTTCAGATTTTCCTATTGTCTGAGTAATTAAACACAATTCAATTTCGGTCTGAATAAGTAATGAATTCTTTAGGAACTGTAAAAGGCAGCTTTTTATACTTATTTGGATACAGCAATTTCAACACAATGTTCAATACCTATTGATTCTAATTCAGTAGTCAGTATGTTGGGAAAATGTTCCAGTGCCTTGGATTTTTCATTTATTTTAAAATTAAAGCTACTGTCTTTTGATGACTTGAATGCTGTTCATTCGCTAAAGAAAAAAAAATCATCCTGAACTCGCAGCATTTAATTTAAGGGATTACCTGCCATACTTGTCTCCTTTTGATTGCTGCTGTAGTGGAAGGGATTACTTCTTAAGACGTAAAATTAGTAGAAGCACACGGCAGGCACGGAAATGAAATTTCCCTAAGAAATCGTTTTAAAATTCGAAAGTCTTTGAAAAGAGGAGAAAAAGGCCTGCTTACACCCCCCACACTACACTTTTAAAAAGAAAACTGCATCATTTTTTAAATGAGCTTTGCTGCAAGGAGATGGATTACATGACATTTAGCGGATATTGATTGCAAGCTCTATGGTTAGAGTGCAATGAGATAAGCATCAAGAAAACAGCATAATGGTGAGCTGCTGACCCCTGACTGCTGCTGCAATTTTCTGCATCCCTGGAATCGTTCATGAGCTGAGCCTCACAACACTTCAGCTGTTAGATCATATTTAAAACAACGATGAATGAAAAACTAATTACCGGAAAATGCAGAACTGTAGGATGCAGAAGTGTGCAAAGATGAACATATCTTCACTTCTAAAATGTGTTTCTACCAGAATGAAAAAAAAAAAGAATATTAAACTCACATGTCAGTGTGACAGCATACACGAGAAAGTTCTTACTACTTTCCTCAGACTGTTCGAAACATATTCCCTTTGCGGTACATGAACTTTGGTAAATTATCCAAGAAACATGCTTATTTCCCTTTAATTAACAGCTAATGAGCTTTTCAATTGGAATGTATAACTTTAATATACAGTATATTTTAATTTCAGAATTAAAAACAAAACAAATTAGCTTCTGCTTCCACTGTGGTTTGATATACAACACACAGCACTTCAAGAGACACATTACCCCCACAGACAAGGTACTGCAACTGTTCCAAGACAGCTGGTGACACCGGTAAGTCCCTCACCAGTGAAATATTAAAGGATCGCTTTAGGCACTCTCCCTTAAGTCCTCATCTGGGACAGGTGCAGATGTTGGACGTACTGTAGCTGCTAGTGAATCTTCAGTCGATTACCTGACTGCTGACAGGATGTGGAGTGCTACCCCAGAGTGAAGGCTCACATTGTGCAATGCCGAATGCCATCCTTGAATCCCAAAGACAAGTTCTGCTCTAACAATGAGTGAATGCATGTAGACTGATGAGGTCTTAATATTTTAAAGTGTCTCTCTTTCATACAACCACATCCATCCAGCAAAGCCCTTCAAGCACTGCTTACACAGCACGTGCACTTGATAAAATAAAAATCACATCTTGCTTTGTGAGCTGCCCCTCCCCCAGATTCCTCTCCCTTTCTTTAATTTTCCTTTCTCTTCAAACAAACGAACACTATTTCATTAGATCATTAAAAAATAATGTACAGCTATCTCCCCTCTTTGGTTCAATACTAAAACCAAATTATATGTATCCCGACACCCTGAATTGCTTGCACAGCAGAACAGAGAGAGCCCAGAGCACAAAGGCATGTGTTCATCTTCATGCCATGATATCAAATGGAATTCATTATTCATGTGTTACTTTCACACTGCTGTTGACCGCCCTGCTCACAGTGGAGTTTTAATCATAGGTAAAACTAAAAGAGAGTAATTGTAGTAAATAAAGAGCTTAACAGACTATCTCCTAAGAACAACACTGGTTGAAAGCCTTACTTGTTTGGCTTTTCTTCCTTCTGAGCATTATTGAAGAGTTCAAACTGGATTGAAATTACAGTTGATCAATCACAAGACAACTTCTTAGTTTTGAGAAAATAAAAAGAAGTAAACCAGTAGTCACTGAAAGATGTCAGATTACTCAATTTCTCATTTTTAAAACAATTAAATCAGGTTCAAACTTAGCTAATGCATTGTTCTTTGGAATGACATTTGCTAATAATCACTAAATGCATTTTTTTGTCCCCAGTGTTCAGTCTTGTTAACAGGGTTTGTCAAACTTCCCTTATTTCTATACATAAAACACTAACATATACAAAGACAAATGACATCTTATCAGAGCACACTGGTTCCCATAGCAACACCTGGCCTCATTACTATTGGAAAGGGCAAAGAAACCCAAACACACACATGCCACACTACCAGTAAGACTGAGGTAGCCAGCCTGTAGAAAAAGCTTGAAAAAATTTATGTACTGTATGCAGCTTTCTAAAACAAAAGTGGAACAAGATTGTTGAGTCAGGCTTCATGGTGTCAACTTGAGATTTTCCGGTTCCTCCCTGGAAAACACATGCATTCATTGCGTTAATAAAAATATGGAAATCTTACTCATATTAACCTTTTCTATTCTTCTGCATTTCATGATTGTATTCTGGCTGTGCTGCACTGCAGCTGAACCTGCCGTCAGGACAGAGGGACCCCTGAGAGAGAAGCAGTCAGACTATGGGCCTTGTGACCAGGAAGCTGTGAAAGTCAGGGATGTGCCACTGTTTATCTAAGGTTTGCTCCTGAGATCCTGCAATAATGCCGTACTGCATCCACACCAAGGGTGCTGTCTCACAGCCACATAGTGCAACAGACTCGTGAAGCACTGGATGAGTGTGACAGTCCAGCGAGATGATCACTTCTCTTTCTCTCCCTTCTACCCTGATCTCTCACTAGAGTTTATACAAAAATATTAAAGGAATGAAAACAAATTAAATCCGGTAAGAAACAATTTGGTAGAAGGCAGCCCCCTACCTCACAAAAGGCTGTTTGTTCATATCAAATGACTGGGCTGCGTAGATCATCCACTTCCTACTTTCCATCTCGTGATGAAATCTGAAGCAGGACACTCATTTCATGCAGCCATTGCACTGCCCCCTCTCCTCCAGCACACACTATTTCTTCACCTCCCCCTGACAGAGCCCCTCGTTCTGAACAGAAGAGATCTGCTCCTTGGTGGGTTTAAACAGCCCCGCCTACAGTCTGCTAGCTCATCAGCCAGGCAGATGCTTCTCTCCACTAGTGCACTCAACACCCTCTGGCAATTGCTTAATTATACATAGTGTCTATGTATTATTCTATCTGTTAAAAACCAGGCTCCCTCTTGGTTCCTAACTTCTCTCTTCACTCGTGGGATACTGTAATGGCGAAGCTTTTGAACAGAAGACATGCTTTGTGGCGACAGGAGTGTTTTATTGTTGTTTTTTCTGTGCCATAGCATTGCACAGCTGAAAATACGGCCTGACTGAGAACAGTCTTGAAATGGCTCTGTCTTGAAATCTGAGCTAGATGATATAGAATTTTAATATGGTTCTTATCCCCATTTTTATTATCCTACACTTATTTGATCTATCATAATACTACAAAGCTGTCTGCTTTCTGCATGTTTTTTTTACAAATGGTTACCAATAGTTTCTTGGTCTCAATATTCACTGGTATCCTGGATTCGTCTGATGTGACTGCTCTTGAGTCTTAGGAAGTCCATTAAATATCAGTCTGATCACGGATGTACAGTATTAATTGCATACTGCATTCAGGCAAGTTGCCACAAATTGGTGAAAATGCAAAACAGACATGCCTAATACATTGAAACACAATTAAATAAAGCATTCAATATTCTATTTCAGCCCAAACACTAGAAGAGACATATTACTGCTTTCAACTAAGCTGTTATCAGCCATTTCAGAGGACAAATATTATGCATGAGAACCAGCAGAATAACATCTTCATAAAGCAAACACATTATCCAGCAGCCCTGAGCCTATCAAAGACAAAAGATTTAATTATACAAAATTTAAAAAAGCAAAAATTACACTTGCTAATTATACAGGAAAAAGATGCTTCCAACACAGCTGGTTTTAACAACAAAATGACCCCCCGCCACTAAATGCAGCAATTATAAAATCTAGTCGGAAAACTGGGCATTTAAATAATAACGATTATATAAAGAGAGAGCTCATTTGGAGAGAGTAAGAACTCCCAGTATGTTAATTCCCACAACACTCCATTTCTTATTCCCACAAACTCCTCACCACTGTCAGTGCCAACACTCTGCTGCGCTTTGCTTTCTGAGCAAATCTACAGCTCTGGCATTATTGCTCAGTTAGGCTCCCCAGCCTCAAAGGCAGAGAGCCTTGATTTTGTTTTTGATTTCCTTCCAGATTTCCTCTGTTGAGCAGCTCTGCAAGGATTCCCTGCATTTTTCCAAAGCTCTTCACATTGCATATTATCCAGAGAGAGAGCACTCTGGTTCACAATGTCCTGAATCATCTGCTATAACCACTGATCTCCCTCCACTGTGCAGAATCCAGTGCCAAAACTAGGAGCTCATCTCAGAGCTGCAAACACGCCTTTTCACTCAGGACTGGCACAGACCTCTCCAGAGCTGATACCTTTTCCAAGGAGTGTCAGTCCTGAGGAGGCTGCTAAAGCTCAGCTCAGTGAAACTTTGAAGCCAGCTCACTGAGGATGAAGCTCCCAAACAAGAGTCCATTTCAGTCTTCAATTTTTGTGACAAAATACTGAACTGGGAAAGGTGTAAGAGGCTGTTCGCCCTGGTACCGTTACTCAAGCGTGCTTAATGCAGCTTGTTTTGTGGGTCCTTCTGATTCTATTTAACATGCTGCAAAAAAGAAAGACAAAACTGCACATCAGCAGCTGTCAGGGACCACTGCTTGGGCACATACCTCCTGGATTACTGAGATGAGGAAAGTAAGAGATGCTGTCCATATGTTCCCATTTAAGCCAGTAGTCACATGGGTCTACATTTAAATGCTAGTGTCTTCCCTTTCTTTTGCCAAAAGCAAAATTCACAATAATCAGCACACGTCGTGAATTAAGCAAGCTGGCTGCAACGACATTTATGATATTTTTATATTCCTGTATGGTTACATTTTTGCCCCTTTCCTGCCAATGACATATTAAAGGCCTAATTCATATTATCGATGTACAAAAGTTCAACAGCTGGACATTATGACAGCGTATTGTGGAAAAGAAAAATATTATAAAGACAGAAAATCATTTCTTTTTGAAAGTCAGGGCAATAGCTGTCCTTTATTTAAAATTGGAGGAGAATATTTACATTTAAAAGTGGGACCTCCCTCATGACACCTTACACTGGGCAGCACTGTCGCTGCTGAAAAGGCTGATTTCTCCCACCTCCCATCTCGCAAACACCATCCTTTCACCATGAGAAAGGCTCAGTAAAAATACACTTCAGCTGCAGAAATCAAAGAGAGATTTCTTGCTAGCAGTGTGATTAAAATATTTTTTGTAAAAATATGCAGTCTTAATTACGTTATTAACAAAATTGATTGAAATTATTAACACATTCGAATGAACGTTAGCAATATATTAATGTGTATGTTGTCAAGAAACACCTTTGGGAAATCCTGCTAATTTACTTAGCATGTTGCACGCCGTCTGCAATCACAGACTTTGACATTCGCAGGATCTGTAACACCCTGATCTTCCACAGCAGCTCTGTCCTGGACCCAGTACTCCTTATCAGTCACTGCTGGGTGTTGGCCAGGCTGGTCACAAACTGCACAAGGATTCTTCAATTTTAGCAACCTGCCAACACAAGAAACATTCCAGTGGATGGCAGTGAGGCTCCAGCCCAGGACATCACAGGTGAAAGACTAGGGAATTATTAAGGCTCACAGTGCCTGTGCCCAGGTCCTCTAGCGCACTATTTGTCTATCATGTTCCAGAACAATTTGAGCATAGCCTTTTAATCATATCAAAAGCAGAGGTATCATCCACAGCATGAGTACTTGTCTTTTTGTGGTACCATTTAATGTCATTGCAACAGTGTACAACAAATGACAAGCAGAAACACAGCAATGGTTGGGTTAAGATTTACTGCACAGTAAATTCAAGTTGTACAGATACCTTCTATGTCCTTGAATGAACATAAATGCCCTTTCATAAAACAGACTGAAAATTTCACTTTTCCATGGAGATCCACAGCAGAGAGAGCTCTTTCTGCGGTGCTAATCAATAAGATTTTTCTTCTATGCACAGATCTTTTCTTAATACCTAGTGTATTTGTAATATTGATCGCGGAGAACAAAAAAGAGGTCGGAAAATCCATACAGAATCAATCATTAAGAAGCTTTTACAGGTTAGGGTGACCTGTTGACTAACATTTTTGAAAACGTTGTTCAGTAAGAAGAGGCTTGAGAACTGACTGCTGTATGGATCACTCTCCTCCGTGTGCTACAGGTGTTCACTGCAGAGGAGGATGAAGCCCTCCGCGTCCACCTGAAAGGAGGTCAGGGGCACTGTTGTCTGTTGCAGGAAATCTCACAGGTGAAATACATCTCTACCAAAGTGCACAGCACAAATCTACTTTTGCCTATGGACCTGCTTTTTTTATCCACTTGGCATGCTACTTAACATAATCAAACTACCCATCGAGACAAAGCCTTTTTCACTTTGCTGTTTCGGCTAAATGACAGCTTAAAACAACAGAGGACACGACACTGCTCAGTGCACTGATTGCACTTATTCACTAATACTGGTAAAAAAATTCTACAGTTTCCCGTGCTTTAAAGCACAGTGCGACATGTCAACAGCATGTACACCACAGAGGTGTGGTAAGGTTTAATGGATCCATGGGACAATTAAAAAGAGCCAAGACTACAAAGAACTTATTAAAAAAGAGTTGTTCCACTGAATAAGAAAATAAAAAAATATATACCAAATGAACAACAGCTGAGCCTTGCTGCAACAGATCTTTTTCGGCTTTTCTACCTCTATGTCCAGCACAGACCAAAGGCCACTTACTGTAGCGCATATGGACACAGTACCTCCAAAACGTCAGCAGATGGCGCTTATGTCAAATTGAAGTTCTGAGGAACAGTTAGCTGCTGTCCTGTTGCACCATGTGGTTTGTACTTCTCACTGTAGTTACCAGCCATACCGATTAATATAATTATTGTTGATAAGATCATAATCTGACAGCACAAGTAATGTTTTTTTCAGTTAGGCAAAACGGAAATCAATGGTGAAATCCACGCAGCACATTAAATTTCAGTTTACCTGTGGGGATGCATTATGCCGTGATGAGACAGGCTGTGTGACCACAGGTAATGGCAGGTGCTCTACAGGAAGGCTGTCTGTGACAACTGCATCCAGCTGTCTCAGGTTAGAGTTAAACGGGCTCACCACTGTTGCAGGAATCCACAGCCGTTTGATAAACTGCATCAGAAATTCTCATGGAGTTGCTCGAAGATTGCTTTGTATTTTCACAATAAAAATGAAGAACTGTAATGATTTCCTGATGCTGATGTAGCACTTTTCTTCCCAAGGCACTCTGCTTTGACACACAGGTACCAAGATCATGCACCACTGAAGATCAGCCCCCCAGCTGGGTGACACCCAGCAGCCCCCAGCCAAGGTCTGACTGGGCCTGACTGGGCCGATCCTGGCTCAGCCTGTGGAGTAAGATGAGATCAGCCTGCTAAGGAGTAATACTGCACAAGCAAGTCTCTTGAGAGAAAAGTCACAGCCAGATAAATTAGTAATAATGACCTTGCATTTGCTTGGCTGGTGACTGAGTCAGCAGAAGGGCCGTGACTGTGGATCCCCTCCTGTACACTGCTGTGCAGAGGGGCCAGAGGGACAGTGCAGCAGCACAGAGCAGTGGCTGGGGTATAAACCTAAGTGTGCAAGACTGCGGCAGTCAAAGCCTGGGTGGGGAAAAAGAACCAGGCAGCTGTAACCTTCACAATGAGCATCAGTCAAATAAATCCCGACGTGTACGGACAAGGAATACTTTAGCTTTCCTGACAAACCAACAGGGTTCTTCACTCAGTCCATGCTGCTTTTTATTCTGCCCTTCTGAAACGGTGTGGTAATTCCCGGAGCAACGTGTCCTGCCGGCTGGCAGAGAGCAGAGCTGCAGGTGAGGACCGTGGGGGGCTGGCGAGACCAGCGAGGGGAAGCTGACTGCGGACCAGCAGGCCGGAGTCCTCCTTTTACTGGAGCTTGGTGTCCGGGGAGAAAGAAAACATTCTTGCTTAGCGAACGCCATGCTGTGCAAGTTTCTGTTCTCTCAATAAAAGTGCCTTGAAAGAGTGCTTTCTATTTTTAAAGACAGGAGGAATTATTGTGAGAGAGGACTCCAGTGGTTGGGTGACAGGAAACAAACATTAAGTAGAGAGATGGAGGGACTTGTGCTACTAGGTCTTTCACTCGGTAAAAACTGCTCCAGCAAAACACTTCATTGCTGCTGTCTGCTGTTATTAGTTACTCATTGCTTTACATACATTATAAACCTCTTTTGTCGATGTTATGAATTATTTATGGATCTTTAAGCTGAAATTAAACCATAAGAGGCATCCCAATGTTTTAAGTGATTATTTTGCTTATAAAAGCACAATTATCCCTCTAAAGGCACAGAATGAGGAAAACCACTTTCGATTCGGAAAGACAATGCATAAGTCAGTTCTGAAAACAAAAATACAGAAAAATGAAAAACAGTCTCTCGAAGAAGCATGATTTTTTTCAGCAAACATCCACCTGTTAATATCTTTCTGCAAGAGCCCACTCGAGTTTGCTTGTTGCCTCATTTTTACCGGTTTGAAAACAGAAGGCAAGCTCGTGAGGCTGAAAATAAGTGGCCAAAGTGGAATGCAGCTGTGGGTCTCCACGGTTTGCCCTGAAATGAGTCTGCTGGTTTCAAAGTGTGGTGCCTTTAGCCTGCTGCTGCTCGACACTGCTGGTTGAGCACAGAAATAATGAAATGGCTTTTCCCACATTTCACTTTCACAGTTGAGTCACAAGGTTTGCCCTACTCCACACCTCAGCCACAAAATATCTGCAGGAGCAGGGGCAAGCACAGGTGATGTGAATTGGGTCAGGCCTTGGGCTCTTGTGTTCTAAATTGAGAAGGAAGGCAGGGGGCAGTCTCCATGATTGGCAGACAGCAGGTGCACACGTTATGACCCGTCTTTCCTGTAACTGACAGCGGCTCTCCACTGCAAAATCGAACTGCCTGATGTGAAATGGATCACATTGGTAATTAGAAAACAAGCCATATTCAGATAACAAGAAAGAGACAAAAAAAGAAAACGCATTTCTAACAAACAAAAGAGCAGCCGGCTTTCTTTCTTCCTCACTGAAAGCTAGGGAGTAATGAAGCAATTTGTCTGACGGGGTGAAAGGTCATTTTAAAAACTGCTCTTGGTTTTGTTTGAAAAACAGCAGTTTACTTTTGTTGCCTTTTAAAACCACTGAATGCCAGATCTCTTACAGGAAACCTCTCTTTTTTGCCTGTGTGTGGCCTAGCCACGTGACATCAGACTCCTACAGCATATTATAAATAACTCTGCAATACCAATTTCTTATATGGGAGTGGGACTGTTTACAGATTTGCTGTTGCTAAGAGAGATATTTTAAACTGAGTAGATGTTTAAGACAAAAGATGATTTAGTTGCCTCAGACCTACTTGACAGTTGGGCTAATTGCATGATAAGACAATGTCAAGGTAAGCGGACAGCATTGGAGATAACGTGTTAAATGTCTTTACAGAGCCTATCTAAAGGCTTAATTCTTTGATTGATTTTTAATTCTTTCAGAGATGCTCTCAGGGTAATAATGCCTCACTGTCTGCTTTCCTATCCACTGCCCAGGTCCCTAAACCTCAGAGACACTTTCCTCATTAATGAAATAAGGCTTGGGAGACACATTTTAAATTTCAAACTACAAGCAGAGTTTTGCTACTGGCTGTTGCCAATTGGCTACTACCACCTATCTTCCCTCGAAACATAATTCCAGTGGAGGATAATTCTCTTAACCTCTTCTGAAGTTCTTTTGGACACCTTGAATTTAACAAAAGATACTACATGTAAAATAACAATTAACTCACCCTGTCCTCTTTGGGTTATATGTCTGTTTTGTTAAGGTTCATGAGATCTTTCTTTACAAATCTTAATATTCAATTTTGAATAGTTTTCATTTCCATTTTTCACCCCCAGGCGATCCCCGAGTTGAACGTGGATTATGAATCATGAAAAATTATGCAGTCTTGAAAAAAGCTGGAAGCCAGGGGAGCACCTGCCTTTGCTAGAAAGTGCTTTTTCAATCAGACAAAATTCATACTGAAAAAATAAAATTCTAAAATTAAAAATAAGTTACAGGAAAACATATTGTGTATACTTTCATAATTTCTCATTAAATATACATCTATGAATTGCTTACTAGTTCATACATGAATTCTCTATTTGCAAACTTAAAAAAAAGGTTTTAGTCGAGCTCTGTGTACGAGCCCCATGTTTTAACACATGAACTGCTATCTGTCTGCAAGCTTTTTTCATCTGAGCACAACTGTTTATCTCATTTTAATGAAAGAACATTTCTATTTAAAGCACCTATCACATCTCATGTGTGCCATCTGGAGCTATCAAATCCATGAACAGTAATGACTTTACCAACTAGATTAAAACTACAGTCTCACGTAGGCACTACATCGCTCCAAGTTGGGGGTCCATTGCGCTAATTGGAATTTGCACCACTGCAGAAAAGGAATAACTGAATGACCTGTGATGATCCTGACTCGCTCTTTGAAAGGGAGCTCTAAAGGGCAAGACCACTGTGTGGTGGACGTAAGAATCTTAATTTACCTCCAATAACATCCTGTGATCTCTCACAGGAGGTAACGTAAACCTCTCTGCCTCTTACGTCGCTTACTGTACAACACAGAAATGCACCTCTCTTCAGTGTCTGAAAGAAATACTCCAGGGTGCCAGCTGGGTACATCCTGTCACAGAAGCACTCAGTTCACACACACAAACAGCTACATTTCTGTTATACTGTGGAACAAATACGGGCAGCACATTGCAAGATCAGACCAGAGTGGCACTGAAATGATAAGGCTCTTGAGTGCAGTCTGGAAGAAAAAGGGGGAATTGAAGGCTGAATGGTTATGTAGTACAGGAACACACAATCAGGATATAGAGGTGGGTAAACATAAGGCAAGATTGGTTTTAGATCAGTGTGCAATGGCTTGGAGGAGGAATTTTCTTTAAATGCTAACATTTAATATGATTATATAAATACAAGCAAACCAAATAACTCTGTCTGTATGACTGAAGGCCAGGAGAAAAGGTCACAGAGACTAACACTACCAGTGAAGTCTTCAAAGTAGTTTTTAAAGACAACCAAAGTGACTTGCCAATTCAAGTTACAGTACAATATGACACAGAGTGAACCATGTTGTTGAAGTTGGTCAATTAGCTTCTTTTCAAATGTTCTTCTACACCAAAATCCTTACTATAAATTTGTTAAATAGAAGATGCATTTACAGTATCTTGGCTAAACACAAGGCTAGTTTACAGTATAATGCAATGACTTGCTGGTCTTCCAGGCCTATAAATTGCTAGGATTCCATTAAAGAAAAAGAGAGCAAATATGTCAAATGCCACCAGTGTTTTTAGTCCAAGCCTCAGGTGGTTACATGTAGACATGCCCCAGATCTGTTCCAGCAAGTGAAACAGATTAACTTTGACGTAAATAATAATAAGGTACTGGGTCTCTTGCCTGGTCACAAAGAAATGATGACCTTTTTCAGCTTAAATAACAATGCTCTTCAGGAACATTTCTGTTCAGACCTGCTGATCAGTGAATATGAATCGACACAGGGATTCCTACAGGGTAGGTACTGTAGTTGCCACTGAAAATTTATTGGCACAGGCTTGCTCCCTGGGCAGAGAGAGTGAGACAGAAAGAGGAGAGTGAGAGAAACATTCAGTGCTCTTGGGGCACAATTTACCTGTTGCCATGGTGCTCCATAAAAGCATCTACCTAGCCACTGATTCAGTCTCTGTGACTATTTAATTTAACAGGGCAGTACAGCATAATACAACAGCCCTTCTTTAATTAAACATGGAGCCTGACTTAACACATGAGAGCACCAGAAGGAATACTGAATGGTTTAATCAGGGAGGCCAATGTTATTAAAATGATTCTGATGGTTAAAGATACTAATATTGTGGAAGACAGGGAGATTATTAAAAAACCTGATTCTGCTGTTATTAGTCTTTAAAATGAGACATTAGGAGAAAAAATCGCCCACAATAGAGGTAAATAGTGTAGGTGTTAATTTTACATTTTGCCGGAATAAGAAATTATAGAGTGGTTTGAAAGGGTGACATTTTGATCATTGTTAAAACAGAAGGAGAAGCACATACTCGTGGAGAGGTTTCATCCCAATCTCAAATTGTAATCATGGAAGACAACGGCATGGTGCTGTGCTAGTGTTAATGCATATTTTTTACCTCATTAGATTGTTGGACAAGCCACTTCTTTTATTCTGATTGATATTTGATCATAGTTTCCCTTCTGTTTCCTGTCATGAACCAGATCACCTCCTTTCAAATGCAAATAAAGAAAACATTTGTTTGTCTTGTCTCATTAACATGTCAGTATTCTTTACAGCTGTGGACAAAAATTCTGTATATCCTTTGCAAATAGCCTCCTGTCCTTATCAGAGAAGGAGATTTGTAGCAGTAATGTTCACTTAATTTAACAAACCAGGGCTTCCTCTAATTGTGACATCTCAGTGCACTTTTGTTTTGTGGAGTAATGACTATTTACCAACCACTTGACATTCTTATTAGTAGAAGAGATTGTACATAATTTTGTCCATACTGTTTATAGAGTCATACCACATAGTTCTATTACTGCCTTGGCTGTGGCCATAATTTTGACCCTCCCTGTAGTGGTTTACAAAGCTATATTCTTGCAATATGTTACACATGTTTATACAAAATATAGCATTTCATTTACAGATTTAATATACAGTATATATCATTTTTGTTAGATACAGTACAATATAACATAATATCCTTACTAATCTCAAGGCTGGTGGTATAGCTGTCCCATGACAAAGAATTGCATATCTTTGACTAATGCATTAAGAGACATTTCATCTTACAAAATCAATTTTTTTGCCTGTTTGTTTGGCTGGTCTAAACGAATCCCTATAAAGCCTTACTTATTCTGAAGCATTATTGTTTATAGATATACATCGTATCTTCCTTTGAGTAGTTCTTGGTATGGTGTGGCAGTAAAAGGAACATCTTTAAGGGTTCTCAAATTTTAATATGCTGTCAGATCTTTTACATTGATCACAATAACATTTTCTTAGGACTAATTAGTCTTTCAGTGAGATATAGAATTGTTATAAATCTTTTAATCCTTTATCTTTTTTCAGCATGTATTTTTTCAAATCAATGTTTAATATAGTCTTCCGTGATGGAGGTGTTACGTCCCAGTGTGTGTTCTGTGTGTGTTTTTCTGTTATGTCCACACTGCGGACCCTTGATTGTTCTCCCTTCCCCATTGGCCCACCATTACACCACACTCTCAGTATGACATCATAATCAATCAGCCTCTCAGCCAATCAGAGTGCATCTTATTCAGTATATAACCTGGAGGTTTTCAGCAAGGAGAGGCCTTTCGTTTGACTTCGGTCCCGTTTGGTTATCGCTTCGCTTCGCTTTTGGTTATTGCTTCGGCTTCGTTTGTTGGTTTGGTTTGTTTTGCTTTGTGTGTGTGTATTTTCGTATAGCTTCGGCTTTGTTGTTTTGTTGGTTTTTTGTTAGTTTCTTTGTACTTTCGTTTGTTTATGTGTTCATCCTTGTTTTGTCATTACCTTGCCCCAGTGTTACATGTTCAACTTTTGTGTTCTTTTGTACCCTGCTCCTGTTTATTACTCTTGTTTTCCCTTATTTGTATTCCTGGTTCACTTGTGTTTTTGTGTGAACCTTTGTATATAAGGTTAGTTTAGGTTGTTGGGTACACTTACACACTTAGTTGATTTTGTATTAGTACACTAGTTTAGTACGGGTGAGTGCCATTTGTCTTGTATGGTTTTGGGTAGTCAGTGCAGGTTAGCTAGGGTGTTGAAGACGCCGAAGACCGTGTGTTTCGGGTTTTCTTTTGTAGTCAGATTAGCTTTCCCTCACTGTCCTAGCCAGCTCCATCTTGTTTGTTATTTTCTTTCCTTTGGCACCACTCTAGTTCCTTACCCTTGTTATCATACTTCCTAGTCCCTCACCAAAACCCCCCTGCTTCCAAAAGAATTATCCTAAATGTTACACCCCTTTACCCCTAGACACTTGGGGTCGTAACAGAGGAAAAAAAAAATCTGTAACGACTGTCTTCTGCATCAACTCTAAACATTATTTTAAAAGAATTGCTTGAAATGAAAAAGTGTATTGCTTAGGTTAATACAGCTGTTATGTGCAGCCGGTTTTCCAATTGTTATTCTAGGGTAAAGACGATCTGCAGGCTCTCTAAAAAATAAAAAAATACTCTTGAAAGCCAGAGAGCAGGCAACATATTGCTGCAAACCGCACAACCTACGATTTAACAGCACAAACTAAACATTCTCTCCATCCAAAAGTGTCCTTTGAAAAGAAAATCAATATTAAAAGCAAAGTCTAAAAAGTTCGCTTGGAGCGGTGTTTGGGCAGGGACTTTGAAATGTGGGTTTGCTAGTGGAGACAATATTATAGGGAATGCTAGCTTCCTGACGGGTAGTTTCATAGCATCCCTGCTTCTCATAGAGTTCTCTGTCACTTATAAATGTTTCATTATCCCTTTGTTCAAAATACACATTCTCTTCACTTCACTTACAACACATAACAGATGGACCTCAGGTGTTCAATCTATATAGAAAGACACCCAATTCTATGTAAGAGTGAAAAATTTTCTGGAGCACCAAACCTCCTTACCAAAAAGTCTAAGCTTCCTCATTTGTTTTCAGACACAGAGTCCTTGTGCTCCTGAGTTCTGATTTTTCTCACATCACAGTCAAATGGCCTGTGTGCATGTGGAGCCCAGATAGAAACGCACGGCTGCTCACATAAACGAAAAAGGAGCAGTCCTGGGCCAGGAAACAGGGAGGCACAGGGCATGTCAGGAGAGAAGGCAAAAAGTAGCTGACCACATGTAACTGGCAGAAGAGAAGAGAGAGAAGCCATTGGTTGTGCCAGTGGTACTGTGCATTTCTATCTGTGAGTTTCTACCCATCTTCAGCAAGAAACATCTGACCTAAAACCTCTGCAGATATTGACTGGGAACTGGATTTGAATTTCAACAATTGTTTTATGAAGATGAGAAGATGTCTTAATAGATCCCTTGGTGACAAATTGCAAAGCAATACCATGATATTGGTGAACTGCATCTGGTTGTTTCTTGTAAATAATTTATTTATTGGATGTATTGGCCTATCCCTGATAAAAGGCATCTTGCAGGCAATGAAACCTGGGCCATGAAGTTAAAAATTAAAAAGGAATCTATCGGTTGCCACGTTTGCCCTTTTATTTGTGGCAATTAGAGGGCTTGCTGACAGGTAGGGAACAGCTCACGCTGCAGGACAGCTGCACAGGGGGGGAGCAGTGAGCAGGGGCTCCAGACCCAGCGGCAGGGCAGTGGCCTGTGGGGTCAAGGCCCAGGTGGGCCAGGTACTTGAGCAAGGTGCTTCACTCCAGGAGTGCCCTGCTGTATTAATGGGTCTCCATCGTAAATAAGAACCAAGTTAAAAAAATAACACTGAAAATAAGAACAGCAAAGGAGTTAGAATCAGCTTCAATGATTAAAAAACATGTTAAACCATATACAAGTACATTTATAATAGCTACCTCTGCAATGCTGAACGATCTAGAAATGAAGTGTTTATGTCTGAAACAGATTTTTGTTAAAAAAAACTAAACCACAACTGTTAATTCAGGAATTTAGACAATTAGTAATGAATTGTGTTCCTGAGAACTAAAGCCATTTTCTAAAGACACTAAAGACATTTCATACTCCCCAAATCATCCTGAACCTCCAGAAAAAGCTTCAGTCCTTTGCAGAAATCAGCCACAACTGGAATGCCTGTCTGCACATCCCTCTTGTGTACATATTATGCACAGGTCACTCAGCAATCTCCACACAGCAGATCCAAGATGGTATTCATTGAGGCTTTATAACCTTGATGGTCCTGATCCTGCAGAGATTAGGGTCCTTTGATTTTCATTCCACACAAGTTCTTTTTTTAAAACAAATTGTTGGTTTGCATTCTTAGCGTTTTTCAGGTTCTCAGCATAACCAATAACACAAAGGCCCCAATAAATCTTGCAAGATTCTGTCTCGGAGCAGAACAAGATGGGATTGGAATAAGGAACATCAGAATTTTAAACAAAAGACTGACAATTACTTAAATCATTCTCAGCAATATAACTTAAATGTTTATTATTATGTTTATTATTATTATTATAGCAGCAGTCACCTTTTATGACAACTTCTTTTAAAGCTGTTTAAAATGCATGTTCTGTTTGAGGTAAAAATCTTTAAATGTGCCAGAGAGCTTATGAGGTAGAGTTCCATTTTAATAATGTGTAAAACATACTTAAAGATCCTTATTCATCTGTTTTTTCAGTAGCCTAATGCTGACTGATGTAATCATGAGAGTGAGGTTCAGTGAATGCAATTTCTCTAGAGCACTGTTTTAAACCCACTAATGTACTTGGTGCCTACAGAAAAAAACCCCAATTTTTTCTTCCTTTCTCGAACGTCAAAACCGTTCATTGCCTATATTAGTTTAATAATTAAAGAAGTAATTAGCAGGTTCTCTTTTAGATTACAGTCATTCTCTTTATTTTTTAATCAGGTTTAAATCCTGTTTTGCAAACTCACCCTTTGGTGGATCAATTACTCCAGAGTGGCTCTGAAAGGTAAATAGAGCTCTGGGCCATTTCAAGTTTATTAATGCAATTTCCATGTTTAAAAATTTCCCAATGAATGGAGCTCTCATTACTGTGTCCTGCATTTTCTGCAGGGGGCATTGAAGCCCCAGCTTGTGTACATGATATTGACGGATTATTTAATTGATTCTTTGTCAACGTAGCAACTGAAAAGCACAATTACAGTGAGTGAGAGGCAATATAAAGAATAAAGCGGAGTGACTGTGACTGGAGATTCTGAGAAGCCATCTGAGAATTCCTTCTCCTGACCTCGATTAAAGTAATTTGTTGCTTTGCCTTATTAATACAAATCCCTGCTTACCTTATTTGTGACTGTTACTTTGTACATTCAAAACTGAGAATGAACAGGACACATCAGACAAACCTTCGAAGTACCCTGGAGTGAGGCAGGAAGCATGGACCAATTATAGTTCAGAAGTTTTCTTAGCTCTTCTTCTATCCAGATATTTTTTTACTATTTCAGTAAACATATTGCGGCCAACTCGTTAGTCCTGACATCTTTCTACTTCATTCTAAATCACTTCAAACTATGACAGACTGTTTTTAAAGTTGTGGAATGTCCTGCAGGCATGAATGAAGAGCACACAGAATTCATTACTCACACAAAACCAAGAAAAAAAATCATCAGAACAATCATTGAAATGACAGATCAAGAACAGAATGTTTCAAGCTGTTCTGAATATGTACGAGAGTTTGCATTTTTCAGAAATATTTGTGATGTTATTGAATTTTCAATGTTATTGTGGTTAGAAGATAAAAATAAATTTATTTCACTTCCTAGCAGCTACAATTTGCAGTAATTCAACTTAATGAGTGGAAAAATCTGTGGGAGCAAAAGGAATCTGAAATTTTGGTAAAAGAAAGGGATAGAAAGACTGATGTCTAAAGAACACAGATCATTACCACTAAAAAGTTATCTCTGCTTAAGAGTCAAGCTAACTGAACACAGGCATAGATCTTTGTGTCCTCTAATACAAACAACTGCCTTGGAAAACAAAGCTAATTTAACTACAAACTGTGAGAGTTGCAAAATATCCCACTCTAAATCCACAATAAACTGTCTGGACATGCCTTTTTGCATTTATTTAAAATACCAGTCTTAAAATTGTGGCAATCAAATCAGTTAGTGCCTAATGATGACAATATTGTGCGGCTTCTTAAACCCAAGTGGATCAAACATCAGTGTACTGTAGGTACTTTAAACACAGCAGCAACTATACCAGGGATTTATCAAGTCAGCCTCTGACAGTAATTGCCCCATTTCTAATTTATATTCCAGCTGTAACTCTGAGACTATGCATGACTATAAACTTGTAACCAAGAAAGAGTGCTTTGGGATTCTTACACCTGCAGGCTTTACACTTTTCTCATATTCTGAGAGATCAGAGTGTGTGAATTTCTTTGATGTCTGCAAAATGAAACACTTTAACATTCTCGGAATCAACATTACTTTAACTAAAGCAATACCATGTTTCCTAAAACACACCTTATGATTCAACATTTGTCTGTGGGGTTGCCTTAATGTTCACATGATGAGAATTTGCTTCATATATCTTCATATCTTGGATCACAATTAAGTAATAGTGTGCTACAAAAATGGATTTTGTAAAGCGATTTAGGAAGAGGGCATTTTTAACAGAACTTAGAAATGTAAAAAGGTCCCTCAGTATAGTCACTCAAAGCCTGAGTATCTGTGTGAAATCCAAGAAAGCCATAGAGAACACACGGTTTATGCTCATTTCCTTCATCGCACCATAACATCGCACTTTTAACCTCACTGCCTTAATGTATTTCTTTCCTTTTGGAATTAGTGTCTTTGATACCTTTTATGAATGGTTTTTTTTGTATTTACCTTTGGTATTATTGCATATTTTGTAAGTCCCCCCTGAATACAGATGTCTGCTAACCCAATAACTAAAATTTATATTTAATATAAATATAAATTATTTATATGGGGTGTTAAAGCCATTCTTGCAATCTAAAGCAGTTCATTTTAGAAGAAAAAAGCTTAAAATATGCTTCATATCAGCCCAACAGTCATTTTGAAGGTACCTCCTGATAACTTACCAATATAACAGGATTTACAGTTTTCATTTTGAAGAAATAATGAGGACATCACAGCAAGGTTACAATTATAGTGTATTATGAAGTGAGCATGTAGATTTTTAAATGGACATTTTTAAACAGCTCACACAAACCGTCATAACTGATGCAGCGTGAACAGTACATCACATCAATTGGGCGACACTGTTACTGTATATCTGGCAGGATAATTCAGGATTTGTTCATTAAAGACACTATCAAGAGAGATTTGTGTTTTTCAATCTAATATAATGAATTCCCAAACTGTAGCAGTTTACAGGACAGAAACCAACAGCCACCATGATCCCACTGTAGTCTGTCTTTCTGCATCTTCTGCTTAGTATTTGCTCTGTAGGCAGTATTTTATAGTGAAATCATGTCTCTCTGCACCATCCATTATCAGAAAGCCACTTCCAGTATTCCTGATAAGGGTCATAGCAACCTGAATTCTATCTCGGTGCAGGGCTCAAGGCAGAATGGTGTTCTGGATGGGATGGCAGTGCACCGCAGGGGCAAATACACACACAGGCACATGATTCAGAGATTTCAATTAAATTGAAACCTTTATATAGTTAGGCTGCTTCTGTTTTCTAACTGGATATTTTGGAGCCTTTACTATGTATTTAATTTTAATGGAAATATACAGGACATACTCAAAACAAGTTTTTTAATGCAAAATCGTTTAAGGCATCTGCATCAACCCAAGTTTAACTCCGAGCCCTGCCTGGCTAAGTAACGGGTCACCACTGTAGCTTATTTGAAAAAATCTTCCACTTCTACTCTAACCTCTATAGTGCAAACTTACTTCTGGAGTACTTCTGCAATCAAGGGATGGTTTAGAACTGACAAACAAGAAAATGTACAAGTACCAACCTAAGCATGCCTGCATATCACCAAGGGGCATTCTCAACTCACCATGAGTGTTAAATTCACAAACAAAAGAAAGAGATCAAATTTCTCATGCATATCAAACAGAGCAGGTAATGAGAATAACTAATAATTCTCAGAATCCAGTTAATTTAAACAGTCAAGCTAAAGTCTTCAGGGTTTTGCTACAAGCTACAAAATCATTAGGGATGCTTGTGACATTGAGAGAAACAGACCCAGAAAAATTTAAATGGAATATGTTCCCTGTTGGTCACTGACTGCAGAGATGGAAATTAATACATAAAAACAATTTCAGCTCCTGGAACGTCAAAGATAATCATGCAAGACTGGTAACAGCTGAAATGGCAACAAATGTGGAATTAAGATAAGCGAGGGTCTTTTAATGCAAATGTACTGCTAAGCTGCATCGAACACTAGTGACAGGGGTGTGGAAATATTTTTTCTTGTACGCATCCGACATCGAATAAGAATCATGAGAAAAATGAGAAATCAATATGTCAGACATAAAGGTTTGCAAAATGACATTTTATAAATCTTATTGATTTAGTGTTAATGTTCTTTTTATAGCTTACCAACTGCTTAGGAAACTGGCAGTTTAAACAGTGTACTTTCTTCACAGGATTGAAACAGATCATTTTCACTGTCAGTCAGAATCTGGGTTCTTCCAACGCCATTAGATTCTGCCACCTTCTGGCAGCTGCGTTTTATTGGGTGTTGTATCACTATTGTTACAGTTTATTCATTTTTGCTGGGCTTCTGCGTCTCATTTCCACTGAAGGTGGCTGTGATTACACCTTTAAGGCAGCAAAACTATGACCTCACACGATCCCTGCTTTGTTTCACTTGTAATTCAAATGATGTGCTCCATGCTGCTCTGCTCCTGTCCACCCATACTCTTCACCTGGGATCTCTCCGATTCCCACCATCTGCTGAACAAGCAGTGGTGGTGACGAGCTGCTGAACCTACAGTAAGAGTCAGGCTTCCGCCAAAATCTGGAGGATTCGCCAGCCAGTTTACGGCTTCGGTCCCCCTGTTTGGGGGGAGGGACAGGTTGGTATTGGCAGATTCTGGTATTAAAACTCAGTTCTTGAGAAATTCGTTACAAACCTCAGCAAGAGTAGAGCAGGCCTGTCTTCTGACCCGCACAAGAGAGCAGCCAGAGACAGACATGCTGCAGTCTGCGTGCAACTGGCACTGGGCAGCAGCCAGAGCTAAGACCAATCCCTGCCCTACCTTCTGTTTTGTGCTGAAATATTTTCTTTGCTATGTACTGCCTCTGGGTGCGTGCTGCACTACTGTACAACCCTTCTGTTAAGTCCTTTTTTTTGGATGCACCGCAAAACTACTGTAGTATTGGGAGCAGAGCATTTTCATCTGTTTGCCTAATATAATGAATATATTCTCATAGGAAAGTTACCCTTGGGAAATTTGCCATGGACCTTTACAGTTATGCTGTGTTTTCACTGTTATTTGCCATAATTTCAACATCTCTTCACTATGTTTTACACTACTTGATCATGATAAGTGCCTCTTGTGCACAATTGCCCAGTGACAATGGAAACCAGAAACAACAGAAAAACTATGATAAAATACTGACTGCTATGTTGTTACAGTATGTTACCATCGTAAATGTAAATTCTATGCTAAATTTACCAAGTTAAACTTTCAGAAGGATTGCACAAATTAATGAGGATCAGATGTAGAAGCAAAATAGTTACATGTGAGATGAAGCTTTATTAATGAGGGATTTTCACTAATCTCAAAGCTGAATTCAAAATCAAATGGAATTGGCTAAGTGACTTGTCCATTATTAAAGGATTCAGCAAAGATTTTTGACCTCTGATAAGAAGAATGAATACAGCGCAAATCAGTCCGAGTACACTGCCCTGAGTGGCAACCCAGAAACACTGGAAAAAAAGACAGAGGATGGAATCTCACATGTAAAACATCCGTCTCTTGTGAATCAGCCCAGCCAAGCCAGAATTTGCGGGGCACAGCATTTTGTACAAACATCTCTGGGACCGAGCCACATCTCAGAAACGGAATGGGTCAGGCTGCACTGAAAAATGTCAGCAAGCAGAACTCAGAATGTTACTCTGGAGAGACTAACTAAATCATCAGCTTTCTGGTTAAAAAAGTTCTAAAATTTAAATGTCATAACTCTGAACTTATTTTTGTGTACATCTTTTATTAAAATACAACATACTAATCTTGTACACAAATATAGTAGAATAGAATTACTCCTTCAACCTCTGACACTAGTCCACTTTTGAAAACCACCTCTCTCAACCACCTGACTGCTTTGTCTAAACTGAATAATGAACTCTGATGCTTTTAAATAAATAATGCTATGGAGAATAAGGTTTCTGCTGTAAAAGCAAGTCTTTGTGTCAATAAATCATAATGCAGCCTCCATTTCGCTACAGGGAAGGTATTCTTCATTCTCTGTCAGCACTAGGGCTGAGTAATATCAGTGTGAAGCAATCCCCTCTCCTTTCTCACTGGCTAATGTATTTTATAAGCATGTGTGGGTAAGACTAATTTATACCTCTAAAGGGCACTTCTATAGGGACGTTGCCAAAGCTACAAGGTTTGACTGCTTTGTGTTTTACAGTGGGCTTGTAGGGTGAACAAAGCAAATTCTATCAATCGGTTTATCTTTCTATTCATCAGCAGAATCCATTTCAACAAACAAATGAAGTTCAGGCAGGTAGGGAGGCAGCTGTTCGTGTCTGGCTGTGGATTGGTATTGTTTTTTTTAAATAGCTTATTCATTAAAGCTGGAAGGTTCTGGGCTGGATCCTAAGTACTTTAATATCAAAGTCATTCAGGGGATTCAAACACACACATCTCCCAGCTGCATTTCATACAAGAAAGCCTCCAGGAATCCTTCACAGCTCTGTCCTCAATAATGTATGCTCACCTGTTCTACAGAGATAGTCAGACATCAGGACCGATTGACAGGCTATTACACTGATGCAGATTGTTAATAAAGGAAAGATAAACAGACAGACAGGCAGATGGGAAATTATACATAATTAGAGATATACTGAAGAAAACTTACAGTTAAAAGGGACTGAAGCAAGAATGACAGAGACAGACTCATGGAAAGATTCTGAAACTCAGACAGATATACAGTAAATGCAGGTAGTGGGAGTATATATCTTTTTAAAAAGTCTGAATATACATTAATGTATTTTTAAAAAGATATTAGTTGAGATCAATGCCCTGAGAGAATATCTTTAAAGAGGACAGCTATAACAAACATCTACAGACCTTTGCATTCTACAAAAGCATGACCTGCAGCAACTAACTGCAAGTTAAAAGGTGATATATTTTTTTTAATTATTGTAAAAGTCTAGAATCTACTATACATTTTCTAATGTTTGGTAATTAGTACAGTAGCCAACTGATGCAAGGATCCCCTCCAGCCGTAGCAAGGGAATTGGCTCCAACAAGATAGCTTGTTCCGCCCTCTCACAACCCTTCGGCAAGCAAGTGCCACCAGCTCCCAGCTCGCATTGCCCTTCCACAGTCTCCATGTCAAGTTTCTGCTCATTTTAAATACCTTTATATATTCTAGCAGAAGATTAGCAAGAGCAACTCGTTTACTTACGCTATAAAAAACATTAGTGTCTAGAGTGGGGATTACAAATATGATGGACAGAGTTAAGAAGATGTCTGATTTAATAAATCATATGGTAGTTGTGTCTCTGACGTTCAGTGCAAGAAATAACTGAAGTATTGGTAACAGATGTGCAATTTGCAGTTCTAAGGTTTGGGTCTCTTTAGCACCTATATGTTATCATTCATAGCGTCTTGCTTGACAGAAGACAACAATATCACTGAATCTGACTGGGTAATGGAACAAAACAATATATTGCAGTGTCTGCTGTCTTTGGGGACTTTAAACTTAAAATCTAGAAGCCCATAATATAAAAGAGAAACTGAAAGGAACATCATTTAAAGGAGGATGCTTTTCTGAATGACATGGGGCGCAGTGTTAGACTGGCAGATATTCATGTCTGGGAGAGTGAATGAGTGAATAGCATTGATGCTGTATTGCTCTCCCTTGCCTATCTTTGAAGCTGAAGAACAGCTCACCTGGAACTAGATTCTGCCTTTAATATCTAAGGAAATGCAGCTGCCTGGGGTGATGAGCACAGCAGCAATTCTGTTGCAACTATACGTCTTGCTGATCTTGGGAGCCATACTGAGGAAAGAGTGGAGTGTTATCTGAGCATTGGTCTTAATAGGGGTTATTTGGGCAGACATTACTGATGTGTGGGGTGTTGGATTCTCATGTTTCTGTCCCTCTGCTTAGCTATTATGACCTCTTATCTTTCAACTTTGGTGAAGTCTGCCTTGAAGTTTTAAATGTTACTTATGGACCATTAACTTCTTTCACATCTAGTTTATGGCCTGTCGACCATTCCATCTCATAGCTTACCATCTCAGACTTTCTCGAGTGCTAAACTGACTTGTTCTTCAATTATACAAAGAATTCTATGTGCTTTTGGTCCAAACTGAAATCAAGGCTTCTGATTGCATGCCGCTAAAGTTCACTGTTTCTTCAACATATTATTTTTGATTTGCTTCCAACCTAGATAACATAGCAGCCAAGTGGAAAACGTTTACTTTGTGACTATGAGGTAGTAAATTCACAGTATACAGCTCCCCAGGGATAAGAATTAATTGAACGTTTTATTAAGCTCATTCATTTGAGACTTTCCATTTCTTTTTTGATGGATAGGGTCTCACAAAGGCACAGGACCTAAAATGGGTTGATGACCAAAGGAGGGCCCAACAGGAGGCTGCTGTGTTATTGAAAAGGTTGTGCTCTGTGAAAGAGGACCTCTCTCCTGGCTCAGGTCAGGCTGGCTGGGCTCAGAGCAGATGTGTCTGTTTCAATTGCAATCACACTGTATGCTTCCATGTGCACATCCAGCTATCAAACAATTACAGTCTTCATGTTTTAACAAGCTGCAAAGTGTCTGTTCATATTTAGTGCTTTTCAGCTTAATTGATATAGCCAAATGGTAGAGAGAGTGGCAAGCTATGGAAAGCGCTGTTCTGACTTCAATCAGGTGGTCACATACAGCACGTGTTCTGGACCCATGGTTGGACTGTTCTCCCAAAATCTTCATTAGTTGCCGACTGACAGGCCAAAGTCGAGATAAAGTGTGTGACAGTGAAGCTGCTCATAGTTTCTTTGCTTACACTTTTAAAATATGAGCAGATCATATATATACTATGGAGCTGTAGGCTTCAGAGAAAATCATGAACTCTAAAAGGTCATTTGAGTTTCCTGCAGTGAATCATAATTCAGACACCTGTCAATTAAAATGCACCACTTCAATTTATCATTTAAGCATAATCTTACCTTTTCTAATGGCAAGCTCTTACAGTAGTCTCAAGTCTTCAAAAAGGTGAATTGTGCTCCAAGCAGGTGTTGTGATCCTTGAGCAAAACTGTGGAAGGTTCATATTAGCTGCATGCAAATTAGGTGAATTATTCGCATTATAATTTCCTAATAATCCTTGTTTTGACAGCCATGGTATTTCAGGAGCAGGTGCAGTACTCTCTGACATCTTCCTCAGACAAAACCAGTTAGAAAAGGTCTTAATGGCATGCAGATGACTCATAAATCAAGTGGCGTTCATTACAAACTGCATGTATACATTTATGACCACATTAAAATGTTACGACAATGTCTTCCAAATACCACTAACAAGACTTCAAAAACAGATCAATGTAACAATGGCAATTTAACTGCCTCTACTCTTTAGTCTTCTTTTAAGATCAAATGAGTCAGACACTACAAAAAACAGGCAGTACATTTTTCTTACTAATTCTAAGGATACCACATCAAAGTTGGCTGAACTATATGCAAGATAAAATTAGATTCTTTCCTCTGTGCAATTTATTCCAAATCTCTTCACTTGTGGTTTCAGGCATGTCGGGATAGAGCTGACTGTGCCAAGGCAAGAACCCATTACTTGGTGTGATGAACGTGCTCATTAAGACAGAATCACTATAGTGGTGCAGCCCTGCTTCAGATCAGAAGGAAACTGCATGACTATAGTGTAAAATTTAGTATTCATCCTCTTCATGATCAATAGAATGAGTGAACGGGAGTAATACTGTGTGTACTGTTTAATGGATACTATCCAGGAAAGAAAAATCAATACTGGGAAATCACAAGTGAAGAAGTGAAAGGTAAGAAAAAGAGTGTGTTCTGGGCTTGTAGTTCGATTTGATGGGCAGGTATTGGTATTAGCATGGATTGCAATTCATGAATAAATAGAGGAAACCCAGCGGACACAAGTATAAACGGCTCAAATCCACTATGAAGCTATAGGCTACAGATAATGCATAACCAGGCCCCCCAGCTGTTTTCCCAAAACATGAGGCAGGGTCAGACACATTCCCAGTAAATTTCTCCTGCTGCACCTTGTCCCTTAGGCCCATTAGCTTGCCTCTGGGCTTTCTGTACTTCCTCCCATCTCTATCTTTAAGCACAAAACAAGGAAGAAAGGCATAGCTATAATGATTCACTGCCAATGGTGCTTTTAATTTTTTAATATGAAATACACTCCTCTATCTAAAATATTAGAGAAACGTACAGTATGTTCTACAGGAGTGACACCCTGTTAAATGGTAGTAGACATATCCAGGCATGTGTTATGTTCCATGATTTCATAGTACTTTAAAGCACCCAGACTTTTTCTCAATGTACTATATAATGGAACAGAAGACCATCTGACGTAAGTAGCTTCACAACAAGAATGACTATTGGTGTACATGCTTTAGGTACTAGATACTGTTGGCTGAGTGGTGCTCTATCTCCCTGGATATCTGTGAAGGTCCAGTGGAATGGATAATGTAGCTATTATCATGGCTGCAGGTGGACAAGGCAACTGTTAGGGGTATTTCATAACTTCCTGGCTACATAGCAGATAAATATTTATTACAGATTACATTTTGCATGGAAAAACTAAATGTACATGTAAAAAAGGCATGGAAAATATGTTCTGAATTGGTATTGAGAACTTCTTAAAATGGGTAGTGATAGTTTTCTCAAATTTGCTAACCTAATTATATAGTAGAATGTGTGTATCCTATAAGGTACAATAAAAGACAAAAAATGATAAACAAATGATTTTCAGGTTTACAGCAGGTCATATAACCTTACTGAACATTGTAAATAATTATTCTACCTGATATTAGTTTAAAGTAAAATTCAACAATGCATTGTAGTGAACCTGAAAATCCAAAAGTTTAACTAAAGTTTATTAGTTCCCGCCACTATTAAGCATAATATCTTTTTAAGAAAGGATGCCACTAAAACTTAACATTTAGTTTTAGATGCAAATTATTTTGCATGAAAATTGTTTTTTGTGTTTATTGGAAGCATTTACTTAATAAATTATTTGTCAAGAATTGATTAGAACCCTTTTCCATTTTGTCTAGTTTGTTTTGAATAATGATTTCCCTTTCCTCTCTTCAGCTAACAGTGCATTACGTTAATTAGGTAATAGATCTTTTCAGGTTTTAAGTATATTTATCAAGCAGCAAATCTAGTTACATTATCCCAACTCCCCCAAAATGTATGCTAAATTGAAAACATGCACAAGCATATTTTACGTTTTAATTGGCTTTTGCTATAAATACGAATGCAGGTTTTAGGAAGAGCTAATCTTTTCTTTCATGTACATGAACAATATTACTTGTGTAAGCTTCTCTCATCAATCCCAAGGATATCAGTGTTAAACAGAAATCTTTATTTTTCATTGGGTAATAAGCAGGTCCCAGGTGCATCTTGCTTTCAACAGGCAAAGTGAAGAACACCTCTCTCACTATCTTCTGTGCTGTGAGTCCCTGTACTCCAGTAAGACTATGAAATTCTCTCGGCAGCTCTTATTCCTTGTAACTAGAGATCTTTTTTATACTGATGTGGCACTGAAAACAGCATTTCTAATGAAAGAAAGTGCCTTGTTCTCCCTCTCACTTTGACAAGCTGCAATTTGTATCTGCCTATTCATTATGCTTCATATAGACACAGATCCCAGGCTGCACATTATGGTTTTGATGATATACTGTATATACAGTACCTGCCATTTTTCCTTCCTTTTTCATACTATACTTCATAATGCTTTTCAATATTATTGCACAGTTGCAGATCACACAAAAATTAATTATCTTTTTAATTTAAGCACAGAAATACAGTATGTGCATCCAAAACACATATGGGAATTCATGCACATGCAATTTAGTCAAAACTGCAACTCTGTACACTCCATGTTAGTGTACATGTCCGACATCCATGCTGATCACTAACACATAATGTAAAACAGAATTGTCTATATGTTGTAGACATAGCACTGTCTACAACAGTTTGGGACTATTTACATTTTACAATTATTAGGATTCTGTTAAAAATAAATAATAAATAAAAGATAGTTGAACCTTTCTTGAAATCAGTAGACGAATGTCAGGGAGTGAAATAAGAGATATTAGAAGGCACGAGTACATGTACCACTTCTGCTCAAGCTGTGCAAATGAAATAACACAGAAAAGAGAACGTGTCTTCACAACTTTGGGCATCATGGAATCAGTGCAGAGAGATGCAGCTGCTCTAGGTGAAGCCTTGGGGAATGTCATACACATATGGGCTTAAACAAGCAGGGTGACAGGGTTCACATATTTAACATTTTCATAGCTACTGACAAAGTAGTAACTTCAAAATCAAGACCTCAGCATCAACAGTGAAACATGAACCAGGACCACAAAATTGAAACTGGTGTAAAACTGGTGGCACGTCTTTGCCCAAAAAACTGAGAATTAGAACAAGCTGTCCAGCAACATTACTGAAGCTGATACCTTTTGCTTCTTTTAACAAATGTGCAAATGGGAACCTCAGAAATTAGTTATTGAAAAACTAAATGGGAGATACCTACCCCCTGTGTCTGGTTATTAATCCGTATGTCGCAAAAAAAGGTCCCAAACACAGACTTTGTATTTTTGTATTCTTGTAAAGGTGTTTTTGATTGTTTTTGGAGATTAATGCTGCATAAATGACCATGCTTTGCTGAAAGATTCATTTTGCTGCTTGATAAAACAGCGAATTAATCAGACAGGATATTCTCTTAAGGGTTTAATTAACTTTCCATTTCCTTTAACTCTCATGAAGATTTTCTTTTAAATAGCTGTAATGCATTGCAGAGTTCTGTAAAAGACAAACTTGTGTTCAAATACATTTTCATGCCTAATTAAAAAACAATATAAATGTTCTATGCAGAATTACTGTACACCGAGGTAAAAGGTGTTATTTTGACTGTGTCAGAAGCACATTTTATCTACACAGCAACAAGTAACACATTCAGAACAAAAAGATAATACCAAAAGAAAATCTGATAGCAAAATGTTTACTAAAATTAGGACCAATAAGCTTCAATTGTTTTGCATAATAGAAGACACCTGTGAATTCACCTGTGGAGCTGAGGAATTAGTGCAAAATACTGAAAGATTAAGGATTCGTACCAAAGCGATAGAGTAAAGGCCAAAAATGAGCGAAGGCAATTTGACCCATTTAGCTTCTTCAGCTTTTAGTAACTGATGGGATCAAGGATCTTGAAGGATTCCAGAGGTTCAGCTACACCAGTCTGGGCAGCCTTGCCCCAGAAGTTTCCAGTTCTCAGTTCAGAAAGCCCTTTTCTATCCACTCATGTTGACAGGTCCTTGTTTCACTATTGCTTTTTCAAATGGTACAGTCATCACCATAATAATAGTAATAACGGCATTCATCGGGCTCAAAAATCTACAATGACAGTGAAATAGCTGAATTTCCAAGTACCTGCGCTGGCAAAAAAGCAAAGCACCTCTAATCATTGCAAGTCACTCCAGCAGCTCTCAAGCAGCGGCTGGAATCTCCCACAGCACTCTGCTGAGCCAGCTGACAGCTGAGAGCTGGAGCCCTGAAGGGCAGAGAGATGGAGGCTCGCAGGCTGCCAAGCAAGCCAGGGACTGCAGGCCCTGTGGGGTGTGCCCAGAACAGCTACCAGAGGCAGGAGAAAGATTCCATGTGGGAGGGTAAGAGATCCTGTACTGCACTCATGCCAGTTGTGGTCTTCTGGCTATCTTTTACCATTCCTCCACCATAAGGTTTAGCCAGGTTTTCCTACGGTTTGTGTTAGGCAGAAGCACCCCTCTCTATTCTCTCATGTTGGACCAAGCTTCACTGCACCAGGTGATCTGCACCACAGTAGCCTTTCTAAAAGTTATTCTGCCACTTCTTTTTCTTTTCAGTCACCTCTGGGCAGGAGTCTGCATCCGCAAAAGTAACACACAAACCAGCAAAGCACGAGCATTCAGAGCATTCTTGAAAAACTAAAAAAATAAATGGATGTTTTAGAAAGCATTAGACAGTGAAGCCTTGGTTCCTGTCATCTCTCCGTATTCAGGATATTTCAATGATACACGCTATACATTGTTTTAAAAAAATGCTTTATACCTAAAAAGAATGTTTTTTCAAAACAAGTCTTCCAGTCAGTTTTCCTTGACACATTTCATTGTTTTTACGTTAGTATTAGCTTTGGCTAATACTACAACAATATTGTATAATTAAACTTCAAAATATACAGTACCTGTCTGTCTGAAACTCAGCACTTATGAAACCAGCTCAGTAAGATCAGTAAAAACACCAGGATGTCAGGACAGGAACAAGGGCTGTGAAGTTTCAGATCTCAGGGATAGAAAATCGCCTCCCAACCTTGCACACAGCTCCATCTGAGGCAGTGTACATTTTTCAAGGTGTTTGTTATTGAGCTAAATACAGACACGGCAGAACAGAAGGTGCAGAAGCAGGACTTACACAAGGGCATCGGTATGGGTGACAGCATACAATCTTCAACTGCATGACGGGAGTCAAGGCATCACTGTCACAGATGCTGGGGGTAAAAATACAAAATCAGCTTCCATCTAAATGCTTGGGAGTGGGTCTCTTTGTAGAGTTTTCTTGGTATGAATTACATATCTGGCATTCATGGAACAAGACTTGTAATTAACTATCAAAGAAAGAAACCCCTGGCTTTATTCAAGAAACAGCTGGATAAGATCCTCAAGCCAATGACCTCCTAGCAACCCAACAACCTCTGTGACCTCCTTTGCTCTGTAAGCAAGTTCTTTTCACATCTATCAGAAGTTCCCTGTTCAGGAAATCTAAGTCTTGCATTGGGTCTCAGAGGTGCAATGGACATGTGCTGTTTCATAGCTTAACTGGGGAGACAAGCCAAAACACAGAGAAACACAGAGCCCAGACAGAACAGCTGGGACAAAGGCTGATGTCTGCGACTTGGGTGGAATAATTTAGAAAATTAATTAAGGACCATCCCACTTTGTACAACAAACAAGCAGCTTCTGAAGCAGATAAGGGAAGTATGTGGGATTAAGTTTTTATTAAGGATTTAAGGCATGGGGACACAGATAAGGCGGCAGAGTATTTCTTTCTCTCCCCTTTGAGATTGCGGCTGGCGTTTCAGCAGCAGGGGCAGCGCGCGGCTGGAGTCGCCCTCCCCCTCCCGATACCCGGGGCTGCGCTGTGGGAAGGTGGAAGCCCTGGGAGAGCGGGGCGCAGCGCTGTCCTTTCTTTGGGGGTCTCTTCAGACACCCACCCTGGAAGCTTCGCCCGTGCGCCACAGCGCTGTGCGGCCTGTTACAGTACCGTCGGGTTTGGACATTACCACGTCCACGGTCTTCCACTGCACCTACTGTAGGAAGAGCCCTCAGCCTTCAGACAAGTGCAGCTGGAACTGAGCCCTCAAAACTGGCAGCGTGGGGTGACATTTTAGCTCCGGTCCCAACAGAAATGAAAACGTGATAAAATATGTTCTTGTGTATTTGATGCATGCCATGGCATTCTCGGTATTTTAATGTTTTAGCTGTTTCATAAAACTTTATCCATAATTCATCATAATTCTCTGATGTGGCTTCAGCTTTGATTAGTACTTTTTCAAGGTAGAAAGGCTCTAGCAGAAAATTATCATTTTTCAACTACAGTATAACAAAAAAAGTCAGATAATGAGGGATTTTAAAAGCTCTGGTAAGGGGTTTCAAACATATAATATTCATCCTGCAGTGAAACATCCAATGTCATGAGGCCTGAATTTTTAAACATATTTCCTTGCCATCTTCAGATAGCCTGAGCACGATCACAGCTAAAAGAAAAGGAAATTATTCTCAACAGAAACTAAAGATTTTTTTTATGTTTTAGTTACAGTTTTATACTGATATATATATAGTGATGGATAAGAACAAAATAGCATATAACATATTCATCAGACGAAGGAAGTGGTATGGTGCTTGTGATAGAGGCAGCGAAGTGCTACAGAACCTTGATATTAAACATGACACAGCATCATGTCACTGTTCTAGAGATTTGCATGATTTGGCACTGCAAACCGTGTTTTGTGTACAGTTGCACACAAACACTGATACTGAGACCTGCACTTGGGTAATGGAGAATGTTTTGCTATAAAGATACAGAAAATAAATGTATTTGGTTTGCATGTCAATATAAGTTTCTGCAGCCAAAGATAAGGTGTAACAATCCAGTTCAGGAATATCCATGTTCACTTAGTTTAATTACAGCTGTCTGCTATTTTCCTTAGCTGTTTGAAACCTAATGTTATTAAAAAAGCAGACTAAAAACCTTTGTTCTTAAACTTAATATTTCTCCCTTTCAATTTTCATAATTAGAAAAAAGAAAAACAAAATACAAGAACATACATGTTATTTTTACTGTGTAGGACAAAATAATTCTCAATACAAGCTAAAAGAAACAAAAATAAGGAATTTATAAATATACACTATTAGTTTTGTGGCCTTTTAGCTTAAGAAACAACATTATTACTTTTGTGCTTTAAAAAGGAAATAAAACTTGGCTCAAGGTCCCAAAATCTTTTTGTAATCTTGTTGGAAAGTTCCTGAGCTTGACTTGAGTTTGCTTCGACTCAAAATAAACTCAGTCTGTGTTTAGGGATAATACGAGATTAAACAGCACTGCTAAATGTCATGTCCAGGTACAGAAGTGAAGAGGAGAATAGAAAGATAAATGTTAGACTTCAGAAAAGTGCCTGAAGTCAAGAAGCCCAACAAAGAATCTATACAATTGTTGGACAGAGTAGGACTGAACCATTTTCTTCCTGTTGGTACTCTGGGCCTCCAGGACTAGCCCTGCTGTCTAACTCTTCCATCAAGACCCGAAGTGCCTGACATGACCTGAGGCAGAGTATAAGTGCTGCCCAGGGTTAAATGACTGTGCTGCATTCTGTGGCTCCTGTTTGCTCCTGGCAGACACACATAGAGGATTCTGTGCACTACTCTGCACAATACAGTACACAGTACAATCAAGAAAGAAGGAAATCTAGCTCACATCACTTAAGTGGGAATGGAAACCAATGGGAATCCAGTGTACTCCAGAGTAGTTATAAATTACTTACAAGGTATTACTTTTTCAATTCATAAATTGGGGTAAATTGTTTTTAAGAGGTAATATATTTCTTTCCATATTTAGTATACAGTACAATACCTCTTAAAAGCAATTCAGCAAAATATTTTAACTTATATATTTTATTTGTAAGCAACTTTCCCCAAACACTTAGTGGATATAAATAATATGTCTCAAAATTGCTAGATAAAGATTCCTCTTAAGTCTCTGTTGACATGGAAACATTCAACACTACATCACAATATTGTGCATAACTAAACACTTTCTTTAATGATACAGCGTTAGTGGATGAAAGCCAATGCTGTATTGGTTCTTAACGGTGACTGAGGCAGTAAACACTGTCATTTTCTAGGAGAAACAAACATCCAAAACATCATAATCACAAGGTATGTGCTCCTACAGAGCTGTAATTACAGCACACATCACAGACATGTGGAGGGAAGCACTGTCCTACAGTTTTGCTCTAATTCATGACAAACACACTTAAAATACTTACGACACCTTCCAGCTTTACAAGCTTCTCCTTTTTTCTATACAATTTGAAAAGCTGGGCATCTCGCAATCATGCATTCTGAAATTATGAGTGAAACTTCAGCTATCTCAGACATTCAAGGTACTGGCAGGGATAGGACTTCAGCCACCAACACAATCTTTTTTCTCACTCTGCTGCATAAACTGTCAGTAAACAGAGGAAAACGTCCCACACAATATCGCCCGTGTCACCTGTTAGGATGCAGCGAGCAGATGGAGAAAGCCGCGTCTTGCCGACAGGCTGTAGAATCCAAAAGCTCGATCCCCATAAAGGCTTGGAGAGTGACGAGAGGCGACGGAGGAAGCTGAAGCAGTTCAGAGAGCGAAGGCTGGCGGAGGTGTTAACAGACTGGCTGATCTGAGGCTGCAGGTGAGTGCCGCCATCAGAGACGCTCGGGCTGGGCGCCTGTGCCTCCACGCAGGGTTGCCGACTGAAGGATGATTCAGCGTCTGTGGTCCAGTGCCTGGCTGGGCAGATGGGGTGCTGACAGATGGAGACATATTTGAGCTGAATTCTGGCTGAGTGTCCTTCTGGAAAGGGGGATGGCTGTGCTGCAAACACTACCCTGGTCAGGAGGTAACTCAAAGACAGAGCACCTGATCAGTGGCAGATCAGGGTTTAAACATCCTGGGCTGAGGGAATAAGCACCTGTTAACCAGAACAACAGGCCCCAGCAAGTCTTTACAGCTCATGGAGGAGTCTGACTCCTCATGCGAAAGTGCTAATACTAGTGCTTATCAGTGCTATGAGTGAGTTTATTCAAGTTACAAGGATTAACACCAATACTCTACAGTATGAAGATTATCACTGAGTCTTAGTTAATGTCCAATAGTCAGGACCTGGGTTTAACGTCTCACCCATTAGACAGCACCTCTGCATCTCGTACAGCGCAATGTCCCCGATCACCTGACTGGGGCATTGGTTTGGAGATTAAGGTCTAGCAGGAAGAGCACCACCTACTGATGCACCAAAACCACGTACTGTAGCAGCAACCTTGTTGTTTTCAGAGGTCTCCCACCCTAGTATTGCCCAGGCCCAGCCTTGCTTAGCTTCTGAAATGTAAAGAGACCAGGTTATCTTTTTCAGTCTTGCTGATGGTAACTTTGCACCCTAAAGATAGTCTGCTCATTTGCTTTTTCCAAAATTCTTTACGAGCAGGGTTTTTGTCTTCTGTTCCTACAACAGAGAGGTTGATGTAAGAAGAATAAAAGGTTCCTAACAAACTATTTTTGTTTTTGTGTCCGTCTCCCTCTCTGTCAACTTAAATACCCGTAAATTCCCCCTTTGCTGCTGCAAGCCAGGCAGCAGGAAGAATCCTGAAATGTATAGATTGGATTGGACTATTACACCCCCCTCCGAAGAATCAGACATTTCAGAGCTAGGTCTGAAAAAAAACCATAGGGAATCTTAGCATTAAAACTAGTGCATTGTAGTCTGACACATACTCCCATAGCAAATAACAGATGACTCAAAGTCATTTGAAAATGGACCTAACTTTCGCAAACCATTTCTAAATCTTTCAGCAAAATGTATTTTCCTGGCCGCTTTGGGGACCAGTTAATTATTCCCTTTTTTTGTTAGCAGATGTCTTCCTCTGTTATCAAGAGCTGGCTGTGCAGCCCAAATACACATATTAATAAAAGATAAAATTAACCAAAGCAGACTGAGGATAATCCCACAGTGATTGGCAGTACGCAGATGGGGGAAGGGAATTTTCAGTTTTGCTATAAATTGAATTGGTACCAAAACAGAGCTTTGTAAGTGAAAGGCTGTCTGCTCATCCCAGGAACATGTTGAATCTGACACATGACAAGAGAATATTATTCTCATTGATAGCTGCAAACAAGCCTTTCATGTTTGATTTGAAATACCACAGAGGTTGGGGCTGCCAAATGCCTTACTGATTAAGAATAATCAGTCTGTTATATCTGAAATAGCCAGGCTGACAATTACAGAATCTGAATCTCTTTCTAAACAAGGGATTCCCAGTAAGTGCCCGCATCCGAGCACTGAAATTCTTGTAGATGCTCTATCATCTACAATAAACACAGAGTACTGAGCAAAAAACACAAATGTTTTGCGTCACGAAAAGCTTTCTGGATAATCAGTTTAAAATAAAATTTTATTTTGGTAAAAATGCTCCCACCAATATCAAAAATCACTTTGGGGAAACTGAAATATTTTTTAGATATTAAAATCAGACCTTGGAAAAAAAAAGATAATAAAGTAAAGAACTTCAGATTTAAGGCTTTCAAAATGAGGCCCTTGAAACTCTACTGGCAGGAGAGAATCTTTGTTTTTCAATGACTTTTCATCAACGTTTAATTTGGCACGATAGATTTATATCCTCAGGGTCCCAGATGCTCATTTGAAACCACACTATTTTCTGCTCATAAATCTGTGTGCATGCAATGCTACACTTTTATTTTTATTTCATGTTTCACGCTAGTGGGTTAACTCAGTAATGCAGCCCAACCCATTAGCTCTGGTCATTATATCCAAAGGCATGTCTTTAGTGCAAAAACATTTGCATAAGAATAAAGAATAAAGGAAACAATTTGGCTTTCTGTAGTTATTTTACAAAGACATTTCCCATTAGAATTCATATCAGACTTCAACTTCGTCAGAAGGATGTAGAGAATATATTCTTAAGGGACTCTGTGTAGCCTGTGCTGCCATTTTCCCGTCCGCATTACAGAACAAGTTTTATCATCTGTAAGGGTAAAGTATGCAAGTCTTTTCTATATATGCACCTGGTATACAACTGCGTAGATCACAAAGCATCCTCTGATGCAGGGGTTTCTAACCCTGGTCCTGGAAACCCCCAGACCAGCAGATTTCATAGCCTTTAAATAATACATTTCTAAAGGCCTGGAGCAATTTATCTATGATCAATTAAACATGTTGCCTGTTCAACTAAGTGTTTTAGAGATTGTTTGGAATAAAAATTATAATATCCTCCAGCCCTCAAAGATTTTATTAAAATATTACTTGCTTAACTGATCAATTGTTCAAATAAGTGTCCATAATTTTTAAATGACAGGTGATCTAGGATGCCCTAATGACTGGAGTGGGACTCTCCCGGACCAGGGCTGAAGAGCCCTGCTCTAGTGAAGAAAACAGCAGCTTGACCAAGCTGTGGGACAGAACAAAGCACAAGAAACAAAACTGCAATGCGCTGGCTGCAAAAGAAAAATTGTCATTTGACAGGCTTCACTGCAGTCCTTCAGTCCGTATCTTACTACCATCACATTTTATCTCATTTCAGCTTATTTATTCTGGGTCAGCGTTAAACCTTAACAGCCAGACGAATCAAAGCAAGTGGTTGTCTTGCTCCTTAAAAAAATGCTTCTGGCAGCTGACACTTTAAAACTAGGATGCAATGAGAAGAGACATCAGAATGGATTGGGCCTGGTGCTGTTTCTGGCAGGGGGATACAAACTGTAACTCAGATGCAAAATCGAGAATTGCGAGCGCGCCGGTGTGTGAAGTTTCTTAAGTGGCGTCAAAATAATTTAACTAAAAAAGCTTTTTCCCTTTTCAGTGGTAGGATTTACACCAGAAAGTGCATTAGGGCCTGTGGGTTTGTTCAGACTGAACCACTCTATTGGCTTGTTTAATGAACTGTTCGCGTCTTTGATGTTAACCTTACTGCTGAGGAGTGTGGGAACGTAACTCCCAGCTTTAGTGGTGCTTAGGGCTTCCTGAAAAATCACTGTGGCACTTGGACAGAGTTCAATAAAATAGAAATAAAAAACATAGGCCTAAAATAAAGTGTAAGGCATTTAGTCATCAAAACCATTCTTGTTTGTAACCCGGCTATGCGGCATCCAAACAATGCAAATCGATCAAAACATATTTCTTGACAGACAGCTTAGTGAGCTTTGTTTAATTATCATCCCACATTTTTGAATGCCACAACTCATAACCCAGATTTAGACTGCAAGCAAAACATTATTAGTGGGGAATTATCCAGAGATAAAAATACTACTAAAGCAGGAAATTGAAAAATATGGATGTTTGCCAAGCGTTTTTCTCCAGTCTCACTGACGCAAAGCCCCACGCGACACTTTAAGACTTTACCTCTTAAAAAGGCCTGTTAGACACAAGTATCTTTTTCTTAGATCACATGATAAGGCAATTTTTACACTTAACCCTTAATATACGTTACAGACATATCTTAAATACAGGCTAGCCTAAAATTAGAAAGGGTGGGGAGCTGCGTCAGGATGCGTAAGCTGCAAAGGAACAAGTAACAGGTTTATTCCATGCTGGAAAGAGAAGAAAAAAAATAAGATGTTTCAGCCATGGAGCCTTCTTCAGGTGTCAACACCTGAAAAAGGTGACACCTGACACCTGAAGATGGCTTCACGGCTGAAACGTTGTGTTTTCTTTCTTCTCTTTCCAGCATGGAATAAACCTGTTACTTGTTCCTTTAAAATTAGAAAGTGCAACTGAAAAGATCAGACTCAAGTGTTACAAAATTTAAGAGCTTTGAACTTTTGTTTCATGACAAAAAAGTTTTCTAACTATAGAAATATGAAAAAAAACATGCTTTAAAAACAGCTCTATATTGGGGAAAAATTACAGCCTTAAGCTTATGCTTTAAATAGGTTACTAGGTGTTTGTCTTGTATTAAATGTTGACAGTCTGGGCAGCTGACTGTAAGTGCTCAAAGCAAAGAATGTGGCACACAGAGTTCTGAGATCTACAGTATAGCTGCCAGCACAATTTGTGAGTGAAGAATTTGAAAGTTATTTAGGGCTCTATAGCATATTGCCTTGGGCTACACTTTGCATGCAGGATTTATAAGCCACAGCCCATCTGAAAGAGACTGCTCTTTCTGGCAACTGATTTCCGCTATTACTGCTATTTTGGCTCGACTTGGGAGATGGTTTTGATGGGCAAGCTGATCAGATCTGTAGCTGAGCTGATGGAAGGGCTGGTGACAACCTGCCACTATCACATTCTTTGTGGAATTCAAGAATTCATATTTTCTAGCACTGCTGCTAAACAGCTGCATAGACCTGTCAATTCATTCAATGTTGCATTGTGTTGTGAACTACTGATCCACAACTGAAAAATTGGGCTGCCAAGAGCCGTTGTCTTTAGTATTAATTTTTAAATCATTATTCCAAAATAGAAAACAAAACAAGAACACGAAGAAAAATAAAGAATCAACACATTGCTCAATTTTAGCCAGAGCATGAAGTCACTCAATTTGAAAACCCAAAGAATTTAAGCCACCTTTATGATCATTTTAAATTAAAGGCAAATCCTATATACCAGCAGGAAAGAGAACTGTTTAACCCCCCACGAGACAGACAAGAAGTGTAACCAATGTCAGGTAACTTGGCATCAAATGGCCATTTTCCACAACCGCAAGGATGCATCATACAGCAGGAGTGGAAAACATGCACAGCACTTAGCAAATGCGGTAACAGTTTAAGCCCACTCCTAACCCTAACCACCTCACCTTAAATTACTCAATACTGCTGCACAACAAAACCTAGACATATTCACAATATGGCGAAAGAGCAGCAGAACATTTAGGATACAGCGCACACAGTATAGAAAGTTGCTGTATTCCAAGCCATCCTTTAAATAACACCTTTGAAATACGCATGTTTTTTCTTTAGACAAAGACATTCCTTATCCTTGGGAACACGTCGGAAAAGAGTATTTACAAGTGTTTTATTGTTCCCTGCCTTCTTAAATAACATGCATACTCAGATGCACACAGAAAGCATGAACCGTAAGGAGATGACAGACAGCACGTGGGCTCTCCTCCTGCAGTGTTCATTTAAAAATGTTCTTGTTCTGTGGACCAGTGAGAGCTCAATTCACAGTATTTCAAGCCACTATCATCTGCTGTCAAGCAGGCGTCAGTCATAGACTTCTCCACGAGTCTAATGAAGGAGAGATTCAAGAAAAAGCGAGGGGATATCAGTATGCACTTGAAGATATAAAGAGAGAAAGTTTATCAGGTGCAATGGCTGGAAAATGGAAACGATGAACTCTTTCTGCAAAGGAAGCAGAAGGAACAGAGCTGCTCTAAAATGATATTCCACCCTAGTTACTTTTCAGAGATCTAAATATTGGTTTTGCTCATGTATTTATTTTGGGGTAGAAATTCTAGAAACCATTTTTAATTTAGAAGCATTTGGCTTCCAAGTACTCTGTTAGTGGATGTCACACATTTTATACCAAAATGTAATATAATCTCAATCAAAACCACAATAATAATTCAAATATTAATGCACTAGCATTCTGCATTAATATCTCAACAATCCATTGATGGAGTAACCACAACAAATTAAAATAATAAACAATAACGCATTGAACAGTTCAGTTGTCAATTAGGAAACATCTGATAAAAAACAGTTTGCAAGAGAACTGCACATGGAGTTAATATCTCTTAGAAAAATTACAAAATAAAAATGCTGCAGATCAAATGAATCTTATGTTGTACCAGACACTTGTTTAAGTGGATATTAAATAGCTATTTTCTATTAAAATTAGTTATATGATGAAAAATACATATACAAGATGAAACATCCACACTGTCCTCTCTCTTAGTCCAAACAATAGATGTACAGGACTTATCCTCTGGCAGGAAGTCTGTACCTTTCTATCAGTTTGGTTTTTGTCACCTGCATTAGCTCAGTCTTTCCCCAAGGGACCATCTCCACATGCCAAGACACTGTCATCCTCTATTAGTTTTCAAGCACACTGACAGTTCTGGGGTGAGGTTTGGCCCCAGTTACTTATTTGCTTTTATTTTCATGTCATACATCTCCCTTTATCCCTAAAACAATATAAAAACAGCTCCACAAATTAACACCTTAACAAAACCATCACATGCCAGAAGGACACATTCATTTCTTTCCTAGATTAAGCACATTCAGTGTTGCAGGCTGTGCATGACTTTCTACTTTTTATTTTCTGATACATCTCTCAGGCTTTTACTTATAAACCTCCAGCGATGTTTAAAAAAAACAGGAGACAGTATTGCTTTGTTATTGTTTTTGACAGGATTTAAAGGCACAGGAATCCCAGAGACCCTGCAGTTTGAGGTGCAGTTTGAAAATGCATGTTGGTGTAGGATATATTCTGCACTTTAATTCTCTTTAACTCAGTGACTTGAGTTTCGTACCTATCTTCTGTTTTTGCTCTGAAAGCCTTGTAAAGGTATTTGAATATGTACAGCTGTGGAGAATTGAAAGTCTGGGTTAGAGAAATCTGCATTTTAATTGGAAAAGATGTGGAGCAACCAAATCAAATGTGCTGAATATGTGCAAAACAAGAGAGCTGGGACTCAAACAAGCATCAATACATAAGCAGCCCAAGGAAAACTTCAGAAAATGTGTGAAAAGAATACTAATTTACAACTTGCCTTCTTATTGTTTCAATACAAACTGTACATAGGATATAGAATTTTTAAAACACTTCTAAAATTAAGAAGTAGAAGGCTAGAGAAGGCAAGGTGTAATCTTTCCAAATAGAAAGTACGGTGATGCCCAGAAGCCTCTGGATCTCATGTAGTAGACAGGACAGGACTGTGACTAATGCGACCTTCCCTCAGGTCTGGAAGGACAGTATTTCCTAGTGACTGCTGTCTTTTTTTTGCTCTCTGTGAATGAGAACCGGCGGTGAGTGTGTTGGTAATTAACAGGGTATTACACATTCTTGTGGCTTGTAGCTCACTGCATATGGATAAAAAAATTCTGCTTCCTGCTGAAGAACCCATAGCTCTTGCACATGCTAGAGCAGACTGCATGCAAGTGCGGACCTTGCAAAAACATTTGGAATAGTCCTTCACTTAGACCTGCAAAACTAACTCAAACATAATAGTTGCTCAAACATGTGACCTCTGCAGTATTCGGAACAATTGGAGATGCACAATGACCAATTTTGTGAACGCAATCTTTTACCTGGTCTCCAAAATTAATAGGGGAACTTTTCTGATTTGTGAACAACCGTACTTTCATGTTGTTTTCAAATTAACCCATACAAAAATTCAAATCAAATTTCAGAGCATCACATTCTCTCAATGTATTTATGTTTCCAGGGCCTTTATTAAATTGTGTCTGTGAGGCTGGGCGAGGCTGTCCTAGCCAGCCTTGCAGGTTTTAGACTGATTAGCATCCTCTGCATTCCCCTGTGAAAAACCTAATTGACAGTTTCCCTGTCAGGAGCTGCAAGCACAGCCAGCACAGGCCCGGGATGCAGCTGGCAGGCTGCAATGGGGAGATGCACGTCAGACTCTGAGACGGAATGGGAGGAAAGGAACAAGGCTGCAGAAACAAGCGACCCATGCACTTGCATTTGGAAATGGCCCAAACATTTATTTTCTAATACTTATTTGTGTTTTATTGATATCGGCTTTAATTCCATTCCAATTTTTATCCTTGTTACTACCGTCTCTTACTTTGTGGTCTGTAAACACAACTATAGCCATAGTGAGAGTGAAGGTCTACTTTTTTATTGCATCTCCTCTCTCTCAAGGAAGTTCTGCTTTTCACCCTGACCTGATATTCTTCTCATTTAAAATGTTTTGACAATAGCCTTCCTCTCCAGTGCGCCTCTCCTAGAGTTACAGAATGTGATAATTTTACATTCCTCTTAAGCACTTACCTTAAATCAACAACAAGCAAGAGGTGGACATATTGCACAGAACCGTATATCTTAGATAGCTTCTTAAGCATGATAGCTTCTTAACTGCGACTGCATATTCAAAACGTAAGAGCTCTGAAGCATTTTAATTTGTGAGCTAAAAATAGTGATGAATCAGGCTAGACAGATGGTAAGAAAAGGAAAAATAACATCCCTTGGAGTTCATTAATACTTTATTCAGAGCACTGTGTTGACTTACTAAGAAGGCTGTTCATCCCATAAAAACATAACAGTGATTTCCGTTCCAAATCCCAGGCACACATACGTGGTAGCCTGTCTTCATTAAAAATTGACCACATGGCCTTGTTAAGTGTCTATGAGCAAAGCAACAAAATAAGTACTGTATGCTCGAAATGCCACCCACGATGGTTGCGCTACAAGTTGGGCTTCACCACCAGCCCCGTCCTTTTTCCACGACCGAACAAAAAATGAAAACACCACCAACAGAACCTCTTACGGAGATTGATAGCTACTGTACTGTATTTAATTCCTCCATGATCAGAAAAAACATCACTCTACAAAAACAAACAAGAATCAAAGAGGCATTTATACCTTGAAGTGGGCACAGAAGAAAATGACGCACGTTGTGAGATGTCCTCTCTGTGATCATCACAGGACTCCCAGTGGTGCTGGCTCACATCGTCTGGAAGTGCAATGCGCACACACTGGTCAGCACGGCCCAGACCGTAATGCCAATCTACTTGACTGGAGCACTGCTGTCTCTGTCTAGATACTGCAGGCTCATCTCATTAGGTGCCACTTCATTCAGCAAAACTAATTCAGTTTACTATACAGTCCCACTTCAAGAACACCCACAGATTGATTCACTCCTTCAGCAACTCATCACTCATATCTTGACCCACCTTACTGCTGCCTATCCCAGCACTGTTTGTTCCACACAAATGACTCAATGCAGTGCAAAAATAATGGACTGCCTTTTCCCCCCAGTGTCTGTGTCTCAAAACTTCTCCATGGTCAAAACCACTGGAAGGAGAACATGAATACAAATATAACTACAATTTGTACTAAAAAAAGATAATATTTTTGTAATACATACTTTGAAAGATGCTTATGAGAACATACTGTATGGGGAATATTAATGTCAATGAATACTGATGTTGCTGAATGAAGCTCTCAGTGTGTCACTTTAGGTTTCTGGCTAAGAAAGAAAATATAAGAATTAATTAATTTTGTCTACTTATGAAAAACATTAGTGTAAGACAAAGGAATAAGTAGAAGTTAATTCCACACTGAAAAGTAAAATACTCACTGTTCTTTTGCAACTCATTTACATGCTAATGCTGCTCTGGTATCTAACCTCTGAAGAAATACAATGTAAAACTCAGCTCTGTTGCTAATGCTGATGGATGTTGAGACCGATTCCCTGGCTCCTGACGTGAAAGTGCTGGATAGGATCCTCAGATCAATTAGTGACTACCAACCCAAGCACTGAAAAATATATTTTTTTAATATATAAACATTTTTTTTAAAAATTCCAGTTTTAATATTAAATCCACAGATCATATGGGGTTCAAGTTTGGATTTTTTTTAAATGGAAGTTCTTAACTGAAGTTCAGGAGGGATAACGACAGACAAACCAATCTCACCCAGCTGTTTTAAATCACATCATTACAGACTTTTACTATGTACTGTACATAACTCTTGCACACACCTCTTATTGCATTGTTTGCATTCACCCAACCTCCACCTTTGCAGCTCTCTGTTGGTGAACTCCTCTCTCTGAATGTCTGAATGGGGGGGTTGAGCCCCCTTGCTCAAGCTACAACTTAAACCAAAACTTACTGTACTTAAATACTCAAACATCTGCAAAAGCATATGGTTCTTGGATATTGTTATTCCTTTAAAATTAAAATAAGCACACAATAAAAACCTAACAATAAGCAGAGCATCTTTCACCTTTATTAAAATCACTCAAGAAAATTTAGCAAACATGGCAAAAAACAGAATGTTAACCTTTAATCTTATCCCATATATTTACTGTGGAGAATAACTTCAGAAAAGCCACAGAATCAAATTGGTCCCAGTGAGAGACCTGGTTTTTAAGGGTAAGCGCGAGAGTGAACTCACTTAAAACAAGGATTGGAAACCCTTGGGTAACCTCCTGAAATGGATAAGACAAAAAGTTTAATCAAAGCAAAGCAGGTAAGATAACTTTTACTTTTCTAAACAGAAGACATTCAGTCCTTTAAAACTGCAGCAGTAATTGAAATTATCCTAGGGCTGTTTATCTATAACAGTGTTTATTCTACTTTCAGCCCCCTGAGAGTGCCCTTTCCTTGAGCAGCTTCCTTGTGTTCTTAAGAAACATTCTTTCTCTTATTGAAGAGACTCAATATCTTACCTGATGTTTCACAGTTCAGTTGAACCAGTTACACCACAGTATTTGTTTATACAAAGTGCTTCCTACAACGATGGAAATAAGTTAATTAAAATCTTAACTAAGAAGAGACTGAGGATCAACCTACTAGAGCACTGCGCGTTCATTGTTTGTCTCATGCCAAAAGAAGTGAGCTGTGAACATTTACTGCACAGGGGTGGAAAAAACAAGGTTTATAGGCACCACAAAAGATTTAACATGACAGGTTTAAAATGCTTCGGAGGCCCCAAGGGTATTGCTTCAGAATGGTGTTGCACTCCTGGAATTATCTGGCATTGCCAATTTGTGCTATAAGATGACGTTTCTTATTATAAGGCACAGTCATATAGCAACATAAAAGCTCAGAATCTCTTGAGCCTTATGGTATTATACCCCTCCCACTTAAGAAAACACGAGATGTTATTCATAGGCCATTAACAGTCTTCCAGCAGTCTCTGGAGATGGGGGTAATACCCACTGACTGGAAAATTGCTAATGTAGTGCTCCTCCATAAAAAGGGTGACAAAACGGAAGTAAGTAATTATAGACCAATAAGTCTTTTCTTTCATTATATGCAGGGTTACAGAAACAATAATTAGAACTAAACTAGAGGATCATCTCTGTGGCAGTAGGATTCTAAGGGGTAGTAAACGTGGATTTAATAATAGAAGTCCTGAGTAATTAACGTCTCTTTGAACAAAAATCAGTAGTAATTGACATAAAGAACATGCCATATATTATATGTAGATTTGCAGACTGCTTTTGATAGATAATCATTCATGAAAAATTCTCAAATTGCAGACAGTAGACATTCAAAGTAATGTTTACACTTAAATAATGTATTGCTTAATGGACAGGATACAGATAAGTAAATGATTAAATTGCTGTAATTAGTACAGTGCAACAAGGATCTTTATTAAGAACATGGCCCTTCCTCATTATATCAGCTACCAAGATTCCTGCATGGTAAGAAAACTTTTCAAGACTGTAGATAATGCCAAGGAGAAAATATGGCAAACACTGTAGAAGCTGGAGAAAAACGGCTCAGACCATATTCAGTATGGGGAAAAACTCCCGGCCAATGACAATTAATGTAGACAAGTGCATGGTGTTGCAATGCAGGTAGCAAAAACAAAATACAGATATGAAATGGAAAATGCTGTGCTTGCTTGTGAAAAAGACTTGCTCATGTAAACATCTGCATGCAGGTAACCAATAAAAGAAGGTGTCAGAATATACAGTATATCTTGAGTTAGTTCTGAAATGAGCACCAGATACATTCCTGAGTTCAAAGGAACATCCTACACTAAACAGCTAAAAAATCAAATGTTTGTAACTTTGACGAAGGAGACTTTGTCAGACCTGACTAAAGTATTAAAAGTCAAGTTACTGGACTTTTTCCAGATGACACAAATGGAAACTGTGCAATTGCATTTAAAACTGAAAACAGGAGGCATTTCTGTACACAAACATTTGTGGGGGTATGGAACAATCCTCCCAGCCAAGCTGATACACTGGCCTCCTTCAAGAGACACCAGGATGTAATCTTTGGATCGATTAACTACTGAAAAACAAATGAGGTAGACAGGCTGAAAGACCTTCTCTCATTTATAGTTTTTGTTGTTATGAAAAGAAGGAACTTAATTAAGAAGTGAAATTAATGGGATAAAAGACAGAGGTACACTTTCATTACCATTTATTTTTCACATGTAATGAATTGCGTTGCTTACCCAGTTAGGCTCTAGCTCCTGCTGTGACCCTGTACTGGATAAAGCAGTTTACAAAATGAATGGATTGTCACAAGGAATTATCCATTATTTTAAAGGGGTTATCATAACTTATGATAGAGGACAACTCTAAATTCACAAATTTCCTGATTTTACTTTATGCTCATATCTTGTACAATGCTGGGAATGAGACTTTTCTTCCTAGCTGTCCACAAGTGCAGACAATGAGTTTGCATTGAAAAATTCTCCAAGGATTCCTCATGTTTGTTATCAATCAAGATCAAACCACCAAAGCGGAAATCGCAGACCGCAGCAGATTTCTTAATCAGAATAATACCTACCCATCTGTTACTGTCACTTTCAAATGGAGTGCATTAACAGAGAGTTTAGGGTTCTGAAGACTGCAACACTGACCCTAGAAAGGAGAGTGGAGATGCAGACCACTGGTACTGACGAAAGGTCAGCAAGCACATTTGACAAAGTTTTCTTTTTTTAAAGGTTCTTCAGAGGGCTGGTGCAGAGGCCCAGTGCAATCAGGTCAGTTAAGCCTCAGTGAACTGACCATTCACTCTGCTTACGGTCCAGACTGACAGCTTAACTTGTTATTTTTACCTGCTCATGAAAGGTTTCACAGATTGACAGGACTGGAACTGTTTATTTACAAAGCTGTGCTGCTTGGCAAACACCTTTGATGGGGTGTGTTTCTCTCTCATCACATCAATCTTATTTTCCATACACACTGTGGCTGGGTGCCTCAGAGTTTATAATACTTTTGTCTGCCTATGGGCGACCTTTTTCCTTTTTCTGCAGTAAAAAAAAAAACACTGAGAAAAGACAATGACACTTGTCTGAATCTGGGTTGCTGTCCTGAGTTTAAGGTGTATGTCGAAAGAGCATGGCACGTTTCTAAACAAAACTAAATTGCTCTGCACAGTTCCTGGAGTTTTTAGCCCCCCAACAATAAAAGCAATGACTACGATAATAAATGAACTCTGGGGTGTAAATAAAGGCTAATAGAACACTGATTTAGTTTAAAACATCATCAAAATTAAGTACAATTACAACACTGATACAGTACTTTGTAAAGCTATGATAAATATCTGTAGGATATGGATTGTAACACTGGAAAATAATAGGGTTAAATAACAGTTTTACTAAAAACTGAAGTTTGGGAATTTAAATGTAATATTTGCCTTACTTTTTTTAACTTTACTACTTTGTAATGCTCATACAATTGGCAAATAGCACCAATAAGCTCTAATAATAACTTCATACCAATGTGATTTAAAAAAAATGTTAACAGTTCAATAATGTCTTAAAACACTGTACATATTTTTAAAATTCATAATCACAGAAAACAGATTAGTCTAACAAAACAGAAGTCTGAATACATACTCTGTAATTTACAACTTTTAATTATAATGCTGAGGACGTTAATATGCTTATCTTTGGTGCAAGAATCCAGAAATGCCTATCCCATGACTAATTTTAAAATTTATCAGTCTGAAACACCAAGAAGAAGTCTGTTATAGAGCTGTAAACTATACAAGGGTTACTAATTGCCAATTTACTTAATGAAAGAATGCATCTTTTCCCGTCTCAGGCTTTTCCATAAACATGGCTTAAAAATATGCTGAAAGCTGAAGTGAAAAATGCTCAGCATCTAAAAAAGAAAATGGCTTAATTGCAAAATGATGGCACAATTCCAACCACCGCATTAGACCTATGCAGGGTCTCAATGACACCCAAAGCCACAGTTTGAGTGTTTTTTTCCTTTTATTTTGTATGTAAGAAATCGTTTTTAGACTTTAGAAAACATTAACACATATGAAATTCCATTGTAAGGCCTGAAGATTTTGTAGCTGGCAAAGAATTCACCTATATTATCAAGAAAAAAAAAAGACATTTAATGGGACAAGTAAACAGTTGCTTTGACCAGTAATTGTGCATGAGACAGGCAATCCCATCATATACTGTGCAGTATAATTAACATACCCGAAGCCTGAATGATTATTTCCAGAGTCTGTCGAACTCAAATTGATTTTAATTGAAATGTTTAAAATAGGATTGTTCTGGGTAATTTTGAAGCAGTTTATTATTATTTTGCTGGGCTTTCTTTGAATAATTTATTTTGGAATAATGTTAATAATTTGATATGCTAATGTGTTTTCAAATAAAAAGCTCATTTCGAGTTACTATTTATGTATTATAAACTAATCTATTTCTAGCCATAGGCTCAGACTCAGCACAGGGCTTTAAGTGACTTTAAGTTTCATATGCATCACATACTGTCTGTGCTTCTTTTCAGAAATCAAACCTTTCTTAAGGGCAAGAAGGCCTTAGAGCATCTTCTTTGAGAACCCAGGGCTTTTGCTCACAGAAATCCATGCAGAAATGTCATGAACATAAATTAAGAACTTTATCAGCAATGTAGAATCTGTCCTTGAAGGCAAAGACAAGATTCAGTAAATGTTTACACAATGTATCTTTATAGAGGTACGCTGCAAACAACCACGTTGTGAAAAAACACATCAATACAGCTGTCAACTACAGCAGCATGAGGCCACCACAATACACATTACTTCACACATGGCAAAACACTAACCCCCTGTTTAACAGACTTCAGCTGTGGAAGCTTATACAACTATTTTGTCAGAAAAATGTATCATTAAGAGAGCTGAGAGCTCTTAAACCAACCTTAAGTTGTTTCAATAAAACCAAACTCAGTGCTTTCTTTTTTATAGTAACAGCTAATGCTAGTTTACCAAGATAGAAATAAATTAAGCTGCTTGACATACAAATTCAAAAAGAAACAAACAAAAAACCCTTCACAGTGAAAAATATTATAATTCATACATCTGTTGATTCAAAAACTATTCAGATTTTTAAGCGCACTTTGAACAAACAGAGTGCAGAGTCCAGCCGTGCACGAGGAAGAGAGGACAGATCTTTTTGGAAGCACGTATCACGCAGCGATGAGCGGCAAACCTGTCTAGCCGTTCCCAGAAAGCACTGCAGGACCCACCTCTTTCCTCTGGAGTGCTGTAAAAACAGCCACTCAGCAAGGCTATGGCAGACTTCTCATGTGGTGAGGCCAGCCACTGCCTTTCTATAGGAGGAGCAGCACAACGCTCGCTTCAGTCTGGGCCACTTCAAGCAGTTGCTAATGTCCCAGCATGCTGTCAGTTGTAATTAAAAACTGATAAATACAAAAGCAATAATGTGCTCAATTTTCTGTGTGTATTAAAAAGAAACCGATTAAGAAATGCTTACACAAAACCTCATTTTGGCCCATTAGTTGGCTGCAGTGAACCGTGTGCAATAGAAGAGCATAGATTTAATTTTCCTGAATGCAGAAAATCACCTTTATGTGTTTTATCGCCAGCAGCTGTCTCATGCAGCAGAGTCAAGTGCAGAATTGATCCTGAATTGATTGGTATTGATGTTCACTGTTGTGTATCTGTCATCCCCATTTTTTTCCAAAAGTATGTCCTGGCTTTGTCCTGTTTTTAGACTGTCCAGCACTGTCAGAGAAAAGAATGAGAAGAATGGACAGTAGTGTATATTGTCACTGGTTCAGGGTCCTGGAAGTAATGAGGTATTTCGATTAGGCTTCTGCAAAAACGCAAGCTGTCACTGTGCAATGGACTCTCTGGAAGGGGCTCAGTCATGGGTAGCTCACCTATATTCTCTACTTGGTTATCTTACTGCTCAGCTCAAGATGCCCAGCTTTCCAATTAAACTAACCATGCATACGATAAATAAACAACGCTGCCTTTAAGTCAGATACTTCTTCATAAGTAAAATACGCAATGTGAAAAATATAGAGAATGTTCTCTAAACAAAAATAAAAAATAAAAAATATTTATAACAGATAAGGATATTCCAAACATGCTCCTGAGTACTGCTGTGCTTAAGAATTTATTTTTACACAACTAAACTGTAATTCTGTAATGTTGCAACACATGATCATAGAGTGTGTATCAAAGCATTTATAATTTTATATTTAAGCTGTCTAACACCAAGAAATTATAAGTCTCAGAGCCCACCAAGAGTGACGAGATTTGTCTTGGTGTGGAAGCAATAAACAAATGATGGGGATTTGAACTACTGCCTTATTTGAATTTTGCGCTGAATTCCATAGTTTGTTCCATTGCTGTGATGAAGCGCTTAAGACGACAATATTGTTCCATGAATAATTGAGGAGCTCTCTGTGGCTGACAGCTCAATCCATACCCCAGTAGCTTGTGAACAAGGGGATGCTGAGCTGCTGGTGGAGGAGGCTGGTCGAACACAGTGGGTTTCTCTGTGCTGACTGTGCAGTTCTGCCCTGCTATATGCAGGAATTTTTATCAACATTTATGTAAACAAAGAACACCAGCAAAACATTTCCTGACACCCTTACATTTCCTTACTCCTTTTCTACATGTCCAGTTCATCGGATTGTACTCGTGCAGGAACTGTCCTCTCTTTTCAAAGCCAGTTTTTGGTAAAGTGTGCATGGAAGAGGACAGAAAAGCATCCAGACATTATTGGCACCGAGTTTCTAAATTCTGTGTAAACAACTGGCTCAACACACTTTTCTCAGTGTGACCCTTACCACCCTTTTAACCTCTTTTTATATTTAAGAGGTGAAGCAACAGCATCAGGAGGAGAAACAAGAAACAGCACATTTTTACACAGAGTTGAAGAATAAGCTACCCAACCATATTGTTGAAAGAAAAGGCTGGATGAGATTCTATCATCAACTACCTACTAACTACCACATAGGCTATACGGATCAAATGTTTGTAACTTTTCTTATGTTTATTTAAAAGGGTCATGGGAGCTTTTTCAATTTTTACTTTTTTATTGGAACACATGAAGCTGTCCATCTCCTCAGGGTTGCTCAAGATCATTTGTATGTACTCATATTTTTTACTTTCTTTAGCATCCAAAGCAATTGTTCATCTACTTTAAGTAATAACAGCAGGAGCCGTCCACAGAGGATTTACAAAGATGTCCCTGGATGTAGTCAGTGTGCATCTCTACAAATTGACTGTGAAGCTGCAAGAAAAAAGTCAAAACAAATCAAAACAAATAAACATGATAAAAATGATTCAAGAACCAACAACATTTCTCCTTGTCTCCACATATCTCAGATATTCTGCATGCCCTACTTTGGCATAATTTGGCATACAGCTAGAATGGAGTCCACCATATACTATACGTCCTAAAAATGTCAGAATAAATCACAGTACCCACCCAGCACCAACGCACCATGAAATATTACTGAAACAGTTTCTTAAGTAAGGTCAAAGTAGTCTGTTTCAAGGATTTTTACAATGTGCACTCTCAAATATACTTCAGACAACATTACACTTAATTTTGATTTTAAAATCTTTATAGCCATGGGTCAATGCAAAAACAACAGACTTGTACAAAGATCAAGTGGTATGTCCTGGCTTCAATCTACTCACATACTGTACTAAGTGTGCCAACGTTCTGCTTGATGTTGAGTATTAAATGCTACTTTGTAAGTGACATGTACATAGTCCCCACTCTTTTTTGTAGAAAAAAAAAAAATTATCTTGAAAAGATTTAAGTTTACAACCAGACCAGCAAGTTTCTGGCCACAGTGAAACATGCAAACAAAAGTCACCATACAGTTTATGAAAGTAGACAGCAATGTTAGAGTTGCCATTGAGCAGGATCAGTTTGGGACTCACTGCTAAGTTTGCACCAGATATGTTTGATAGTATACCAGCTACATCAATCTAGAAGCATTCCATCATAGAGCACTGCCAAAACCTGGGACAGGTGTCAATCACACCAGGAGTACATCTGAGGCTCGAGCCAGCCTCATCTGGAACATCTGCAAGGTGTTGAAGTGGACTAACTAGTGTTATCATTTTTCTCTTCTACTAAAAATGTATTTTCCCACACTATGGTCCACTCAGATAAAGGCTGTGTAGATCTTTGTGAAGTGATTTTACATGTTTTTATGTGTGATGCAATGGCATTGATTTAATTATTTTCATGACTGTTGTCAGCACCCTAGCAATGAAAGGCTCTCAACAGACTAAAAAAAAAGATATATAGCAAAATATCACATAGACAAGACACATAGAGGTCAGGAAGATCCAAAGAATATTTGTAATAAAGTAAGGCTTTTATTTCCTCCAGAAATGTTCTGAGACTGTGTATACTGTGAGTCCACAAGAGACAAAGAAGGAAATGGACTTGGAACATTTTATTCATCTCCTGCATCCATCAAACCTGGCACCAAGCAAGCTTTTTCTTTTCATATTGTAGAGAGCAGCCATTAAGGACAGCCTGCAGAGAGTTTTGAAACCAGTGGAAGAGCAGAGAACTTGAGAAATCACTTTTTCTTCTTTCTCTTTGTGCTGCTACTTAATTTGTATTTACCGTACTGCTGTTCGCTTCAATGCTTCTAAATTAGCCAAATGTTCACCCAGCTACACTGCAAAGCACATGACATGTTTTCATAAATATCTATCAAAGCCATCAGAAGTACATGCTAATTCACCTTTAATGGGAAAGCTTTTATTTCCATCACTGGGAAGAAAGCAATAGTTTCTGAGCAAAACTTTTTTCAATTTCTTTTCTTATCTATCCCTGAGCTCTCAGGACTCTTCTCTACTGCAGGACAGTTTCTGCAAAGGCACCAGAAGGATGGAGTAGCTTCTCTTTGACTTGAAAACCTTTGTGTTACTTTGTTTTGATGTAGCAGCACAATATGTTTTGTTTGCAGCAGCTGCCTTGTGCTACAGATAAGCTGCTGCCTGACAGGCAAAGCACTTCACACGTTCACAAAGTTAACAGAACTCTGCCTTTACTACAACAGCAGAAGCATCTCTCTGGGGAACATTTCTGTCCTTCTGTCTGGAATCCAGGGTGTCAAAAACTAGGCGAGTCAGAGTTGCCGCAGCACACTGACTTCAGACTGCAATCATTCAGACTGTCTGATTAGCATGTAAATGGGAGAAACTGTAGGACACTTGTCTTGTACTGGTTGAGAAGACCCATTTGGCAGGTCAGTGGTAAGAGTTCAGTCTGTCATGGCACCCATTAATGTCAATTTCGGCAATGATCTAGTAGTTTCAAATCACCAAGACAGTGCAAAGAAGGCTGAAGCACATAGTTGACTTTTAATGACCTTAAAAGGTGGTGCTTTATGCAAGTTTACCAGATTTGTACCAAGGTACTGTTCTGAGAAATGGTCTGCTCTGATTTTAACAATATTGAATGGTGTGAATACAGAGTACAAAAGGGAAAAACTGAATTTCGATGGGATCTTTATCAAACAGAAGACCTTTACATACTGAACTGAAGCCCTGGTCCAATGGCCAAGCATTGGAGGTTTAAGAAACATGTGGTTCCACTCTAGTCTTCTGTCTGCTAGAGATGTCAGTGTGTACAGGGGAAAGGTGAAAGTAGCTCATCACAGTCAGACCTCTTTATGGAAAATAAAACTTTCAAGCTGATTCGGTTTTAACCAGGTGGTTAGAGAACAGAACTACAAGAAAAGCACACAATGAGAAGAAATACTCATTAAAAACATGTGCTGTACTTACCCGAGAGTTGAATTCGAGAAAGGTGAAGCTGGGAGCCGTTCTGCTGGAGAGCCTGCAAAATGGACAGCATTTGTATAAACACATTTTATTAAGTCATGTGTTACATGTAAACAAAAACACAGAACAATTTGAATAAACCAGCATCAGAAAAAATCTATGCAGGATGGTGTGGGGTGCATCTGGGGTCTGCAAGTTGCTTACTTTACTACTCTCCCTCTTAAAATGGAAGATTGCAATGACACCAGTCTGATCTGAACTTCTTAATCACACGGGATTACGTGATCTTTCACATACTGTAGGACAGGGCAGCTCTGCTCACTTGCACTGTGGAAAAGTTCAACAATGTGGAGAGCGCAGCTGGAGAAGGTACTGTAGGAGGTTTACCAGAACAAGAATTTTGGTAGGTGTTGTAGGTTATTTTAATTGTAGTGAAAAAGTGCCTGTTTCTCACACTACAGTACAGAGCAACGCCAGCTCATCGTTTGCAACATTTGTATTATATTTGTTTTTTCTATGGTGGGGCTGGGGTTTTTAATTAATTTTATCATTCAGCATTCATATTTTCCCTACATTTTCAAGTGCATCAGTTAGCATTAGTTAATACTGCAGATGTGTGCTGTATTACAGTATGTACATGGTGCGCCCTCACACGGCCTGGAATAGATTCTGAACAGGACAGTCAGAACACCTGTGCACCTGGCTGCAAAACAAATTAAAAGCGAACGCACCTCCGAAAACGTGCTTCACGGGATCCACATCAGCAGTCCAGGAAAAGGTTGAAAACAGACGAGTAAATAGCTGTAGATGTTTATTAGAATTACGCTTGTTTGGAATTCAAACGTTTGCACACGCCGACATGGCACACCAAAACCACATTCAAACCATGTCCAGAAGTTATATGTGAAACTGGAACAGGACGCCACTGGTTAACTTCTACAGCGCCCTCTTGTGGCCTGGGGCTGCGGGTGGGGAGTTGTTTCCTCCATTTATTCTTCACATCAGTGGGAAAACACAATACTTATTCTTACAATACTTATCCTAAATATGTATTATAAATAAAATGAAAGACTTTAAAAAGATATCACAGTTTTGGAGGAGGTGATGTTTTTTCGTTGTATTTGTTCATATACAGTAGTAGTTCTAAAGTGACAATTTGCATTAAACACTAATTGCGGTACAGAAGGGGCCTCCAGCCCTGTTCTCTTCCACAGTGGCTCTCGTGTCCCCTAGGGACCTTTTCTGTGTTTGCTGGGGTTTTTATTGACCCCTCTGGACTGTTAATTACCACTGATCCAAAGATACTTGGGTGGTGCCTCTAACAGTTTTAGACTTTCTCTGCCCACGGTCCTTGGTTTCAAAACTAGCATAGTTTAACTTCAGAATAGAACACTTTGTGCAGTCTTCTCTAAAACTTGGCAATTAAGAATGTCTTTCCTTTTTCCAGACTTAGCACTCTCAATAGGTTATCTGTTTATGAAGAACTGACACAGGTGGGAATGATACTGAGCCAAACACGTCCACAGCGAGTGTTTCCTATTGGTCACTAATAACTAATAATCAGTTACGTTTAATGTTAATTAAGCTCACTGCTTGGTTCAGGGCTGGTACTGAATAAACTGAAAGCAAATGTAAAAGTAGGATGAAAGTAATAAATTAGAAGCACTTAGCCTGTAATTAAGAACTCAGCTGGGACACAAACCCACATACAGAAAGGTTATCCCAGTCCAGGACTGAGCATCACAAGACTAGCAGAGTTGAAAGGAGCCCCTTGATGAAGTACAGCACAGCTATTGGAAAGCCAGTACAAATGACTAATATTAGTATCACTTTACTTTAGATTTATGTAACATATTGTTCATTACAGATCTCTAAAGGGATATAAATGTGCTGCATGTTTATTAAATTTAGAATTAAACTTTCAAAATCATTTTGTTTACTTACTGTACTAGTACAATCATTTTTGAGATGAACAGTTCTGGTTTTAAATACCAAAAATAATGTTTCCCTGTTTCCCTTTGAGTTATGAATCAGGTTAAATGTAAACTTTTGAAAGCAAACTTTCAAAATAATGACTTCTGCATACAACGTGCTCATCTTATTTAATCCCTGGGAATTCTCCTGTGCAAGGAGGCATTTCAATAAACCAGCACTTTCAGAATGATCTCCAGCCCTCTGCTTGAATTACTGTAAAGAACAGGGACCTGAAAGAATTTTCTGTCGGAAATAATATCTCTGGTAGGCAGCCTAATCCTGTTAAATGTCACCACTCCCAGCTGACAAAACCAAAAAAATCTGATACAATACAGAATGGATACAGTAGTAAAGGGCACTATCTGGCCCAAAGCGGTGTAAAACCCAGGAGGGGACACTGTGGTGTCCCAGGACGTCTTGAAGATTATTCACCCCAATGGCTTTGCTGCCTCCCCATGCGTCCAATTACGACGAAGTAAATCAAAATCCATTTAGCATGTTTCTTTTACTAAACAAAATAAGTGAAATAGACATATAAACAAAATATGTGCTGGTCAAGTGTAGAAGAAAATAACAGATGACAGTAATGTCACTATTGAAGGGATGCAGAACCTTTGTCTCCTCTACAAAAGCTGTTTCAAGGGCAGAAGTCCAGCATGGATAGTTCTCTGAGTCTGCGTATTAAAAACAATCTGTTCTACATCAGTAATATGACCTGACGTTAAGAGCCTCTTTGTACTGGAAGGAGATCAAAAGATGGGGCAATCTTCACCACCAACCCCAGACAATTTGGGCTCAGCTAAAGTCCAATAATTCTGAATTGTTTACTCAACAACAAATGTGGCCTTTCTGTACATCAAGTTCTAACATTATTCAAATCAGTCTTAAGAGAGTCAATAATTTCACATTGTAGCTACAGAAAGACTGTATTAAGCATTTTTTTTCTGCTGAGAAGCTCCACAAGGTGACTGGCTTCAGCTGACCCAGAACATCAATTTTCATTTAAAGTTGCGTTTCATAAAAGAGACTTGTGATAAAACATATGCAGAACTGTACTTGGTGTTATGAGAAATATAAGCCAAGTAAAATGAGGTGTATTTGGATCATGATTCTAACTTCAGAAGTAATAATTAGGATTAAGATAATGAGTTATTAATGAATAAATGAGGAGTGAAATTGATATAGCTCTTTTCATCCCAAAGGCTTACAAAGCAGTGGTAACATGGTGTTGCAGTGGTTAGCATTGCTACCTTACAGCCCTGGAGTCCTGGGTTCAATTCTTGGGGTGATATTTGTGTCGATTTTCCTCTGGGTGTTTTGCTTTCCTCTCACACTCCAAAACATACTGGGAGGTTAATTGGCTGGGAGGTTAATTGGAGGTTAATTGGGAAAACTGTCCCTGGAGTGAGAGTGTGAATGTTGGTGCCTGTGTGTGCCCTGTAATGGACTGGCGTCCCATCCAGGGTGTATCCTGGCTTGTGCCCATTGCTTGCTGGGATAGGCTCCTGCTCCCCTGAGACCCCGTATTGGATAAAGCAGTTTAGAAATGGATGGTTGCTTTTCAGATTTTTATTTGATTTTAGTTTCTATTTATCAAGATAAAGAATAGCTCTATGCTGATTTAGCCTCATTCAAAGCTCAATTTCTGTATCTACTGCTTTTCTATCATTCTGTATCATTATTTTCCCTCTTTTCTCTTCTGAAGAAGAACAAGCTCTGGTAACATTTAGAAATGAATAAAAAATCTGTCATTTTATTTTACATAATAATTATTACAAAGAGCGATGAGGACCTTTGTCATATTTTATTTCAATGATAAAATATTTAACAGATAATTATTATTTATCTCCCTTGGACCCTGTCATCTACAGCAAAATAAAAAAAAATCTGTTCAGGGAATTAGCTGGGCTCTCTTTGTGTATCCTGACAAACATATGCCATTTAGAAAATGTCAGTCAGTGTGGAGAGCAAGCCTCACAGAGCAACGCTACTCTCCTGGCTCCTCGAGATAAAGGCTTGCTTACAACTGGGTACAGTGCAGGCTTTAGATACAGTATTTGCAAAGCAGAAGTGATCCTGCTCTGGGATTTTACCCCTCTCCTCCATAAATATTTCATAACAACCATAGTTCATTATCCTGCTCTGACACACTGAGGATTGCAAATTATACCAGCACTCCCAGTTCCCCTTCCTAATCTGGCGTTTCTGGAAGCAGCCGCACTGTTCTCTCGCGCTCTCCCCCCTACTTGCGCAGGGTTACTGACTGGAATGGTTTGTGCTTCTACTCTCTCCTGTTGTTCGCTGGAGTTGCTGTCCAAATTTAATGAAAGGCACAGTGCGGCACACCACTGCTGTAGACACGTCCATGCACATCTCTGGGACAAAGTTGCCTGCAATATGTGCGACCACACAAAAACAACAAGAATTTAATATGCTCTGTGTTCAGGGATACTCTTGACTATGGAACGATTTAAAATTAAATAAGACAACAACAAAACAAAGGAACCCATCCGAAAGCTTCAGAGCTTCTCTCAATTAAGTGCATTAATTACATGGCTGAGCGCCAGAGCCTCAGAAAGGGACAGAGGCATTATTGAAGCAATGTGTCTTACCTGAGACTGTAGGCTATTAATTGGCCACCTGCTGACAGCTGTCAAGATGGCTGTAGGGGGCAAATGATTTTGGTGAACAGTCACATGTCTGTTTAACTGGGAATGCCTGTTAAAGACCGTCACACCCCTTTGAGGAAGAAATATTTTTAATGGCATAGATAAGGCTTATGTTAATCAATTACTTTTTTTGCAATGTGCAAAAGTGAACAGACATGAAGTAAGTGAAGATTCTTTATTTTCCTCACAGTTCCTGAATACTGGAACTGATGAGACTCAATCCAGGAATGTGTCGATCTTCCTCGCTATACTGTATTTTGATTCCCTTGACAACTTTGTAGAACAACACAATAAGTGAACATTCTCAAAGCTCTAAAATAAATTACATATCAAAATTAATCATCACAAAAGTAGAATTTGGGTGAGTCAAAGACAGGGTGGAAACTTCTCATTCCTTGTCCTAAAACTACTGTTTTTTTATCTTTTTTGCTTGGTTTTTCATAAACACTGTTAACATGTTCTACCTCAGCTGGTTTCTAATACATCTAAAATCAAACCATAGGTTAATGAAGGCATTGCATGTCACATTAGTGGTGTGCTTTGATCTGTTACATTAACAAAACATTAAGGAAAACTGTCAGTAAGCTGTCTCATGGGCTCTCAATTAGGACTAGTTAACAAGAACTTGGCCAGTCTTGACTTCATAACACAACATAATGGTTACATGGCTAGAACTTCAATAGCCGCTGAAGGATTAATGGTTTATTTATTCTTTAAGGCTTCCTAGAATTCAGTGTAAAAAATGTGTCTGGGTCACTTGCTGTGGTAGGCCTTCTGTTCTTAATGTGTGCCTCTTTCCTCTCAGGGTTATACTGTTATTCCCAGAGAAGTCCATTGGGTTGACTAATCACTGCCTATGAAAATTCGGAATCTCTGAATAAAGTCTCCTCAGTATTTTTTCAGACTAAAGAGATATTAGTTATTTTAACCTTTGAGTGTAGGACAGTCCTTCACTCCTGGTGATGTAATCTGTTTTTTGAAGTTACCAAAAAAGTTTTTTAATATGTCACAGTAAGGCAGGCTGTCTTTCCTAATGGGAAATCGCCAAAGTGGGTTTGATTCAGTCCAGGCCTCAATATGTTAACACATATTAGAGCATGCAACATCTGGTGAAATTCAGAGTGGCTTGGGTGAAAACTTAATTCAGGAAACAGACTTCATTGATAAGTTGTGAGTAGTACAATAAGTATTGAATGTCATTCATGAAATTGTACTTTTAAGGATGCATGTTGGCAACATCTGCTCAGAATGGTTAATTAGGAATTAAGAGAGCCAGATTTATTAATTAGAGTAATTAAACACATTGTTGCCAACAACTAATGCAATTGAAGCAGACTGACAGCAATACCTTTTCAGGTTTCTTTAACGGGCTATATACTCATTAAATACTACAGTTAATGAATTTTTCCATCATCCTAATCTTTTCATTAACATCAGGCTATGTATTGGTACCTCTTAAGAAAGTGAGACCGAGACTCTTTTTCACCTCAGGTTTTGAAGAAGTGATGCAGCCTGACATTTGGAGATACAGGAAGCATTTAGTATCCAACAAGCTCCCCTATGTTTTTACTACGATTCAATTGTCGGATTGGCGATAGAACCTGAGTATTCAATTTGCGAATAACAGTGCCTTCAAGACCTTAATGATTGGCATTAATTGTGTTGCACAGGGACAAAGACCTACTGTATTTACTTCAATAGCACGTGTTGTATTAATGAAGAATCCTATCTGTAACACTCTGCCACTGTACCTTTAAGCAATTGAATCACAATGAAAGTGACTAAAAGGGATTATTAAGTAAATAATTTACATTAACTGTGATGCACTCAGAGAAAGATAATTTACTTACCTTATATTTACTATATTATACTGTGCTATGTAAGAACTGTTATAATAGGAATGTCCAGCAGGAACTAGCATTCTATAAGTAATGGTTTATTCCATGCTGAAAGGAAAAGAAAAGAGACACAATGTTTTGACTGTGGAGCCTTCTTCAGGTGTGAGCAGCCTACGCATGCTAACACAGCTACCCACTCGAACTTCTCTATAGGTTATGTCACATTTAATATTATTGATACGTGAAGATTCCCCTGCCCCCCCTTTTCATAACCCACACAAGTTATGGTATTGCTCAACACTCAATAGGAAGCCAAATTTATTATCTAGGGTACATATCCTTCCAATTAAAGAATAATAAGGTTGCCGACAATGTTGTCTCCTTTCCTTTAACTGATTCTTGTGCTTCAAGTAACCTCTAATTAAACAAACACCCAACTATTCATTTTAATTATTCTAAAAATAAAAACCTCACTGCAGAGCATGCACTGCACAGCTGAAGCACAATGCAGAATGATCAATAAGCAGGGTTTCTCATTTAGGAGATATGATCACAACATAGGAGAGGAAGGCTCTGTAACAGAATGATGTGAAGCACATCCCTTTTTGATTATAAATTAACTAAAACGGTATAAGACTTTCAAGTCAATAAATTCTATTATTTATGAGGTGATGTTTATAAGGTTTTCTGTGGCAACTGGGAGAGATATTTTTCAGCCTTGTCTGAAATGTTTGAGATTTTCTTGGAATGAAACTGTATGTGAACCACATTATAAAATTATGAATATACAGTATAGTAAGTGCACATGCAGTTTTCTTTAACACTTTATAATGATGGCTGTAAAGACTAAGGATGAGGCCTTCTGCCCTTTCTCTGAATTCCTCACATGTGTAAATGCTAACTCCAGTCCTAGTCTCTAAGCCCATCCCTGGCCTCCTGACCTTTGCCACAACCCCAATGAGAACCCTTGTACATGTGATCAACATCAGAACTCCAAGGAAATGCAGAAATGCACAAGGTACAGTATTCATGTGCTCATCCTTCAGTTGTTTTGTAGAATTTCATCAGGATTTTGAGCCATTATTAGAAAATGTAACCTATATGTCTTGTATTACAGTATATACTGTATTATTCCAGAATATCACATTCACAGAATTGCATTGTGTCATCAATGGGTGGTGTACAGTACCTCTGCTCCTGGAAGGCGCCGTGGAGCCTGTGTCTCATTGGAGAGTTAAAGATCCTTGTTCCCTCTTTGCAGGCACAAGCATTGCAGGACAAAACCAAACTGTTCAGTGATTGACAATGCCCATTCGGGGGGTATTGGCATATTTGGTGATTCCATTATTTTTTTAATAAAAAAAGTTTATTGCCTTAACACATCCTCAGAAGATTTTGGGAATCAATAATGTGAATTTCATTTAAGATAAGATCACTTTATTGGCCATATACAATTTCTTGTATTAGGAATTTGTCTTTTTACATACCCCAACCTGCTCTCCATGAGACACACAGACAGGGAGAGAAGCTTGGGGTCAGAGCGCAGGGTCAGCCATTTGCACAGCACCCCTGGAGCAGGTGGGGTTTTATATATTTTGTATGTCATGGTCTATTTTGAAAAGGGTAAAAAAAGTTGCTTAACTTAGCTTTTACTGATTTCACAGTTTCATTAAATTCTGGTCTGGTTATGCACTTAATTTAAAATGACACACAAATATGTCAAGGCTTCAACCTGGCTGATTAAAAGCCAGATTATAATTTACAAAACACCCTGCTGGTTCTTTACTTTCTATGATTCACTGCACTGCAGGAGCTTTGAGCCAAAACACTGGACTGCAGCCGGAGTGTACCAAAGCACACTCAAATGGAAAAAAAATCATTCATTTTGAAATCCAAGAAAATGTCTTTCCTTGTGATCTGAATTAGAATCACGTCAAAAAGGCTCTTGATAAGAGGAGCTCTTTCTTGGATGACTGTTGCTCTCCAGCTCAGCTCCTGCAGTTGGAAGAGGGGTCCAAAATCAATAGTGGCAAACTTTTAAAATTGTATTCAGTAATGTTTATCTCCTTTACATGTAGATGTTCCCTAGACTGTTTTTCTGAATTTTCGCACTTGCTCTGAATATACTGTACAAAAAATGACTATTTTCTGCAACATGTATCACATAATTAAAAAAATGTGTTAATTTCTTACAGATTATAGGCAGTTTAATGGTGCGTGCCATACAACACACAAACATTGTTACATGTTAGAAATTTGTATTATTATTTGAAAATACAATGAAAATCCATTTTCTTTCACAAGAGAAATTAAGAATTTGCCTTCTCCACATCACTTTAAACTCAAGCTTGCTGCAGTGAGATACAGTTCATAATAAAAGAAATACATTTAATATAATGTAGCAACAAGAGAACAGAATCTCCAGAGCAACTTGAAATGAAGGTTAAATGTCCGTGTGCAAGGGATTTCTGTACTTATTTGCTAAGTCATAAGGTACTTAGGTTCTTATTTGCTTATTTGCTAGAGATTTGCAAGCAATGCTTTACTGAGGTAGTTTAACAGGTACTTTAGCATTGGATTTACCAAAAACCATGAAGCTGTGTACAATACTTGACAGGGCAACTGTACTAGAATAAAACAGAAAGTTAGACGCCTTACTTAGATACTGCACATCATCAAAAAGTATGTTTTGCTTGCGTAACAATGTAAACCTCCTATAACAATGGCAGGACTGACTGCATGCTGCTGAGTAATATCTGATCTCTGACACCATTGCTAATTTAATGGTGCCACATGGCTTGAGGGTCCTGGGTTCGACTGCCACTGCAGGCAAGCTCTTCTGACGATGTCCCGTGCAGGAGGAGGACAGCTGTGTGCTCTCACTGCTGACCTCAGGGATGCTGTTTTCTTACTTAGTAACATTACAGCTGCTTAATTATTCACTTCACTAAAGGTACAACTACCAACTGTAGAAAACACCAGATTAGAAATATTACTGTTGTGAAGTTAATCAAATAACTGGATCCACTAATTGTCGTAATAAAGACCCAATAATTAGGAATTGAGATCAACAGCCCTGTCCTGCTATGACCAACTCATCCCCCCTCCGGGTAAAGCAGCTTACAAGCAATGGCTGAGTGGAAGTTCGTGCACCTGCGTGTCCGATTGTATTGGCTAGGAGGAGATTCCCTTGTAAATTCTCCACTGACAATTCTTGTTCACTGTGATAAACCATGCGTTTCCAAGTACAAATGAAAAAGTATGCTGATCAACAGAAAGTACAAAATGCATTGATATAATTTTTTGTTGGTGAGTACATCCTGCAGTCTCCATTAAACCTCTGTTATACAGTAAAGCAAAGTGCTTAAAGTCAATATTTAAAACCAATGCATTTCAGAAAAGTAGCAAAGTGCTTACAAGGTTCCAAAGCCCAGTTATTAGACAGTGCTACCACTATTCATTATTCCCTGTGCCCACATGGCTGAGGGCAAAAGGCTGCTATCATCTCCTGACTATAAGGCACCCGGTTAATGACTATAATTACAGAGGTAATATTTCTTTGTCCTTTGTGGCACATGGCTTTGAGCTCAGTAATGTCAGGTGCTGTCAGTTATACCAGGCCTTTTCAAAAGACTTTACTATTTAAATTGACAAGGCATCTACCTTCACTCTATTATTTATACAAACAAGTTCCTCTGCAGACTAAAGCTGCCTTAATTAATGTTACACTGCAAATCTGGGGACCTCAATCAACCCTGATGGTCTGTCACTTTTGAAAGCAGTGAGATGAAATAACAGGACTCTTGAGAAATTTCAGTAATAAAATGAAATATACAGTACTCAACCTTTTAAAATGGGGCCATTTAAAGCAAGGCCTGACACTAGATAGATATACCGACTTAGATTCTACTTGTTTTTCAATGTTGAGGAATGTAAAGTCCATAGAGTTAAAATATAGAAATGATTCTAATGGTTCTCAGCTGCTGTAAGAATCATTAATCAGGTGGCCTGTAAACAGAATTCTTTCTTTCAAGGACAGATATATAAGACAAAAGACAAACCAATTCAAGGTGCAATGTTGCTCTATTCTAGTTAATTGACTTTCTGTGTTTTTAATAGCACTATCTCTGTTAACCTTGAAAGGTGCATTCCTTGAAGCAGGTCTGATTGCATTTTGAAGTGCACAGACATATTGTCTCTTTTGATAGTGTCTCTTTCTTGGTTGATGCAGATAATTAAAACATCTAAGACGAACTGGATTAAAAGCGATTGGTTTTCTTTGCTCTGTAATTTGACAGTTGTCATCTCGTTTATTTCCTGTTTTTGGGGGGGAATGAAGAGTAACACTAACACAATAATAGTTTCTAACATTCAATCCCTTTTCCCAGTGAAGGGATCAGTGATGTTCAAGCCTCTTTCTTTCTTTCACCACTAAGTATCTCCTTCTGTTCACTAATTGCAGGAGTTAGTGCCTGGAGTGGAGAAGCAGAGCCACAGAATCTGAGATTCAGCTGTCAGAGCATAAACCTGTGACCCTCAAGGGTTTCTGAAAACACAAAGCCAAATTTCATCCATGCCATGTAGAAACGAGCCTACATCAGTGTACTAATGGTGACCCACATTTCTGCCATTGAAAGCAATGCTCTTTTTGATACAATTTGCAACAAACTCTTAAGGGAAGCAACATATTAATGTTCATGGTTTGGTAGAGAGTATGTACAGTACAAATACCTACTAAATGATCTTATTCCACAAATTAAGTGAAAAGCTGTGGCAGGAATCTTGTTGTCATGAGTTGGCCAGTGGATCCCTTATTGGCCTACAGTACAACTTTGCTTGTCTAAATGAAGGTTTCTTCTGCCTCACAAGGCACCAGATAGAAGGTTTTCTTCAATTATAATAGTACTGTAGCTTTCAAGAGCCACCCAGTTCAGCTTCTGCATCAGCTTGTTCCATAAGCTCAGTCAACATTTGCACCTACAGTACCTGTATAGTGCAGTTGACGGTCTACTTCCAAGCTAGTTTTTGTAAAGCCACTGAGAATTTTTTTTTCAAGAGGCTTTAATGAAGCTTTTTTTATATAAATGTGCATTTCTTCCTGGTTGTAAAACAGCCTGCTTGGAATGCTTTCTGAACCTTTTTTGCAAATTCCTTGCATAGTCCTTTGAATCAAAATGAACTCACTATATAAGAGAGGAAACAATGAAATGGTTCTATAAACGCACGAGGCTCGACAGAGAAAAAGAAAGGTAATTTACTATCATTGCCTTGTTCTCTGAGGGAAGTCAAATTTTCTCTGAAGAAGAAAACATGGAAAAAGAGGAGTTGTATACTCCTGTGAGCATGTGACTATATTTTCAGTTTTTTTCCCTGAACAGGGAATTCTGCATAACAATGCACAAAACTGCAAATGGAAAGGCAGTATGTGACTTTACATTATTAAAAAATAAAAAACATACACATTTGACTCTATTACATTAGACTATTTGAACTGAAGGCGTTTTTTGGCCACACTGTCTGAATTTGACCATAAGATTCTCAATGACATTGTCTCAATGACATTACTTCTAACCCCTTAGAGGCCAATCATGAAGGACTGGTAGATATAAAGTCCAAAGTTGGTAGAGGATTCCATTTGATTGTCTGTACAAATCAAGGCAGCTTAGCACTCCAGGGGGAAAATATGGTGAGAGACCTTATGTGGAGCAGAACCTTTGACTTAAATAAGAACTACGGGGCTTTGTGATACACAGATTTTAAGCCATGTTTGTAATCTTCTTCCTGACAGCAGTCGTATTTGTGTGAGGTGTCGTAGGCCAATGATTCAGTGTGAAGTTCTGCGTTATTTCATAGCAGCTATCTCACAAACACATAAGACTTTAAATTGGACATACTGTACAAAGTTGAAAGAAAGAAACCCTTCATGTAACACAGTCAAACTATTTAGCACATACCTACAGATTTATGAATGTGACAGTGGGACAGTAATTTAGTAATTTAGCTTTTTGCTAAACTAACTAACTTTCATCGTCTTTGATGATTCCTGCCACTTGATTATATTAAAGCTATTCTTAAACAAATACATGGGAGCATTGTTGCCAACAGAGCTTTCCTTTTACTGCCTCAGAAATGATATATTCTTTTATGATAAAATCTATTTTCAAATTGTTACATATGGCAACATACATTGGGATGTTGTAAACATTATGGATTACAAATACCCAGCTCCCACTGTCATTTTTTAAATATAAGCTGATAGTGGATTTGCATAGAACCATTATCAGATAGACATCTAGTTAGTGTAGGTCCCTTTTTAAATTATAATATGTATTAGCAAGGTTTCATTTTTCATTCTTCATATACATGATCTTGTGAGTTTACTATAGGTGTAATTTTTGTAAGAACAGTCATCTAGAGCTTTTCAAAGAGACAGAAGTGGAAGAAAAACAGACAAAGAACATGGAAATGAAGGAGAAGGCTCTTCTCTTCTCTAATTCTCCTTTATTCACAAAACTATGAAAAAAGAAAGAAGGACATGAAAAATGTTGATAAAGAGTTGATTTTCTTTTAACTCCAAATGCTTGAGAGAATTCAAATATCTTATTTTTATGCTTTTTTGCCCAGTGAAAGCCTGTGAGTTTGGATGATAGCACCTTGTAATGGCAACAGCAATGCTCTTTTCTTTGTTTGTTTTCATTCATCTTGTCTAGCTATTGTGACCCTCATGCTAGAACTTTTGCTTTCCTCCACAGATGTGCTCCTTCCTTCCCCTTAAGCTGGCCACGTGTCAGAGTCACAGGTTGTCTATGCACAGTGCTGTACAACACAGTTAGCATGACTGGAGGAATGATGCAGCTCTTACTAACAGTAACAGGTACCCGTAAGTTCTTAAAGTTGGTGTTGCCCGGCAACCCTGACTGACTCAAGCCCGGTGGACATACTGTTACCCCAGTAACAGTTACCCTGGTTACAAGATTTTTTTTTTTAAATACTGTGCTATGGAGTTAAATTGAGATTAAAATCTATTTTGCAATTGAGACACAGGCGAGATACTGTATACAACCGAAAAAAAAATGAAATCAGTTAAGACATACAGTAAGCAGTAAATCTATCCATATTAGAAAGACAAAAAATCATCACAATAACATGCCTAGGTAAACATCCATATAAAACACAAATAAAGTATGTTTTGTTAATCCACATTTCTTCTTAAAATGACTGAAACTTTAAGACAGTAAACTTTAAGAAAGTAAAAATGATTTATAAAAATACAATCCATGCTCGTATTATTGTAAATGTGACTCATCTAGTCATGTGCTATAATGGTGCTTTCTAGGAGCCCACTATGCACTGATCTGCACTGCGATGAGAACTAAGCCTTGTATAATCATGGGGAATTCAAATGGAAGTGCATCAGGATCCTTCTGTATTGCTGATACTGTTTTAAATAAGTTATTACAGTAAATACCTGATGCCACTTCCTTGCAGATGTTTTGTCTTTGAAGATCACATGAACAACTGCGTTGTTAAGGTAGAAAAGGGTGCTGAAACACCAGATAACTGTCAAAACATTCTGAAAAGAAACACAGTAATAATACAGGGCTATCTGTCTATGTTTATCACATAACATTAACAGTAGATCTCCATGTACTAACTCCTAAAGCATATCCAGACAGGAAATTACTGTAAGTGAGTTTGTTGTTGAGGAGGTCTCCTGCCAAGATCTAAATAACAGAACAAATAAACATAAAATACTGGCATCTGACTTTACAGAAAAGACAAACAATATAAATCTGGACGCGAAATTATAGATAGAATATGAGTGTATACATATTGTTTAACAGTGATCTATCAGACACTTTTAACAAACATTTCCATTGTTCAGAAAGGTTGTACTGACTGCCTCTTTCCAGCAGGTATCCCTCATGTAAAATTTGTGAAATACGAATTCAATGGATTTGAAGGTCCCTCAGTATTTCTTTGTACTGGATCATAAATCCAAGGTGCTGTCTAATCTGGGCTTGGAAACGATGCCTTATATGAGCATTAACTTTCCCTGGAGTACCTCAGGAAGGTAAACAGTCAGCAAGCACAGTTGGTATTTAACATGCTGGCAGCCCATGCCATTACAATGAAGTATTGTACCAAGCAGGCCAAAATTCACATTCTGTGGGTGTTGTGCACTGGTTTAAGCAAACTAATCCACTTTCTCTGCACTCCTAATGAGATTGTGCGGCTAATGTGTCGGCAATTATGCACATCCTGTTTTCAGCTTTTGGGGAGCAGAGATGACTGTCAACAATTTAAGCAAAATCTCCTGATCTATTTCAAAGCTTTTCTGTCTTTCCTGACCCTGGCATGTTTCCTTGGATTGGAAATATTTGTAACTTGCAAGACTTCTGTTCTTTCGTGTTTTTGTATCCGGCCCTGAGCAACAACCTCAGAGCTTGGTTCATATTGCAAGATAGCATCCAGAATTTATGCACCCAGAAACTGTCAGGTTGTTAGACCTGTAGTTGAGGGGCAGGTGAAGATCCCTTTCCATATTTCAGGCACTTGGAGAGCAAAGCTTTTATGTAGTAAAATAGAAAAAAAGGCTTTCATGTACTGACACCTCCTATTGATCTGCCTGCTGTGAAACAAGCAGCCCAGAATACTAACACACCGCAGCTCCAGGAGGCTCATATTTTAGTTACTGTGAAGGTGAAGCAATAAAGGGAGAGATTTTGTTTTGGGCTTCATTTTGCAGCTAATTCAAATTCTTTTATTACAGTAGGTTTTTTATGCATGAAAAGCAAAGTCACCCTCTTTAACCTACATAATAGTTCTTTTTAGTTTTTTCTTAACAAGGAACCACTTTAGATTTTTTTTCCTGACACCTATTCCTTTTTTATCTTTTTTGTACAATGGCTACAAGTTAATATGACAAAATGATTGCTTAGAGCCTGTGGGATGTTCAAGCAAATCCTAATAAGGGCATGTGGTGTTTGACACTATTGCTAATGTTTTGAACTACAGTATGGCACCGCAAAACCAACTTTCAACAATGTCAAAGATCATGGTTCCAAGTATATTCTGTATGAGATTGAAATATACCTTTACATGTTTGTTAATGCCAATCAAATGTTGTATGAAACTTAATCTTCATACAGTAAGTATTTCAAAATGATGAGTTGTCTTAATGCTCATAAGTGCACCCAATTGCCCTACTATTATCACTCTTCCATTCCTGTTTCACACTCACACCTTGAAATAAAACCTTAGCTGTACCTCATATATAGTTATGGCCATTGTTTTATGCAGCTCAAAGTGCAAGCTTTAATTTTGTACTCAGCGTTTGTCTTTTCTTTGCAAAGCTTGCTATAAAACAAAAGGGCCTTGGAAAGGGCCCAGTGATGTCTACAGGTGAAATGTTCTCTGCTCGTAAAAATGTTTCCAAGCACCCTGTTTGCGTTCTCTGCTGTGTGCACTGTGTGAAGAGCTCACAGACTCCACATGGGTCAATTTCTTTTACTAAGTGTATTGATTCTTTGAGCTCCTGCTCTTTTATAACAAGGCAGATCTGCTTTAGAATAAGTAATAGGTTTATTCCATGCTGAAAAGAGAAGTAAAACACAACTTTTCAGTTGAGGAGCCTTCTTCGGTTGTAAGAAGTGTATGCAGCTACCCACCAGATCTGCATTATATACACTAGAAGGAAAAAACTGGAGGGGTTAATTATTTTATCTTCAGCTGCTGCAAAAATAAAAAAGAACAGTGAAAATTGTTAGACATTAGACATTAAAACATAATAATTTAAAAAACAAAATGTTTGATTATGTATTATAACACTAGTCAGTTTATACATTGCTAAAGTGTTGTTGAATACTGTATATAAGAATATACTTTTATATCTTTTCCAACAGGATTAAGCTCATGCCACCCACAATGATCCTCCAGGTAGTAACATACACTTATACACAGTGATGTATTAATTGAATTATTAATGTACTGATGTATATATATACTAATTCATGTGCAATCATTTAATATGTATATGCAAAACAGGAGGTGATGACAGGGGTATAATAATAATAATAATAATAATAATAATATTTTTTTGTTATTCCTTGTGAAACAATCTTCCTGCAGCCTGCCATTGTAAGTCTAATGATGATCATCTACAAGCTGTGGATGGAAAGTCAACTCAAGAAGGTTCTGGACTGCAAAGTTGTCAAGTCCTCTTAAGGTCTACATGTTCAGATAAACCTCGTACTATGTCAGTACATTAACATCTGCTTTTCTATTTAGCAATTTTACACCTGAGGGTGAGGTGGAGCAATAAAATAATTGATACAAACATCCCTGATACAGTACAGTATGTACAAATCATAATTCCCTTGTTTCTTCCATATTGCCTCTTTCTGACAGTAAACATCATCACTTACTGTAGGTGTTTTCAGTGAGAATTCCCCAAGTGACATTAGTAGGCTCATAATACTTAGAACCTCTTAAACCATCCCACTAATGAACCAAACCTAGGGAAACATACAGCACCCAAGACATTACAGTTGATGTTCAGGAAAAGACATGGTAGTGTCTTACAGAACCACTTTTCAAGATAGTCATTCTCCTGGCATCAATAGCACAGTTGTTTTAGGCATGAAAGTACAGTATAACATTGTATTGTATTTAACACAAGAATGTAAACTACAGAAGTGCAAAGAAATTAAAAATGTGGGGGGTTGGGGGCTGGCATTTCAAGTATTTTGTTTTTATTAATAGGAAAGCCAGTCATTCACATCTTGATGTAGAAAAGCATTATTAATTTTATTGTGACTAATACTAGCATTAGTATTTTTACCTAGAAGAAGTGGAGAAAAAAGGGAATGATAGCTTGTGTGTGACATAATTCCTGCACTCTGGAGAGAAAAACAGATTTAATGTGATCTATAATCCATATCACTGGACACCCTAATCCTACAAGGGCTAAAAGTTGTTGAAACTGTCCACCCAGGAGTTTAACACTGAGATGGAGATAGAAATGCCAGCTTTCATGCTTTATTGATCCCTTACTGAACAATGTGTGTAAAGCAATTCTCCCTGAATTGTCTCATTTGATGCTCATACTGGCATTGCTGTACAGTGAATCAAATACTCATTGAGTTTAAATTTGTTTTCCTTTTTATTTTTTTTTATTTTCAACATTGAAAACTTTTTGTAGTTTTCTAGATCATCAATGTGGCAGCTACTACAATTCAGTAGAACATGACAGTGGCAGAGTTCAATGAAAATCCATTCAACCATTTTCAATAACTTTTTATTGTAATACTGTGCTGCAGTGAGCCAGAAACCAGCAGGCTGTGCAAAATGTTAGTTATGTCTGAATGATACTGTCTCAACAATTTGTACCAGCACTCCACAATCTGTGTTTCATTAATTAGGTAGTGATACATGTCTTATAGAGTAAGTGTCTCCATTACTGATATGTGGCCCCTTTTTTTCTGAACCCCAAATAAATTTACCATATTGATTTATTATTGTTTCAGTGATGTTCACCTATGATGATTATCTGATTACTGTAAAGATTTATTAAACAAAAAGAAACTGAAGTTACTGTACATTTGGGGAAGAAAATTCAGACTTCTACATTAGTCTCTCCTGTAAAAAAGATGTAGCTGGTAGATGTGTATCCATCTTATCCCAGTGGAAACATCAGTCTCAATGACAATCTGATTGCTGGTGTGGCTGAAGTGCTATTGTGATATGGAAAGACACCTGCTGAGGGATTTAATAATAAATAAGCCCCTTTTAACAAACAAAAAAATCTGAAATTATGCCTCCAGAATTATATTAAGGGATGTAAATGTCTTTCATAAAGTATTCACTGGGATCCTTCAAGAAGCATAATGGGCTTCTCATAGCAATAATTGCCAAATTATTTCCTTTAATTTTCAACCTTCCTTACCTTGTTATTATGTATAATATCACCAGGCTCTTCGAAAATACTGTAGGTACTCTTTTCCCCCAATTCAAGAGAACTTCAGTTCTGCTGAATTATGGAACCTTGTTTCATCAGTCGTCCTTGATTCACCATCCTGCTCTAAGTGCTGGTATTGTAGTTGACCTTGGTGTTATACTTTGAAATATTTCATACAGTAAAGTACCAGCAATGGGTGCCATATTCACCATTAGAAGAATAAATATCTGAAAAATAACACAATCGCATTATTACTTTAAAGCTTTCAAACACATACTGTATCTAATTAAATTTCAGCCAAGGCTTTATAGCTGTTTAGCTGCACAGTTGTTTTAAATTCTAATTTCTTGCAGAAGCCGTGCAATTTCACTTACCAGTAAACAAACTCTTGATGAAATAAACATGCACTCATCCCAGGAGTGACGTACATCATTACTGGAGACAGCAATTAGATGACAAATGCATGTTACTGACTGAAAGCTATCTTACTGAAAAGCATTTTTAGCAAAGGAGTAAGACCTTGGCTTGTTTAGCAACAATGTGGCTTTAAAGTTTCTTAGGTTAAGCACCTGCAGCTATACAGTATATACAGTACTGTAATGATTAATCAGTCATTTCAATCAAAAGGACACACAGACAGTTTGTGAACAGAGTGGGATGGGTTTTCCTTAGATTCCTCTATTACATTCACAGATATATGGAATAAACCTATTATTTGTTCCTTTGCAGCCTATGCATGCTGACGCAGCTACAGTACCCACCTGAACTAGTACTGTATGTATACAAAGGTTTTGTGCTCCTGGAGCTTTATGTATCCTACCATGTCAGTTTGCAGAGAGTAGATAGTTGGTTATGTTTTGCGCTGCTGAAATATTTAACAGGCTCTATAACTAATGAATGACCTGAGGGAGCACATTCCAATGACTGAGTAAGTCAGCAATAACTGACACCACATTATCTCCACCTTAATGGACTGACTGATGAAAAAACAAGCAGATGTATAGCAAAGCTACTGATGGTGTGTGATCAGAATGCGCTGCACTGGACTGAAGACATTTCATAAGGAATTTCTAGGGCAAGATTGGATCCCATTACAAAATAAATGATTGTTTTTGCATAATACTGTTGCTGTTCTAACAATATTGTTTTTCAGTCAGAATTAAAATACAATCAATATATTGTGTTGGTTTCTCTGCTTTATGAATCCTTGTCAGTAGGGCTGTGCCTTATTGCAGCACAAGCTGTCTTCATTAGCAAAGCCAAATAGTTCTTTCCTGAACAGCAACTAAACTTGGTTTCTCTGGCAAGAGCTTGCAGGAATTCTTGCAGAATATCAATGAAGCCCAACTGCAAGTCAGGAAGCAGCAAACTCAGGAATTAATTTCTTTAGAATGATCTACTACTAAACACATAAACACAAGTAGCATTCTTGAAAGCTTTGGTAAAAGTTGTAAACAGGCTCTGGTAATGTTTTAAAGTCAATAGCTTTAGTCTGAGTTTAAAAGAAATCATATCCAGCCATAAACTGCATAACTTAATATATAACAATTTAAAGCTATGAGGTGCATAAGATCATGAAAAGAATGCATTATTTTCTCATAAGAATAAACATATCGGATATGTGCTGTTTTCATCTTTTATAAAAGGTCAGTAAAAGAGGTTAACTGGGTATGTCTTAAATCCTTGTCTGAAACACAAAGTGTTTCCAAAGTGAAACTCAGAGGTTCTGGGTGACTCAAAGACAAAGATTCAAGGCCCTTTTTATTTGGGGGGCCACTCACTCATTTCCAAAACTACATAACAGCAGTATTTTATAGCATTTGTGGTTAATGAATATGCTGTAAATGTGCAGTAAACACCAGAAGTCTCTTTCCAACCACAGACACACAAGCAAAATGTTCCCAATATTAAAAAGTCCTTGAGCATTTGCTAGGTGTTCTGCATTGAATCTTTGATGTGACTGGCAAACTGGAGGAAGCAGTTTCTGCAGACGAAGCCAGAGGTACTAAATAAGACCGCAGGCCAGGGAGACTGTTACCTCCATCTGAGGTGAGTTAAGGAGAAGTGAGCATAAATATACTTTTAGTAAAGGTGGGTAGCTGTGTCAGCATGCATAGGCTGCAAAGGAACAAGTCATGGGTTTATTCTATGCTGAAAAGAGATGAAAGAAAACACAATGTTTCAGCTGTGGAGTCTTCTTGTTTGTTAATAATTTCACAGTAAAGCTAAGTGAATATGACTTTCAGCTGCAAAAAAAAAAAAACAACAAAAAAACAAAACAATTTCTGGTTTAGCAATTTCATCTTGTGATTTTTAAAAATGCACTTGAGAGTAAGCTTATCAATGTTGTCAATGGGATTTTGACAGCGGGTCTCAGGAACATCAAATCTTTTAATTAAGGAACCTTTTAATTACACGCCCAAGCTGTTTTCTAATATCAATGGATACGTTTGTCCTTTCACAAAAACAAATACCTGAAGGAAAACTTTAGACACATTCTGGAGTCTACCAGTCCCAGTTCTGAACAGGTTTACAAGACGTCCCTCTGCAGAAACAGCTTTCAAAATCTGTGAGTCAAGGTTCCCCCTGTGCACTTTCCACTTTTTCCACTTTTGATTCATAATGCTTGTGGTGACCTTTTTATTATTTAAAGAATAGGAACAAGTGATCTGTTGACATTACCTTACAGAAAACAACTACATTTAAGCCCATTTTAATGTCAGGTTTGTTTTAATGTGGCACAAAACTGAAGAGAGAATTCTGATCTTGAGAAAACTCATCTGATGGGCTTGTTTCAGATCTGCAACATTGTTGTGGCTCCAACTGGGCACTAATGAGTAAACCCAAGAGGAAAGATCAAAGCTTTAGACAACCAGTAACAAGGGGCAGATTGACTTTATTTTTTAAGGCATAGTTTAAGTTGCACTGTGTCCATGAAGGCCTGTGTGATGAAAACCTTTCCTACTCTTCACCTAACGGTCTGTTGAGAAAAAAGGCTGGGGTGTAGTCTAGTGAGACTTTTTCAAGTGCATCTACACTACTGATAAATCACCGGGCTTTCCAACACACTGCTGTCAAACTAGGGTAATCGTGATAGAAAGAGGTTTGGTCCCTGGCTGGCACAGGGACACAAGCACTCAGATTTTGGTTTACTCGACTTTATTACACTGAGCCTCTGCACTGACCCATCTAATAAACTCATCCTCCAGACTCTAAAACCCTGCCAATCTTAAAACGTTAGAGAGCAGTAAATCCACTGGTGTTTGCAGAATAATAAAAAAAACATAAAAATATTTTTCACCATTTGAAACAAACAAAAGTTGGTCTGGACTCCATTGGGATGTAAGCAATAACCTAGAAGAATATTACCCCAGCACTCAACAATTGAATAAACTCTTCCTAACCTGTTCACTCATTTACAGCTTGCTGTCTTCCAGACTTCCAGTGGAATTCACTGCCAGACTAGTATCTTTCCTCCCTCTCCCGTGATTTCGTTTTACCATGCCTTTGTCCCATGTTTCCACTCTCTCTTATTCCACAACACACCCAAAGAAACTCCACTGCATAATGGACACGTGTTTTCCAATATTCTTTATTTTTACTTTTACTTTTTAAAGTGGTTTGCCTACAGTACCTATTCATCACATCTTCACAGAAGCTACATAAAACACTATAACAGCATTCAAACTTGTGGACTGTTGTGGCTATAAACTGAGAGTAAACACATACAAATTTCCCATACACTTGAAAGCACTTGTTTGAAAAATGAAAATGTAAATAACAAAAACTTAAAATTACTAGGACAATGAATATCCCAATGAAAATACCACAGTGAGTGACACTCATGAGCAAAAGCTGGAAAAAAAACACATTTCCCCTTTTTGCACATGCAAGGTTGCCTGCTGGCTTTATACCTTTATGATTTTACAGTTACTGTACTTCCAGGAAACCAAAATGAATATGTCTTCAGAGGTACAGTACGGTACAAAAATGTGTCCTGTTAATTTGCTCTGCTTTCAAATTTCAATACAGATCAGGGCGAGAACTATTGGGAGTCATGTCTCAGCAAGAAATCCATTGACGACAGGCAAGGTGCTTGACACTGCTGCAGTTGTTTCTTTTGTGTCAGGTGTCTTAGACACACGCTGTCCGGTCATTGATTTTAAAACATCATCTTTCCGAAACTAGATGTGTCAAGACAAGATTACCAATGACCTACAGAAACCAAAGCAAGCTTTTATCACTGGCACTCAGGAAGGCTCAAAGTGCCTCTTATGAAGCAAATACACTTTTTTTCATTCCTATTACTGATCAATAATCGTATTTCCACTTTCCTTTCACATGCTTTAGGCGGTAAGGAGCACTTTTTTTCTCTATTTCTGGCAGAAAAGAAATTCTCATTAAATTACTGAGGATTATGGAACTACAGCATTATCAGCAGTCCTTAGCTCTTGTAAGCACTGCAGTAGGTCATTAGACAGGCAAATTCTCCAGATATCCAATTGATCTATAAATACCAGATCAGAGTGCTTGCAAGAGCCTAAATAGCTCTAATAACAGTGAAAAACACTATAAAAATAGAAGTGGAGAAGTCTTGGGGTGGACTTCATTATGCAGTGGATTGAGAAAGGCTGCTGCTTGTACTGAGTATAAACGTTTCCTCTTTCATTACAGAATGTGACATACTGTATATTGCTCCTAGGTTTATGGTACTCTAGAAAGAGGTGAAGAAACAGTGGAGGGAAATTAAATGCATTCCTGCACTAGTTTCGGATGGCCTTTTTTGTATTTCAATCTCATTTACTTTCTGACTAATGGAAAACCAGCTGGCTTGCTCAGCCGTAGGATGCAATGAGTCACAGCAGAGAGGTGAAGCTTTCGCTGCATCAGAAAGCCACCGTTTTAGATGAGTGTCTGTGCCTCCTTGCCAAGTTCAAAATCAGAACTTGATTCATTCCATTGGGTTTCTTATTCGCTTGTTTTGTGTTAAGATTAAAAGGTCTTGTAGAGACATTTCCAAGAAACCATAAATGTAATGACTAATGCGTCAGCTTGATTTAAGATTTTAAATTCTTATATAGTCTTAAACATTCTTAAGTGGGCTTTGCGATGATTTGCAAATCCTTACATATTCGTGGAGTGATGCAGAACAGCTTTAGACATGATCTGCATTACTTCACTGAGTCTGGTCTGCAGTTCCTTGACTCCTGGAAGAGCCTGTTGTTTCTCACACTAAGTCCCCTCCTCCTTCAGTCTGCTGTAGGTGTCAGAGGCTGGATCAGTAATGTATTCAGACTCCTGCTGCAAGACCATTTGCAGTGATGCTCAAAACCAAAAACATGTTTGTAATGATGCCATACAGTATATTCTCAAAATTAGAGTAAGACCTCTAAGCATACATACAATAAATATATGGTCATGAATAAAATTCAGACATTGCTGAGTTTCTGCTAGGTATTTTTTTTCTCAAATAACACAGAATTCATTGTCCCACTAAGATTATTTCATTTTTTGCCTGGCACTTTAATACAACAATCCTGATTTTGTTTCTGACAGCAGACAGCACCCGGCTGCATACGATCCAGTGTCAGTGCCTTGACATTCTGTTAATAAACATGTTTCATGATTGGAGAAACTGACTGGATATTTTTAGAACTTATAACATATTATAATTATTACAATTATAGCACGTACAGTACAGCATAGCACAAAATTGTGTTTCCTTGGTAGAGAATGGCAATGCTGTTGATTGCATGATTTGAGATGCTACTGAACCAAAGGTCCCTGTGATTCTTTCCCTGTGATGACAAGAGACACCCTCCTGTGCATGATCATTTTGCTCCTCACTGGGCAGACCAGAGCAGACTGATCTTATGAATAGGTATTTCCCATCAGCCCCAAGTCACAGATCAAAACACAGATCAGAGCTGTGCTCCTCTCACTTAATGCCAAGGGCACATTCTGAACAAGCGTTGGCAGGTGATGTCAGGGAAGATGAGCGCTGTGCCCCCAAATGGTTTTTGCAACACAGCCCATAGATTATACTGAGTTATTGTAAAACTTGTGTAAATTAAGAATTGGTGTTAAAACTGTTTGATGCGTTTTTTAGTTGCTCACCCTGCTGCTCATAATGAGCTGGTTATGGATTCCAAGAAGCAGGATCCTGGCCCATTAACATTGGTGTAGAGGGCTGGACTTGAGCTGCACACTGGGAATCCTGGGGTCTCATGAGAGAGCTCTTTCCCTCTGTCATTTCAGGAGGCTTAGTGTCAACTGTGGCTTCAGTGGAGCTGGAACAGGGAATCCCAAGCAGCTCTGACAATGGTCAGGAGCTGGAGCTCAGTTTCTGGTGACATTCTTTTAGAACTACAATATTAAAGCACCGATTCACAGATTAAAATCATCAATACCAGCTACAAAATAGAGACTTCCAGATATGAAGAAACTTGTCTTTGTACAATTTATTAATTAGTAATGAACTTTAACCAACACAAAGACCAAGCATGTTTTTTCTTTCAGCTTTTGCTGTCTTTACACACAAGCATGCATATACTGTATATAATAGTTTTTACTCCCTTAATCCTCTGTATGTTTTATGTCTTCATTTTTTGTCATAAACAGCACAGGTTGTTCAAAATTTCTAGTTCAGAATAGTAATAGCAAGATAAATGGCAGGAATAGCTTTGCGAGAACAAACTATAGGGAAAGACATAACACAAGTAAACAAAGAAAAAGTCTTTTAATGCTTAATAGTTAAGAACACTGTGGAATTTGCTTTGTGTTTGCTGTAGAAAAATAATAAATATGCATACCTGTCTGAGCAGTCTCTTAGATCTTTTGTTTGACACTCCTAATCCATAGAAACTTCCCTCTCTCCATCCCTCCCCAATCTTGATCCATCACAAAAGTGATTAGGCTGTGTTTTTATCTTGAGGCAATGCAAAAATGTGTTGTGCATGCAAAATGAAGCCCAAGTCTGTGGCTGAACAAACGATTCTACGTCAACATTGCGTCCGCCAGCAAACTAATTAATGTAAATCAGTAGAAATCTAGGCCAGTCTGTAATCTTTCATATTAAAGCACCAATTCACAGTTGAAAGTCATTGAAACCAGCTACAGGTGATCTTTCTTCTTTCTGTTTTTCAGGAATAATTTGCTACTGTACAGTATATAGGGCAGGGAACCAACACACTACTCTCTTTACACATAAAAGGTCTCTGAGCTTACACCAGGTGTTCTTGATGTCGTCTGAGAAAATTGCACTGGCATAATTAATCATCTTGGTATTATTGTAACAGACTGTAATTTTAACATTTGTTCAGAGATTCATTTTATATTAAGATGCTCTTTCTGCATTATAAAATAACTTGTGCCCAATCCTTTTATGTGACATCCAAGAAAATGCATCAAAGTATTAAGACATAATATTAATTAATTTCATTTCAGAAGCTTAGTAAAATTGTCATTGAACCCTCTTTCAACAAGCAGCGGCAGCTATTGTTACTGTACATACAGCATATGATATGGAAAATTTTGAACCTGAGAAAAAGAAATATAAAGTTTCTCACAATCAATTAATTTTAACACTTAAGGCAGGCATTCAAGGAAATGCATATAACTGAGTTAGAAACTAGGAGTACAGAAAGGTGAATGGTGCATGCTCATATTGGGGTGATATAATTAGTGAAGTAGCTCAAGGATTTGTATAATACAGCTGCTTTTCTCACTTTATATCAGACTAGGAGATTAGCAAACATTGTAGAAGCTCCAAAAAGAAAGATTTAGAAAGATTCAGACCATACTCAGGACTGGGCAAACATATGTCAGATGGATTTTACTGTTAACAAGCACATTGAGTGTAGTGAGCATGTACTGCACTGTATGTACAGTAACTCCAATATGAACTTCAAAAATAAAATGGAAGACAAAGAATGTGAAGAGGCTATTTATATTGAAGTTGGCTGTAAGGAAGCATTATTCTTTCAGGAATAAGATGGGCGACATCTTTGGATCAATTAGCTACAAACATCCAAATGGTCTGAATAGTCTTGTGGTCAAAGGTTTTTGAGCTTTGGCATGTTCTTAAAGTGTGCTTAGATACTGCGAACATCAGCTTTGTAAAGACCTAATTATTATTTTCAGTGCTGACATTAAACCCTTGATGGAAGTTAGAAACCTACAGTAGTTAGTTTTAACTCTGTAATTTCATATGAAGCTCTTTTCAGGAATATCAGAAGGGCATTAAGAGTAATCTATTTAATACTGCCTGGCTAAAGCCTTTGCTGTCTATCTGATGATGAAATATGAATACATCCCTTAATTTAACCGAGATTATTGTAATGCCTCATTTACTGGGGTATTTATTAAGGTACTAAAATAGTCTTTGGTATGTCCAGAGTTCTGTGACTCTGTGGCTCATGTGCCAACTAAAAGTACTCTGCATCAGCACAAACTCTGTCCTCCGTAAATTGTACTGGCTCCCTCTGATATTTAGAGAGGACTTTAAGTATACCTCTCTTGCTCATGCATAAGGCACGGAATGGTCTAACTCTAGGTTATTTTAAGGACAACCTGCTTGAGGAAATCTGATGATTCAGACCCTCTTATTCTGCCAAAGGCTGAGCTTGAGACTGAACTTGCTCAAAACGCACTTAAATACTGTACCTGCTGTATATTTTAAGCTCTGCAGGAGATTTGAGTACAGAATTTAATTTACTGAGCTCCTTCTTTCTATTTCTTTTTTATTCTGTCATGCCTTGTACGTGTCCACTATTATACAATGCTTTGTGTTTTTTTTTTAAAACCACTGATAAATACACAGTATTATTAATGCGGCATGGTATCATGTCATGCCATATCTGTTTTGTTAAAAGGCTAAACTGAGCACGTTTAATTTGTCTGCTTCACCCCAAAGTTGATCTGTGTGTTACTGCAGTACAGAGAGCCTAGTGTGAGGAAACTGGATGAGTGAGCAAGAAAGTGCTGTTACCTCACAGCGCCAGTGTCCTGAGTTTTCTCTGGGTCCTGCGTCTTTGTCTGCATGGGGTTTCTTAGGGGCCTTCAGCTTCCTCCTGTCTCTGAAAGAAGGTCTGATGGGCCGTCCAAGTATAACCACTACTGGCTATGGGTCTGTAAAGAAATAGAACCAAAGGGTAATGATGGCCTGGTCATTTTTATCATATTCAGTCATCTTCAGCTGATACAAAGCAACCTCGGAAGAGAGTTCATAGCATTACATAAAAAGAGAGGAGCATTTCTTTGTGATGTGTCTAAACTTTCAGATTTTGAAACAATAAAAAATGTACACCAACAATAATATTAGCATTACTATCAACATGGAGTTCCAGAACATTTCTGTTTACATCAAGACTTTAAACGAAATACAGTACGTACTGTATATAAAGTACAACCGGTTATGTTATTATTCTAAAAAAGCTTCAGATTTGAATCAATTCACAAATCGCCACCCAAAAAGAGAATTATAAAGGAACATAGAGTATATTGAGGAGAAAGTGCAAACAATAAAACTCTAAACTGAGAATTCATTCAGAAGTAGATTCTTTGCTATCTAAAAGTGCAGCAGCTATGATGTGAATGTCTCCTAATATGTTAACATTTAGCTTCTTGATTGTGCTCTAAACTACATTCATTCTGCACTCAGTGTTCAGTATTCCTTTCAGACAACTGCGAACAAGTTCAATTCATTACAGAACTATCAGAGTAGAGCAATGATGACTCGTGGACAGTTCTCACATTTATTAACTGGAAAACTCAATTTCCCCTGGGCTTTTGTTACCATTAGAGACGGTTCCTTGTCATTTCAGTTTTTTTGCCCCTATTTCCTATTCTTCTCATTGTTTTCTTTGCCTTTTCTTGGCTTAATTGTTGTCAGCCAGGGGAATTCGTCATGATCTGATGTAGCTTATGACACCTTTTTACTCTCTAATTGCCTATTTAGGTCATGGAATGCCTTGATAATTTCTATTTTGGTCTGCAAGAGAGCTCATAAACAGCTTTGAGAGGTTTTCGAGCGAGACCTTCACACACTGTTTGAAGAAGGTGGTGTTTATATGGAAACATTCTTTAAAGGCATGAGGATTCTGTTACATGAAAATGAGAGCACAAAATTGACACCCTGTGAAGATGCTTCAAGTAATGCATAAAAAATATTTTTCATGATTTCTAAGCAATTTATAAAATAAATTACTTTACTTCACAGGCTGCAAGTGAGCACTTGAAAATACTTTATAAGTTTTTTATCTGTTAATCATATATTCATAGCATGCTCTCCTAATTGCAAAATCCCTTAAATAATTTTATGCTCTGCTGTTCCACGCAGGGATGTATATTTAGAGTTATGCACAGTAATTTCTTTGTGTTTGAAAGAAGGTCACCAGCATGTTCCATCATCCCACCAAAGCTGTATTTTCTAACATGCACACAAAAAAAATGGTTTTAAAAAGGACGTTGTGGCAACATTGAATTTCTCTGGCTTTGTCAGACATCGGATTTAATTGCTTAATACCAATATCTGGCTTTCAACTTAATCCTGTGAGCCTTATGTATGAAACTGGATTAAAATCTTTCTAAAAAAAGAGTGTGTGTGTGATAACAAACACAAGACAAACACAAGTCTCTCAAAATAGCACAATATTATTTAGAACTCTAAAAATTGCTATCTGTATTGTGAGATTCTGGATTGCTGACACTTTTTCTTATATTCCTTCTTACATTCTTATACCCCTTTGCACATGTGGGGTCCATGTATTCACAGGCCACTTGCCACCAGCGGCGGAGGGGTCGCATGACTGCATTCCTCTATCGGTCCCAGGTGCTCCCGTCTCCTTCTCACATGTTGGTGGGAGGATTTGGGAAACCCCTGGAATATCATGGAGATGAACTCAGGTTTGATGCTTTGCAGTGGAACGATTACCTGTGGTCAATATGAACCCTTTACTCTTCATATGCACACACACCTGGTGCTCTTTGTTCCTTTACTGGGATCTGTAAAAATGTGTTGTTCACAAAAATAGGACACTTCAGGAAGATAAGTCAGCAAAGGTAAAACCCCACGGTTGGCAGCTGCTGGATATTACAGGTCTGGCCCAGTTTTGGAAGTTGAACGAAAAGGTCACCATTCTGCCAGATTTGGGGAACCCTAATATATTTTAATAAAATTACAGAGACCAGGAAAAGGAACGTGTATCATTTTAGAAACATCAGATCACATGGGCTTACAAAACAGTGGGAAAACACTTTCCTTTTTCATTTATAGGGACAGCAATTTTCTTTACAGTTCACTTACAGTTGTGGTTTAATAATGAATTAGTAAACCTGTCCTAGATTATCACAGCATGGAACTTGCTCTGAGTACTTTTACCTAGAGAGAGACTTTGTTTTCTTAAAATAAAATAAATGGGTAACATATTTTACATTTCTTATTCATTAGTATCACTTAATTAAGCAAAATTATTCACATAAAATAGCATAGTAAATGTGATTTCCATTTTAAATAAGTAAACACCACTGAGTAAGGGTATTCTTGTTCTATTAAACTGATGTTTCGAAGTGACCACATCTTATGGTGTGCTGTTATGATGTGGATATGATGTAGAGAAACATTGCCTTGCTTTTAAAAAAATCATAATTTAAGCTCTTTTGTTTTGTTTTATACAAATAAAAACTAAATAAAACTAAATAAAAACTTGGAACAATAAATGTAGATGAGAACCAATTAGATTTTAAAATTATTTCTTATCCCATTATGTTAAAATTAAAATGAAAGAAAAAAATGAGTTTGATGTGAGTCCATTATTACAGCTTCTGAACAAATTCTTCAGTGGCTTGGAAATTTGCTCACAAGAGTCTTCCTCTAATTAATAATGTGTGTGGTAAGGGAACAGACTCACATTGGAGCTTAGGGAGATTAAGCTGAAAAAAAAGATATTTTTTTTCAGTTTCCATTTTGTCACTATTAGCAGCAAATGGAATAAAGGAGGAGGTTGAGAAAAACAGTGTTTAAGCCATTTACGAATGCAGAGGTTACAGCCCAGCTGTTGTGGAAAAGGGCATAGTGGTTTTATTCACAATGTCTACTGTGAAGGTCAGGCACCCAGTTTAATTTCTGTATCGAGTCTTCAAAGCAGGCTTCCTAAACCTCATAATACTACTTAAAAATCTCAATGGAGTTCATCAATAACTCTTTAAAGGTGAATTGATTTCAGCTACAGAATTCAAATTGTTTTTGCATGCTGTGCTGTCGGGTTGCACTGTACAGAACTAGTGTCAGCTGTAGGACACTGCCGAAGTGTGCTGCTCTGAAGCCTTTCGTAGAGGTTTAGAAGTTGACCAAGAACAATACTGCATATAAAAGTCTTAAAAAGCTCTCTAAATTATTTTCCTTTTAGAACTGTACTGTATGCCTGTGACCTTTGTTAAACACTTACAGAACACAATCATTTACTAAAAGAAACTTTACATATAATTTTAATTTGGTCCAGTAAATAAGAGACTCATTTTTATTTTAGTTCAAATTATTTCGTACTTGTTCCATTTTTTCACTGTGAAGTGACTTCTATTGATGTTTATAAGACAAACAGTACAATACCAAACATAATACTTTTTAAAGAATATTGTTTAATGAAAATGCATTAAATCTAGTGATGTTTTAAGATCATTTCTGAGGACTGGATCAATCCTGTTTCCACAGAAAAAGTACAAAGCTGTTTGTTGTTAAGCAGACAAAACAAACCACAGCTCTCTGTACCTTATAAATTAATTTAAGCACAGGCATTGCTTTTTCTTGGTGGTGGTATAATTTCCTATCCCAGTGAGCCATTAAATGATCAAACTACTGATACACAAGCCTTTGTACAGTTTCTGCAGTGTGAGAGTTAAGCCATGGATGAAATTATTGTGCTTCCATGACTATATCATAGCTTTGAGGTCTTTCTTCAATGATGTGTGGTTTAGCCACAACTTTTATCTTTTGTCACTATTGTAAATTGCTTTCAAATACATTGAGGCTAAGAAGAAACAATGAGAAGAAAACCTTTCACCAAGTAAAATTTAAGTTCACTTCTGCCAATAAAAGTCATCCTATTTATCTTCAAAGTCCCCTTTTTTCTTTTCACTCTGGAATGTGAATTTCTGACAATATACTGTAACAGTAACACAATTTGCGATCCTAAGCAAAGAGCAAACTTTCTTATTCCATTTCATTGCAGTAGAAAGACCTAACTGGCTTTATTATACTGCACAGCTTCAGATCTTAAAGAAATAATTGGAATTACATCACTAAAGCATCATAAAAACTACTCCTACTCCGCAATTATAAATCATTAAAGATGACACTTACGTTGTGGGCTGTGGAATAATTTTACTTAGTGACAAATAACTTATCTGGAAGTTGTCATCAATGTTTTTTTCTTAAGTATACTGACTAAATCTGACTGTCTTAAGCAGAAACATACAGAACTTATTTTCTAAGCTAGTGTGGAGATTTAACACGAATATTGGAAATCAATATCATTCACTTGTCTTTAGCTTACCTATTTGCAACATGACTGATATCTAATTAACAGCTCATTCACAGTCTAAAAAAGGCTTCTAGAAGAAGCAAGAGCCAACCTTCCTCTAAGGAGTTGGTTACATTTTTGTTTCTTTGTTGACCTGTTGTTTTTTGTGCTAACCATGAGTTTTAGAAATAACTGATGTTTTTACAAATGATAATTGCTGATTACTGCCTCTTGACATTTATCAAAATTTCTGGGCCTAAAACTCACACAAGTCAATTTCTGCACAGGACAAATGACCTTTACAAGGAATCTGACCTTACAAGGAGTGTGATCTGAGAATCCGTTTCCGTTGCATGTTCTAATGTGTCACAGTGCACACATACAGTACCTGTAGATTGACTGGAAATAATCATATAAAGTTGTATTACACCACTCCAAATGAAAGAAAAGCTAGTGCTTGAATCGTACATAAGGCATAAAGTATGTTACTTTTCCCACCTGTTTCATGTCCCCAACAAGTTCTACATAGGAATGATGGGTTTTTGTTCATCTGGGGTCTAGAGGTGCACACAGGTAAATAGGAACTGTGAATCTGTTCTGATGCCCTAGTTTATGGGCTATTACTGTCTGCAGGATCTAGCTGAATAGGTTTAACACCAGCTCAATGCCCTTCACATGTTTGATAACAACTTGTAACTGCACCTGTTTTAATAGTAATCCAGTTGTGCCGTACAATGCCAGTATTACTGTCAGTAATCTGAAACATTTGGTTTGAGCGTGTAAAAAAATGAAATAAAATCTGTTTGCATTCTTTAATTTATAGCTTTGTAAAACTAAGTACAAGATAGGCAAAATTAAACTGACAAAAATAGTAAAACGCTCATGAGGCTTGTAAGTATCTGAAGCATTTAAGCATTTTTCAGGAATTTGGGGTTCAATTCTAGGACGAGCTTCTTGAAGACAATAAAAAGAGGTCTCCCGAACAAACCTTAATCTGAAATACTGAGCTATTTTCTCCCTCCATGCTTCTAAAAGTTTTAGTTTCATACAGTCTAGTCCGCAACAGAGCAATTTACATACTAGTTCTTTTCTTGCTTGGTATTTCCTCTCAGATTTGGTCAATCCTGGTAAAGAAATGTTTTTGAAAATATTTTTGTGTTTTGACAAAGCAGACATAATCGATATCTTGCAAGTCCAACAGCATATAAGAAAAAAAATCCATATTGAAGCTAAGTATGATGTATTACTTCTCTACGGTAGTCTGGGGTTTTAACAAGACTATTGGAAATCAATAGCATTCACTTGTCTTTAGTTCACGTATTTACAGCATGACTGATATCTCATTCCAGAAAGGAGTACTAGTTTTGTCATGGAACCTCTGACAGTTTGGCTTTGTCCATCCAATCAGTTAATGATTAATGGTGATGTTAATTAAATTTCACCTCTCTCAAATTGTGCATTTATCAACTAATGATTTATTGATAGGTTGATGTATGCAGTTTGATTTTTTCCAATCATATTAGATTTAAAAAAAAACAGGGGCAAAGTTCTACTTGAAAATACCCTTTGTCATCCAAACCTGATAAATCACCTTTCAGCTCTTTCATATTTATTTATTGAAGAGTTTATCCGGTAGACAATTCCTGGGAGACCAGTGTCTTCTTTCAGTAAAACCTCAGGCAATATACTGTAGAGGTGCAATTTAAAGAAAAGTAAAATAATAAAAGAAATGTTTCCCTACAGAGACCAAGGGATTAAATTAAAGAGGAAAACCAGTGCAAAGCAAAAATAAAAAAAAATCTAAAAACAAAATTGCAGTTTGAAATGTATTAGGTACAAGGTATCAATGTATTAAAATACATGTAATATAAAGTCTCATTAGTACTAAAAATACATTTGTACTTATTTAGGTTTTTAGATGATCTTTAATTTTACTCATTTTATTGATTAAATGTTAATGTTGGTGATTTTGTTTTTTCAGTATTTTTTAAAGCTTAGTTTAATTTAACAATGTTTTATTTACAGATTTTTTTCTGTAGCTTAATTTTGAATTGAATTTATTTAGGTTTAATGCCATATACTGTAAACATATGGTAAAACTAATATTATAAAGCCATTTTATGGATTGATTTAGCAAGCATGAAATGATGGAAGATGAGTGCTGGCTGACAGAGACAAAGATCGCTCAGGTGTCTGCATGTCACCTAAGTATCTCTATTCATCCCTGGAAACAACTGGTACACAGCTTATTGTGATTCAACACTCTGTCATGTTGCCCGCTTCTGGCTGTGCTGAAGTGTTTTAAAGTGATAACTAATTTGTCGTAAATTAAGAAGCAATATATAATCTGGAAGTGCATTGAGCCAAAAATTGCTAATTTGGACACTGTAATTATACAACTGCCTGTACTGTATAACTTCCTTTGCACTGGAGATAGGTAGGTACAGTACATATAATTTAATGTAGAAATGAAAAACTAACTACTGTAATTGAGACAACAAATTTATAGCATCATATATGATAAAAACGATTTTCTACATGTTAGAATACAACATATGCATATTGAAAAATTTAACCACCCATAATTATACAGTATTATAACACTGGCTAGCAACGTGCTTACACACTGTACACACATTTTTCATAGCAGTATTGTTCACAAACAATATGATGAGAATCCGTTGTAGCTGAGAGAGTTGAAGTGAGCAAGAGACAATCCCCTCTTTTATGTTCACATAATATAAAGTAGCACAGAGACACCAAATAGGCACTAGATATTATATCTGGTGTTTGAGTCACTCCAAAAAGTGATTGGCGTGCCAGATAAAACAACCCAAAATGGCCAATTCTGCCAATTACAGAAGGTTAAATATTTCAATACTCCAATGTTTCACCTTGTGTCTTGCTGGAAAGGGTTCAGATGTTTTAATTTTGAATCTGAGACAGAATGTATGCTGTAAATGTAACACTTAATTAACCAAAAAAATAACATTAATGCAATAAAATAACGAACTTGCTTCGTTTACAAAATAATAAAAAAAACAATGCTGTATGAGGTCTGATGTGTGATTAAATCAAACTTTTAGCATATTTCTGAGATCAGAACAATGATGTTACTATTGAATGCATTGTCTAAATTAACTAAAAATGCTTTACTATATACTGTATATATATTCTTTGCTCATTATTAAAACCCCTCCTCTAAAAGGTAATTAACAGCAAAAGAGAGGTCCCAAATTAGAATGAATGAATTAAAGAATGAATGCAGAATACTGCCACCTAGTGGCCTAGACAAAATGGCTCTTGTCCCAAATTTACGGCCTAATGGCCTCTCTTTGTTTGAAGCTATTCCTACAGTATGTATCTGATCGCATGTTCTGCAAATTGCTTTCTCTTTTTTTAAAAAAACCTAGTAAAAGCAGAACCGCATTGTATAAAAAAATAAAAAGCGGCACAACTTGTCTTTTCATTCTCAGCTGGACTTTTCAACTCCTGCTGTTTTATTATTTTCATTTTTGTTGTAAGCAGCAGGATTGTGAATCCAGACACATTTCTTACCGTTGAGACATCATTTAAAACACAAAGCGAAGGGGTCCCTGGGTGGCATTGCCTCCTGCCCTGTTTTTATTACCACACACATCTTATATAAAGATTCATATTACCTGCAATACAAAATATGAAATACCTGTGATCTGCCAGGCTGTGCCATCCTAACATTAAAAGGGAAATATTCTTTGCTATGCATTTTGTGTTTTAATAATGCTGGCCTACGCTACACCACAGCTACACCAGCTACACCACTTTGTTTTGTCAATGAAAAGGTTTCTTTCGGCTAGAAATTACAGTCTGTTGTAATCCTAACCCTGGCCCTGGGACCCCACACATGCTGAGCTCTCCTTATATCATTGAACCCTGAATTCAAATAATAATAAGAAGATTAATTTGATCTCTTTCTCTTTCAGTTCCAGAACAATTTGGTTGCTTTTTAACTATTACGACTTATGATGCGACTTAAGCTCTCCAGCCTTTCAATCAAGCAAATTGTTCAACTAATAATCCACTTGAGTAAAGAGATGGCTGGAAAGCCCTGGACCAGCATACAGTGCGTCCTGTTGGGTTAGTTATAGATGAAAGATCTAGTGGTGACCATCTGTGCTGGACTGGAGGGAGGCAACATGTGAACAGTACAGGACGATACCTGCTAACTCTATAACCGGCACTGACCAATGTCATTGGCCCAGCTGCAGCTTAAGGGAATATCCCACTCTGGCGGACTTAAAGATCTGTAACCTTTTGGTCTCGAACAGAAAGGAATAGGAAGGGACCTGATCCGAATTTTTAAAATTCTCAAAGGAATTGCCAAAGTCAGCCAAATAAACCTCTTTAGAAAGAGGTGAGAGAATGGGGCAGGCAACCCAGCCATGTTGTTGAACATGATACCCTGGCATCTTTCGGGAAACAGCTGGGTGAGATCCTCAGATCTATGAGCTACTAACTAGCAAATAGGCTAAGAGGACCATTCTCACTAACCTGTCTCATGTTCTCATAACCATGCTACCCAGCAGCACAGCCCCTGACCCTTCAACACTACAAGCTGTCTTAGCGACCCTGTTCACGGACTGAATTACATCAGTATTATGCATCTTTACCATCATTATAAGTTATACAGCTCATTGTAGCACTAATAACATTTCAGGAGGATTCAGTTTTATTTTTAAGAAACGTGAATTTACTAAAATCAGTATTATATCTTGTAGTAAAAATGTTCTGAATTGCCTAAAAATATAGAAAAAAGAACTAATCTGCAGGGACTTAGGTTAAACCTTTTAAAATAAAGAGCGGTAAAGCTTGATTTAATAAATACCTTTTTACATTTTATTAATCTGTTTTTGAGTTACTGTATGACCATTCACATACCTTTCAAACAGTTAAAAAGGCCATTTGTAGAGCAAACTGTACATGTGAGTCTAATGGAAGTGATAAGCTTTTGTCTAATTACACACCCCTCACCTGTGTTTAACATACAGTAGTCTCACAGACAGGTGAGAAGTATTTTTTAAAATAAATCTGTAATTTAACAGGATATCTTATCATTCTTTTAATTGTAAACCTTCTAATTGCAAGTAGAGGGATAGTATTGTATTCACTATTATTTGCTGTATACTGTATGAAAAATAGCAGCTACCATGAGTGAGCCATTCCAGACGAGACGAAAAGCAAGAATACACACTACTATAGAAGTTAAAACAACCTCATTTTTCTCTTTCAAGTCAATAAAAGTGAGTGGTGAAGAACAGTAATAGATGGCTTTTTGTTGTAGGGTCACTGATCGATGTAGACTCTTTGGCTCAAAAGAACCTATGGCCATTAACAATACCTGCTTTTAGGGCTAAAATCTTACACTTTCCCTTTTGTTATATAATACATCTACTGTATGTGTATTTGATGTCCGTGAAACACTGATGCAGCAATAAAGTCCTGACCCACCTGCTTTCCAGTGAAACTGCCAAATTGTCAATCAGTCTTCTCTAGTGAAATTGATGTGAAGGATAATTAAGTAATTGACACATGTATATTACTGGGCTCAGGAATAGGAACAGGAATGTTCTACACTCACAGAATAGAATAACTAAATCTTTTAGCAGTGAATAGAGGACCATGAGGGGCATTACCAAATTCAGCAGTGAGACATAGAAACTAAGGGTAAATGCCTAAAAAAACCAAGAACAGGGACAAATTCTTAATGAAAAGGATTGTAAGATTATTGCGGCAGGCTACCATGTTGTTAAAGCTGTTATCCTGATCTATTTCAAGAAATAACTTGATGAGATCCTTGGATCGATTAGCTACTAACAACGAGATACGTTCTGGTTGGCTGTATGGTCTCCTCTCCTTTGTGTTGCTCCTTATAGTCTTATGATCTTACTTCAGCTACTGTACAGAGCATTCCAGTATGGATCTGGTGTAACTAATAACCAGATAATATGCAGATGCTGAAGCTATATACCATTGATGTACAGTAATAGTTAGGCAGCCCAGAGATACAGAGATCAGGTTACAGACGAAAGAACACCATTTAACCTATCAAATTTATTTGATTTCAATTGTGTGCTGTTAACCCTAACATTCTGTTTATCTTTTTTATTGCTTCTCTACATTCTGTGGAAGATGAAAAAAATGTGTCAGCATAAATACCCAAGTCTTTAGAAGCAGCTTCTCTAAGTTTAGTGTTCCAATATTATTTTTTATAGATTAGGCATTTGCTATGTGCTTGTAACACTCTTTCCTTGGCTACATTACATGGCATCTGTAAACTGTTAGTCCACTTTTTAAAACTCATTTGCAGCTTCTTATGTGTTTGCTAGTTCTAATATTCTGGTATCAATTAACTTGATTCATTTAGGATCAGCAACAGAATCTAGATAGTTGATGTACTGTAGCATACAGGACACATATTGACAAGCAGTAGTCCTAATACAGATCCTTGTTTTACTCACTGAAATACATCACACTTATGTAAGCGTTCTTTTCTAATCTGTACCCTGCACTCTCTAAATTTTAAAGCAGATATACTCTATGCTTTTCCTTGAATTCCTATGCATGTAATCGGCAAAATAATCTTTTATGAAGAACTCTGTCATAGCCTTCTGAAAATCAGATAATTATTTGATACAGTATTCTGTTTTCCATATTGATTTATTGTCCTATGATGTTCCCTAAAGTGTGCCTTTAGCCAAATCTACTTATCAGTTAAAAACACTAAATCTCTGCTAATTGTTCAGCAAGGCAAGTCACTTGCTCACTCACCATCACAGCTGCTGAGTGTTTTGCCTCATCAATCTCTCAAGGGTTTACAGGTGACGCTGATCACTAATCCCAGAGCCTGTTTAACTCCCTTGTTAGTCTTATAGTTTACCAGTTAATACTGGACATTGTATTGTTGTGGATTATTTGTGTGCTTTGAGATATGCTGCAAGATTTACTCACGTAAGACACACGATGAGAGATGAAACCCAATTCCCTCACATCTGATTGTGTCATTATGACATCCATGATAGTAACAAATCAAATGATTATCTGCTATTTGCACATATACAAGCAAGACGGGCTGGTCAGCTCCTCTCATCTGTGCCTCTCATTCTTAAGCTCAGATGTTAAATACTTTGTTAATAGCTGAATGAATAGCAAAAACTCAGATTTTACTTTCCAACCCTTCTGATGAAAAACAGAGCACAATCAATACATCAATCACTTAATCACATGGTTCATTTATTCAGAAATGGAGTAAGGATTCCCTGGTGAGAGAGGAGTCTCTGTTTCTGTGACGGCCAAGGTGACCGTTTTCTTTTTCTGAACTGCGAATTTGTTAAACCATGTAGGGTTTTGCTGGGCCTGTATTTAATTGGTCTTTGCAGAGGATTAGCCAAGTCAATGAAGCTCAATCAACAGTCTTGCTATGGTATTTTATATATCCAAATGAACTTAAAACTTCAAGTGAAGGACAAAGTATTCAGCATTGTTACCTCTAGTATCATACTGGGGCAGGAACGAAATCCCGACTCCATTAACAAAGGCTCTGTATGAAGAAAAAAGAAAATCATTTTCTTTAACCTAATTTCAATTCACCCCACCCGTTCATTCTGCTGATTTCCTTAACCGACCCCTTTTCCTCATGTTTCTGCTCCTTTCTTCATACCACCACACACATGAAAAATCTCCACAGTCAAAACTATGGAGATTTCTTCTTGTCATCTTTCTGTGACGAATGAACCTCTCCCTGTTCCTTTACAGTTTTCATGCACACAAGCTTCCTCTCTGACTGTGTTCTTTTTGCCTGTCTTGCACAGTACAAGTCAAGGCCACAGTTTTATTTAACAAATGGATATTATTCTACTGTATATTATTTTGGTCTACAGATTCAAAATGTCAAAACAATCCTATAGTTTTACTAACCAGAAAACACTGTTAGTTGACTTTTTTTAGCTGTTACTCAAAAAAAGTATTACAGAGAAATACTGCATGTAAGAACAATTACAGATGAATAATATTTCCACTTATAATTGTTCTTTGTACATCCATGATACGTTGAAACATCATGTACTTCGGTTTTAGCAGACATCTGTTTGTAAATGAACAGCACACTATAACTTCTTTCCAGTTCACACAGTAGATTTTTTATAAAGGAAATTTACTCCATTTCCTCGGGTGAAAACCTCACATTTATTTCTATGAATTGTTCCAACAATTCTGCTTGTTAAAGCCTTGAGGGTGGCGCTGAGCTGTGGTGTTTGGGCTCTGGCATCACTGAGCGAGGAGAGGAAGGTCAGTTCACTTTGTTTCCTTCCCTGTGCCTCTAGCCCATGCCTTCGCTCTGTCAATGAGGCAGGTGTGGACTGCTCTCATGCAGTGTCTCCAGCTCCTGCTCCATTGTGATTGAAGAATCCAAGGGAAAAGGCTGTGGGAAATGCTAACAGAACACAGAATTTGGATAGCTAGACATGTGTAAATTAAACAGCAGAAATGTAGTTTGATAAAGTTTGATACAATGAACCCAGCACAGATTTCTCTCTTGATTTTTCTCCACTGGCATGCTGCCTTAAGAAAAGTGTTTGTCAATCAGTCACTCAGACTTTTTTGAACAAGTTAAGGTTTGTTCCATGCTGAATAGAGAAGAAAAGAAACACAACATTTCAGCTGTGGAGCCTTCTTGACACAGCCGAAACAGATGTTCTGCGGGTGTCACCCAAAGGCTTCACAGCTGAAATGTTGTGTTTCTTTTCTTCTCTTTACCGCATGGAATAAACCTTTACTCGTTCCTTTGCAGCCAACATATGCTAACACAGCTCCCTACTTGAACTACTCAATATTTGTATTTGGTATAGTGCCCTTCTCAACAGTTTGCTACAGAGTCTTTACATATTTGTATAGGAGCATTTACATACAATTTGCATATATACAGTATAGCATCTTGGAAGGTATATTCTATTGAAATAACAATACAAACCATCTATTTTAACTTATTAGGCTAACATTAGATTTTAGATAACACATGGCTGGCCAAAATATCAGGAACCTCCACCTAACAGTGTGTTGATTCTCCGCAGGCAGTAGGCACAGTGTTACCTCACCCAATGAGGACCCGATGCTCTCTGCATTCCACTGCAGTGTCAATTAAGTAATCAGACACACCTCCTCCTCCTGGCTACTTGAACCTGCCTCACACTCATCTCCCTGCTCAGTATTGGGTTGAACTTCTTGTGAGAAACTTCAGAGCTTTTTTTTCTCTTGACTGCTTCCTGGTTTTTCTAGACTTCTGGTTTGCTTACTTGACTTCGATTCTGGATCTTGTTTTCGGATTGGTCTTTGTGATTGACTTCCAGGATTTTTGGACTTGATACTTTTTTGACCACAGATCTTGGCTTCCTGGTTTACGGCTTCTTGTTTTCTCGTCTCCCGCATAGGGTCCATCTTTCGTCAAAGTGTAACACACTGTCTTTTTTCAGGGTATGACAGGCCACTGATTGCTCAGGGCAGAATGATCCTTAACCACAATAAGTGATTCAAAATAGGAGATCAGATCACTTGTGTGAATGAAGTCCGAAGTGCAGAGTGAAAAGCCCAGTCTCACCCTGAAAAGTAGATATTGTTTTTCAGTGCAGCACTTCATGTCAGCACTCAAATCTGTTGAACATCTGTGGGTTTGGATCTAAAATAAAAGTGGAGAAGTGGAGCAAGAGTCACATTCAACACTGCTGTTGTTCAAAATGGAAAGCAGCTCATTGATATAATTTAAACAGCAATATTACAACAAGGATCAGGAAAAGTGATGATTTGGATCTCATGCAGAGTTAATACTTGACAGGAAAAGAAAATACTCCTATTGCTAACCCTGCAGGCTTTCAAATGAAGTTCGAAGGTTGCAAGTTCGATTTACACAACCTTTTTTTGCAAGGTTACAGCATTTGACCCTTTACAAAGGCTAGTGGAAAGCAACAATGGCATTTGTTCAGTTGGTGCCAGGGGTGCTGGCATTTAGTAATGAGATGTAAGACCATCTGGCCTGACATCTTTTCAAGATTGAAGACACCGTACGCTACCCTAGGTGATTACAACTCAAGGCACACACATGCAAGGGGACTGCCAGCTTGCTGTGTATTCTGTATCATCTTCTTCACTCTTCACTGTATCAATACAGCTCAGTGTTTTGTTGTGGAAAATATCAAATCCAGAAATACACAGATAACTGAAAGAGCCTTGAATTCCTACCCTGAGAATAACTATTAGAGAAATGATGAGAGCACAAAATGTAATCAACACAGCATATGGAATGTCCAAGCCATTTCAAAGGTAGATAAAGTGAAGGAATTGAATATGTGTGAATAATTGTACTTTCTAGGCTACTGCAAAATATTGCTTATTGGTTTTATCCAGCAACAGCTTGTTATGTACAGTACATATAATGTTCTGACATTTCATTCTACAGTACTGTAAGTTACATCTGAGATAAGTCTACTTTAATGAAGTATATGCAAAGTAATGCAAATAAAATACCTATATGTATAGATATATGAGTGAAAAGGTTACTAGTGTTGCTATTATGCAACATTTTAATGAACTCAAAATAAATTATTTAGGCACTCTGCACTTTTAGGTACTAATTAATACAAATAGATCTCCGAGAATAAGAGAATAATGCTTGATTCTAGTTGGCCCATTTGTGTTCTCATTACTGCATTTCTTGTGGTATATTGTGTGGGGGGGGGAGGTTATTAGTACAAGAAGTACAATTTCTGAGCTCTAAGCTTTGAAAGAGTCACTAAGATTAGAAATGAGAACTCATCTGACTCTGATTCATGTGCCAGTAAAGAACCTAGTTTTCATCTCTGTCAGGCATGCAAAAGGACAGCTTTCACTGTGCTCTGACAACACAGCCACACCCTGCGACATCTAATCCTCAAACCATCATCGGGGACTCTGACAAGCTTTGTTACAGCACAAAGGAGCTCTGCCTGCCTGACACAGTGTGCAAGTACGAAGGGAAGGCAGAGCAGAATCCATTGCAGTAACCTGTTGACATGCTTGATATTTCTCTTATAATTGAGTAATAACTGTTTATGCCTTCAGCTACACTTGACATATGTAGTATTTTGACATTCAAATGGGGAAGGAAACTTTATTTTCAAAGTGCATACTGTATGAACACTCTTTACTGGAAAGCAATGAACAACAAATTGAGGAAGGTGGGATCTTCCATAACACAGTTAAAATAAGTTTTCAGTAGTAGTATTGGAGGATCACTTTTTTTTTTGTTTTTATGCAAAAGGTCATGGAAACACTTTTAGGAGTCACATCTCAAATAATGTCGAAGACACATTTCACCTTTTGTGGGTACTGAATGTATAGATGTACAGTACACAGAGTGCCATTAATTAATTTAACTTTGTGGATCAGTGTATGATGCTATATTTAAAATAAGTTTTGATTGATTTAATTTATTTTAACTCACATGCACTGTACCCAATAGGAGCAAGAAATGTATATTACCATGGACATTGATTCTCCAAGCTGATAAGTATTTAGAAAAATTCTGATGTCTGAATTAAATAATTTAGTTGAATGAGTTTGTGAGCATTTAGTTCAGAACATCACCTAAGCAGCAGATAAAAATAAAAGTCAAATCCCCAACACTGTCTAACAGAGTTGTGGGAGAAGTAATGAGTTTACAGTAGCTGGAGGTGTGCTGTCAAGGTGTCTCTGGGAGGAGTGGCAAACAACAGACTCATGAAGAAGACAGTGCCATTCACCCTCATCAGCATGCAGCTCCACAACTATATTAATTAGAGTAACTTCAAAAGATGTGCTTTTCCCATCTTTCCTCTTGGGGTTTCATTATGTTTAAAATCATTGCTCAGTGCTGCAGTTGAGAAAACATAAGCCCAGTAAGGTGTCTTGTTTTAAGGAAGATTAAAGACATAAAAGTCATGCTTGTGAGATATCAACAGTATAACATACAGTACTGAGGGGCAATAAAAATGCAGTTCTGTGTGTGAATCTGAAGGTTCTTTTGCAAAATTCATTGTTTGGTTCACTTTTCAATACAATAATAAGAGGAAACAACCACAGCCTGCATTGCTGTGGATAATGAAATATCAGAGGGTTGAGGATTTCCCTGATGATGTAACTCTTCCCACAAGTGTTTAGTGGGGTCTTGCCTGGCCAGCTTGAAGTCCAGTCCAGCAGTGGAACACTGTGTTTGCAGGAATTCCTGAGTTACAGTGTAGGTGATGCTGCAAGCAATGTCACGTTAAGAAATGAGCTGTCAGTGTCTGCAGTTTGCATTAACTTTGGAAGGAGTACGGGTCACAGGATGTTGCCCACAAAGTATTGAGAGTTGATACCTCCCCGCAAAACAAAACATTTGGATGGGAACACAGTACTGATTACACCACTCCTCCACCACCAAACCAAGCTCATTCAAACTCTCTTCCTGGTGCCAAAAGCCAATAGCCAATGGTGTCAATTTCAGTTATCAAACATCTCATCAAAGAAAGAATAAAAATACAATACTATTTATATTATATTTATATGAATAAAGTAATTTAATTAAACAAATCATTTGCTCTTGTAACACTCACTTTGTTCTTGATTACCATTAGTAATTTGGTAAAATTGCAGAATAAAATAAAAATCTGCAGTGAAAATACAGTGAAGCGTGACTACAAACATTACTGGATCTACAGCAGGTTCTCTGAGTCTGTTACAGAGACAGGGCTAATTTAAAAAAATGGAATTGTCATTTTTCTGTACTTTTGTTCCTGTTATTTTCCATATGCTTGTACAAAACATTTCACTGGAGTTGTGAACATGTAGTTAAATGGAGCACAACACATTACAATGATTATATGAACTCCCATTTTAAATGAATAATATTCTGTGTGCACATCTTGTTCATACATCAATAGAAATTTGTCACCCAGATTATCTTTAAACTGCAGCCCTTACATACTGGGTGTGACAGTACAGATACTGTACAGCACAACTGACCTCTTCTGAGTACAGTGGAGAGAACGTGCTCTAACGCTGACCAGGTCCTGTCTTGCTAATGTGGCACAGGATGAGGACCATCAGTGGCACTACCAGCTTTCCTCACAAGCTGCTAGGGGGACATGAAGACATTGTGCAACATCTCATAAATTTCAGCCCTCCTCCTCTCACTCTGCATGGAGCAGTTCATAAACGCTTTGTGTTCACAGGCCAAGGATGCAAACAAAGCAGGTGCAGCTTCACAAGCTCACAGCACAGGGCCCTGTGCTGTCCTGTCCACAAGGCTCCTGCCTCGTCATGTCTGTGGCACTCCTGCCAACAGCTCGGAAACTGAATTGAAGACACTTCTCCCACACCGAAACACTAGCTGTACATCCCTGTTTAATTCAATTACTGCACAGTTTCCATAAAAAAGGTGTTAGATTGTCTTTATTGCCTTTTACTATATACAGTATGTAGACTACATATACAGTATAATACAGATTGTATTTCAAATGTTTTCACCAAGATTCCTGATTGTTTCAACATTGTGCTGTATATTTCCTGTGAGACTCCACTTTTTGAAAAGCATGGATGTTTTAAGCTACAGTAGAATGACTACATTAACAAGATTATGATAAAGCAAGTGTGTTGGTAACTCTATATTTAAAGGAATCCACTTTTAATTATACCCAGGAGTCAGGTCTGCAGAACTGCAGGGACTCCAGATCTAGTTCCTGATGACCTCAAAAGAAGAAAAGGTCACTTTCCTTTTCACTGTTTTATTGAACAGCTTACAGATAACTTCATGCAAATTCATGAGAAAATTGTCTTTGAGAAATATTTGAACCCTAACCCTAACTAGCAAAACCCGAAGATAACTTCATTTTTTTGCAAACTCAAACATTTATCCAACAAAGAAAAAAAAACTTGTGTCTGCATTTTGACACTCATTAATGAAATTCAGCATCTAGCGAGTCATTAATGTATGAAAAGTGGAAGTGGAGTATAATTAGACACCTGAAAATACAGAAATACACATTTCAGCTTCTGGCTACTTATAAGAGTCATTAATTCCACTCCCAGTCCCCTGGTGGATTCTACTGCAAATTTTTAACAGAATAAATCAAGAATTTCCTCTTAGTAATCTCAGAGTAGGGCACACTTACATAAACAGTTTGAATTCATCTTTAGAATATTTTAAAAGAAGATCATGATAGTTGAATTGTGATGAATTAAATTAATTTATTTTTTTAATAAAAAAAGGCTCTAAAATAAATCTTTTTTTCAACCCAATAGCATGTTAAAGTACTGTACAGAAACTGGGCTACTGTGATCAAACACATTCTCCTTCGTGGAGACACTGTTTTCTTTTTATAAAAGGAAGCAATTTAACAGCATTGACCCTCTGACTATGTGGTCTGCAGGCGGTGATGTCTTTGCTCAATGTGAAAAGGCCAGTATTTCTCTAAAACACAAATAATCTAGGCTGGCAGTGGTCAAAGCAATGGAGTCCTCAGTGTCAGTGGATCATCACTTAAAAGAGCACAGCACTGCAGATATTCTTATTCTGCAGCTTTACAGACTCCACTTCTGCATCTGGCTTCTCTCTTATAAATAGCAAATAAAGCAGCAGTAATCAGTGTTGTTTAGGTCTGTCCCATTTTACTTAAAAAACAAATCAAGCCATAGTGCTATATTTTGATCCCCGTGTTTCCCAATTACTTATGTTAAAAACATCAATCTAATTATACATTAGGTTAATTAATTTAATGTCTTTTAAAAAATAATAAGTTGATGTTTTAGCTATAACTTTTGGATAAAGGAGGAGAATTAAATTATGTTTACAATCTCTGTGAAGCCCCTTTTAGAAAATGTATCTTTGTACCTGCTCACAAATACTCAGGCAAACTGAATATCCAAAACAGAGCAGCATTTCAAGCATGGAGGATTAAGAAAAAAAATATTTTATAGTTAATTTATTAGTTGACTCATGATTTCTTTTAGCTTGCATTGATACAAAACAGATGAACAGAGAGATCCTATTAATTGAGACTGTATATGAGCAAGGGCTGGGGAGAGGGAGGAGTTAAAAAAACAAACTATGAGCAGATTCTAAAAATTAACCTTGGTTACTTGCTTATTTAACGTTCTTTTGATGTGGTTCATTGCAACAGCTCTCTGAGGATCTCAGAAAGAGAGAGTTTTGTGTTCTAAAAGTGCTCAATTTGAAATGCTACCCATTTTCTGAATATATAATGCCATTTGCAGATTGAATATCTTGTGCATAATATTCCCAGGTCTGGTTATGAGATTGTCTTTGGCAGGAAATCGTTATTTGCTTTTACTCAAGAGGTGAGTGTTTAAATGTCTTGAAGTCAAGATTTCAGAGGAATCTTTTTATGTGGTCTTGACTGCAGGAAAATACTTTTTTAAGTATTAAGTTTTAATATTTCATCTCCCTTTATTTTTACTGTGGTGGAGTTGAAGGCACATTATGAGGAGATACATTTGAAACTGAGAAGAAGAGACTCTTCTTTACACAGAAGGTTGTAAGGATACAGAACAGGTTGCTCAGGCATGCAGTTGAAGCTGATATTCTGACTTTTTTCAAGAAACAACTGATTGAGATCCTTGGATCAATTAACACATGTTTGTTCTTATGTGGGACACAACTCAATTTTAAACAAGATGTTGAGGTTGACTGGAAAAAAGCACCACAAGGTAAAGGGCACAGTGGCTGAGGACTTTCTCAGAACCTTTCTAGTCAGTGCTTTGGAACAAATGAGTCTGCCTTTTGTGAGAAGTGATTTAAAAATGTAATGTACTGTAATAACAAACCTCTAGTCCTTATTTCAAATACCCTTAGCAATACTGTTATTTTTCACGAATTCTCAGAAAAAGAAGCATTTCTAAACCTAGAGGTTTGTAATTGATTCTCTTTTGAAAAATAAATCTACAGTTTCTTCTGGCGAAGGTTAGAAATAGATTCAGATTGGTAATAATGTTTTCATCTGTTTTCATCTAAATCTTTATACTGTAACTATTAAATTCACAGCACATTCACAAGGCCCTGTGTCTGCCTGCAGTGGCTCAGCTCTCAGTAGGCGAGGTGCTTCTCTGAGGAACAGGCTGCATTTTATACAGCGTAGGACAAGGTACATTCCTTGTGGCATTGTCTCTTTGGAAGCTCATGCGTCATTCCTGTGCAGAATCATCTTTTCACTGTCAGGTAATTTCTCCTCAATTTTAACAGGGTGCTTACTTCGACCACTACAAGTCTCTATTTCCTTTTCTTTCTGTATTTTAGAGAGACCTCTAACACCACCCTCTCTACTTGTCTGACAGCACAAAAACATTATTAAGTTTTCTTTTTTATCAGAAAGAACTGGGCTCCCCATTTGTATCTGTCAGAGGCAGCAGCCTTACCTTGACTGTTTAACAGAAATCCAATGATCTGTGTAAAAGCAATCTCAGAGTTGCTTGGATTTTCCTTCTGAATCTCTGTAACGATACATTTACATCTTCCACAGGCAATTTACACAAATCCCTTCCAAGCTATACAATATCTTACCTACATTTTACATGGTGAAAACCTTTACTTAATTCTAAGATGGTTGAGCCATATCAAACCAGAAAGTAGACTTCAATAAAGCATTTTTACTCTGATAATAATTTATCATATAAATAATTTTACTGTCTTCAATGCGGGCTAATGAAAGCCATGTTAAATTTCATGGATATCAAAGACCCATATCATAATGCAGTTTTTTACACGTCCATAATTATGTCTTTCTTTTACACAGTTTATGTCCTATAGGTGCTCCCAAAAATATCCAGGCTCTACTTCCAGAATGGAGTGAAGGAGCTCTGTATATTACCTGCATTGTCACCTGAAGGAGGGCATTCATTTGTAACAGCATCACGCAGAGCTGTACTGATCCTTTACATCAGCACAAACTGAACATCCTCTGGCTGAGTGGAAGTATCCTTCTTCTCCAGGGATGCCAGGTCTAGTTACATCGTTCCCTCAAGATCTGATCCAAAAATGCTTCCTTATATTGGTACAGTATCAAAAATACACTCTCCCAGAAATATGCCGACCTAGTGAAAACCGAACCAGACTCTTCCACTCACTAAAAATATACAGTACTTTTAAATACCTGAAAACAACCATTTTTTTGTTGTTTCAGCTGTTTGTAAGAATGTAATTATTTCGTTAGAGACAGGAAACATGCGGTATATATTAGCTTTCCAGGGATGGATTAAATGAAGCATTCTTTTCCACTGTGTATTTAATTGAAAAATTAAACTAATAAAAATAAAAACATTTACTTTTTCTCATATCACATTCTTTGCAGTGCCTCCAGAGACAATCTGGAAGAGACTTTACTGGATCCTCTGTTTGAAAGGTGTGAAGCCACTTAGAGTATCTTCCCAGAGGAAAACAAGAAACACTCCAAGATTATCAAATGAAACTAACAAATAAAATCCTGATTCCCCAAACTCACCATTGTATCTGATTAAAAAGAGGATCAAAGCAATTCACTAAGGTCACTGAGGTAATCTGAAGTTATGTTCTTTTATCTTACACAAGAAATGTTTTCCTTGCTTGAGGGGGCTGAATGGGAAGAAAACAGTTATGCTCATTTTAGCTCCCGCTCACTTTAAATCAGATTTTCCTCTCCTTTTAATAGGAAACACAGTGAGTAATGCCATTGTTGTATGAACCAGTTTGCAGAATCTGTACTGTAGTTATTAACTTTATTATTCAAAAGAAAACACACAAAAAACATGAGGCTGTACTAAGCTAATGCAAAAAAGCAAAATTATACTTTATAAAAATGCCAACTTTATATTCACCATCTACCACACTTAACAATAGGAGGGGATTTATAGAGCTGACAGAAATTGTAGTAGGTTTCTGTGGAGTTTCTCAGCAGCTTTCTGTTAAGATATACTGTACATTATATGGCTCCTTAGTAGAAATCAGACTTTTATTATTTTTACAGACTCCTTTGGTTGCTCTCTGAAAACACATGAAAACAAAACAATTTCTTGGACTTAATAGGTTTTCTTTAGGGTAATACATAATACACTTTTATAATTCTACGCCTTTCAAAACTAATTTAACACAGTTGAAATATTGGGAATTCTTCAAGCTTGTAGGAAGAAACATGCAAAAGCAGATTATGCTTGTTTTCCCTTTAAAATACTGTATTAATAGCTGAATTTCACTGCAAAGGTCACATTGACAGATGTGATTAGAAATTGCTTTAAAACCTGTTGTAGACACGTCAGATCTGATTAATATTTGAGTTTTCTGGACTCCTGTTGCTTCTAATTTAATTAAAGCAGGTTTTCTTCTGCCTGACTCACCACACTGTGCTGGTTTTATAGGCTCAAATAAGGCCACCTCCACCTTATTCCAACAGAGAACGTTACAGGGCTGCTTAGTTAAAGCAAGGCAAAACCAAGCTGCCGCACAAGCTTTGTTGTCTCAGCCACAAGGCGTATGTCTCCTTATTATCTTTACATGTCTTTTGCTTTCCTCCAGTTCTTTTCTTTGATTTCTTATTCATAGCTAAATCAATCTAATGTACCCTTTTGTACTGTACATCGTCAATAGATAGTATTTTGTAGTTAATATTCCATGACCAACAATGTTCATGACCAACGAGGATACTGCTTTACTGACCAACGAGCATAGTGCTCTGTTGTCTGAAGAACATACTGTCCTAAAAGGGTTGTACAAGAGTCTACATAGATGTAACAGAAATTTAAACTATAGAAATAAAATGGGAAACACTCAACTTCAAGGAGCAACATATGAAAAGATTAACTTCTTTTGACCAAGGTGATGTGAATTTAAAACTGAAACCAGGAGGCACTTTATTGGGAGTATGGAACAAGTTACCCAACAATATTGTATATCTTGGCTTATTTAAAGAAATTGATGGTAAACATCTCCACGTGAATTAACTACTAGCAACTAAAAAAGAGCTAATTATCCTGAATGGCCTTAACTTGCTTGTATTCCTATGTCAGTTTAAATAGATATGTACTGCACCTACTGTATGGTTCACACAAAAGGTCTTTTGGATTGCTTTCTTGAGATTGCCATTCATAGATGAAATTTGATTTCATTTCTTCAATGCTGACATTTTACTTGATAAAAAAACAGAATTTTTAAAGTGATATGACTTTGATTTTGGGAGAAAGAAAGCAAATGAGTAAAACAGGACAGAAGTTATAATAAAAACCTGGGAATAAAACATGCCCTTCTGGAGATGCATAATAACTGATAAGAACCCTGGGAAGCATACCTGTGAAGAAGCATTCCCATTTAAGAGCAAGACAAAGTGTACTGTGCAGACTAGCTTTTACTTTTTCAGGATTGAATTGAGAAGCACTTCTGGAACAATCAGGGTGAGTAACCAGGCTTTGAACAATCTTGAAGGCTCACTCCATCATGGCTCATGCAATTGTGGGCACGTCTATCATAAAATCTTTGCTCAGGAAGGAAAATGGAAACTATTATGGAAAATATTAAGTTCATTCTGAACCCAGTACAAAAAAAGGAAATAAAAAGTGAAAAATTGAAAATCCACTTACATTTACTACCTAGTATTTTTTTATTTATGTTTTGTGAAGATGTTATGTTTTAAATGACTTAAAAAGTATTGGTCAAGTTGTCTGTTGTTTATTCTCCCTTGTCCGTGTAGTGTGTATTCATTAAATACAGTACATCTGAAAAAGCAATGTTGATTTGTATTATATAAAAATGTTTGAAATGTTTGTTAAGACACAGAAGCATATTCATTAAGAATTATACAGAATAGTAATTTCTGCACAGAAGAAAATTGAATTGCTTTGACTAAAGTCCTCAGAAATTAACATTTTAATGAGTTTTAAATGAATCTGTTTGGAAAAATGAGTATGAAGTTTCAGAAGAGTACTGGTGTTGTCACTGATTAGAAGAAATACAGTAGTAACAGATGCTGTGAGGTTCCCAAATGGGTTAATAAACAAATATTCCTTTTTTATATTTATCTATAAATGAATGTATCCAGCTATTCTATTTTGGCCAGCAGCCATATCACTCTGCAGCTCACAACTGGCAACCCACTGAAGCTAAGCAGGTGTGAGCCTGGTCAGTACCTGGATGGGAGGCCTCCTGGGAAAAACTAAGGTTGCTGTTGGAAGAGGTGTTAGTGGGGCCAGCAGAGGGTGCTCACCCTGTGGTCTATGTGGGTCCTAATGCCCCAGTATAGTGATGAGGACACTATACTGTAAACAGGCGCCGTCCTTCGGATAAGATGTAAAACCGAGGTCCTGACTCTCCCATTTCCCATTGGCCCTTACCAATCATGGCCTCCTAATAATCCCCATCTATGAATTGGCTTCATCACTCTGCTCTCCTCCCCACTGAGAGCTGATGTGTGGGGAGTGTTCTGGCACACTATGGCTGCTGTTGCATCATCCAGGTGGGGCTGCACATTGGTGGTGGTGGAGGGGATCCCCATTACCTGTAAAGCGCTTTGAGTGGAGTGTCCAGAAAAGCGCTATATAAGTATAAGCAATTATTATTATTCTTACAGTCGTCATCCCTCCTCTAGAGGGCATTCCTACCTTTTTGTATTATTGTAACGCATATGGCTGACATTGCAGGTTGTGCGAGCCGGCTTACCAGCGCGGTGATGTCACCGCCCTTCCCTGTGATTAGCAGGGACGGCAGCCGCCGGGCTGACGGGAGATTTCCCTTTGGCTCAAGAGGCTGGGTCCCTGTTGAGTGACGCCGGAGGCCCGGGTTTGAGTCCCCAGCGGTGGGGGGCTGACCTGAGGCGGCAGTGGCGAGGGCACATACCCACATGAACCCGAAAGCACTACATTGTTTAGTTTAAGTACCTTCGCCTGTGTCTTGTCCCCTTTTTTGTTATTTTAACCCAGCGTCTCCACAGTTCAGGACTCAGCTTTGGAAGATGGACATCGGAAGGCCCGCCTATCCCCCGGGCTCAGGAGCAGTCCAATCCTGACCTCTGAGTCCGGGGCTCGGAGCGCCCAGTCCCATTATGTTTTTAATCTTCCGTGTTCCTGGTTCCACTTCCCTGTTCCTTGCTTTTAACTGTCTCCGTCATGGATGGACTTCCTGGGCTTTTGGATTTTGGACTGCGCCCTGATTAACCCTAGTGGACTTCCTTGGACTCGTTTGCCTACGCCATGCCCCCTGAGCACTGGATCACTGCAGTCACCACCCCCTGTCTGTCTACCCGTCCTGCTATGTCTTCCTGATGTCCTTCTCCAAACACTTCCAGATTATACCGTCAGGGTCTTTAACAATGCATTTCACGGGAGTCTGTCCTGGCTGCCATGAAATTATGTTAGGTGAAACCGGACACCTGCTGGGAGCAGGGGTCTGGCTTACTTTATGAATCGGGCTAGTCTGTGGTGAAATGCTGCGCCTAACATTAAGGAATGAAATATTGATTTACATACAAGTACCAGTCCAGCATAAGACCTTGAAACCCACAGAATTTATCACTGAGCAACACGGTAAAGACAATTCTTCATTGTTTATGTATCTCATGCACACGATGTACTCACCTTTTACGGTTTTGATATGGCCTGTTATTAGGAGGGAACAAGTAAAGGTTAATTCAATGCTGAAAGTAACATTTCGGCTATGCAGCCTTAAGAGGGAGAGAGTAGGAAATGACACAAACAAAAAGTTGATTTTGACCCCTTTTAGAAAATAACCTTTCTATATCTTAAGAAACAGGCCTGAAGGATATTTGAAGTAAAAAATATGGACCATACACTGGCAGAAATAAATTGAAGAAAAATACTTTGATCTAGTATAAGTTGTTGGACATGATTTTTGCTAAACTTTTCAGAACCAAGACTTGCATGAGATTTTTGTCAGCTAACCAAGGAAAAGTAATCAAATCAAAACTGGAACATCTACAAAAACTTTAATGCATTTAATTTGTTAATTCTGTAGCCACCCCCCACTGATATGTTTTAGTAAAGATGACATATTCTATTATAATACATTATCTATATTGCAATTATCTACATTCTAATTATGTTTCTATTTTAAAAAGTAATTTGTGCGAGATCACAGAATTACACACGGGACATTATGAACTGTAATATACTGTAATATACAGTTCATTATTATATTTTACTGCAGTATTATAAGTTTAAATGACTGCATTAGCATTTATATGTACAAAACCAGTGACCCCTACCACCAATGGTTTCTGGCTATCCATGAGTTTCTTCTTTTTTTATTGAGATCAACTGCTAATGTTCCAACAAAACTATATATTTGTTTCTGTTCTTTCATTAATTAAAGCTTGTTGTCTTTTTTTTAACTTTAAATGCAGTGTTCTATAGATATAAAGTTAATGGTTTATAATATACTGTATGATGGGGATTAGTTAGTAAGCAATCTGTTTTAATTCAAGATCTCTTGAATATGCATTTTGAAATACCACCAACTAGAGTGAGAACTACATTATGCAATCATCTATGTTTGTAGAGCTAATAATGCAATTTGATTTATGAACAGTTTTAAAGAAGCTCAAAGTGTCCTACAAAGGTTATGGTCTGTGACCATGTCATCCTGAAAACTGGGAAACTGGCACATCCTAACTCTGTCACAGAATCAGACTCTCTGATTCACTTGAATCGTCACCATGTAGTCTGAACACAGCTGGGATCACAATTGTTTACTCATTAGGAACATCCACCTCTCACGCTTGTAGCTTTTTCATTTTTATAGCTAGTTAAGGACCCTTTTGAGAGTCTACTTTTAAACCTCTCGAGTTCATCAGTTTGAAAGCTCTGAGTGATTATGGCAAGCGATTGCTATCATTTATTTATAGTTTATAGTTTGCTAGGGGACTTTTGATTTTCTGACTTCTCCAGCATTTATTTATGTTAATCAGGAAGGCTGGATGGTGCAGTTGGTTTAGTCTTTTAACAGACATTAACGAAATCATCATGGATATCTGATGCAGTTTTGTGTTAACTAAAGCCCTCTGAACATTCTCAGGAGCCCTAGGGAAGTGATGCATTTATAGTAGCACAAACAGAACTAGCTGGCATTTGTATGAGGGCAGGCCAGCATGTACATGTACAGTATAGGGGCTGGCTGAAGTGCATGAAAGCACAAAGCAGACAACTACAAGGACCATGAAGGGCTGATGCATCTCAGGGAGTGTGACAGCAGGGCATCAGATGAAACAACTCTAATGTTTCACTACAGGTGCAAACAAAATAGCCTTTGTACCTTTCAGAAGTAAACCACCACCATGAAAAAAATGCTGAACAATTTTGCATTTGAATCTCTGAGTGCAGGAAATAGAAAAAGAGCAACATTTACAATATTAGGCACTAATTCGTGTTTGAAGGAAATAATATCACTTTAAACCTCAAAATAGACTTGCATGTGTCTATACATACAGTACATTATATTTTTTAATCTAAAATGATTATAGTTCTTTTCAAATCTACTCCTTTTTATTTAAAAGACATAGGCTTTCCACACATGCATTAGCAGTATTCTGTTTGAATGAGAGTAACAAGTCTGCACTGCAAGTTCAAGAAAATAAATGTAATGTTATAATTGCAGTGATACTTTAGCATGCCTATGCAGAGACAGGATATTAAAACAGAAGGAAATTCATTGGGAGTAACCGGGATCAATAAGGGAAGTTATCAGTGACAGAACTCTCAAAGAGATGCTCAGCCACCAGGGATAATAGTTACTTAGGGAGCAATTCACTTTGACACACACTAGACAGGTGGAACTGGAACTGAAATGGTAGAGATCCTCAACCCAGCATGCAGTTATGCTCCCCTGGAGATTTACAGATGTCACTTTACCAGATTTAAGGAAAAAATGTAGAAGAATTCAGGTAATTACAGTAACACACTGTAACACAGATGTACAATATAAACCCCTTTTACAGCTTAACAAGCAATTAACCAGGAGGCCACATACAATTTAGAAGCATAAGCTTTTCATAAAAGTTTTATTTTTCTGATGCATGTGCATGCATGTATTTGACAGAAAAATAGATTTTCTACATATATATCTTTTTTTAAGAAATCAGCTGTCATTCAAAACTTTATAAAACTAAAAAGATTCTGTGAAAAACATCAAGAGGAGTTTAATTTAAAGACTCATAGAAAAGGCAGTTCTGAAGTCATTTAGCTCAGACAGAAAAATTCCCCAAATTATAACATCTTGATAGACAATGTACTTCTTTATACTCTGTGTTTTCACCTTGTGAAGTTTGTTTTCACCTTGTGGCCTTTCATCTGCCTATATTAATACTATTTCTGATAGTCATTAACTGTCACATCACTTCAAAGGGATCACAGTGAGTTAAATCAGTGATCTAAATGAAAATGAATATTTTATATGCTGTAGATCTGATTATTTGAGCATCACATCTTCACTTTAATACTCAACTAATATAAATTACATGCAGTCTTAAGTTTTGCTGCCTTGCTCATCTTATGTCATTATATTTACATGAAGCCTAATGAGGTATACATGTTATCATAGCAGTTTCATTCCTAACAGTTTTTTTAAAATAATAATAATGCACATGTTCAATAAATATTATTTTATGGCATATGCAGCACATAAAGGATGCACTTTAAATACATACAGTATATTGTATATTTATTAGGAGCAGGACAAACAGGGATTCTATTAATAAAATGTGTAATAAAAAGTAAGAAAGAGAATGGAATTCCAGGATCGATGTTACCCTGTCCAAGCCATTACAAAATAAGCAAAGACAGTGGCTTATAATAAGCCTTCTGATTTAAAAGCAACTGTTTGTAAATGCATAGTGAAGGTCAGGTTCTCCAGTACGTTCTTAGATTTTTAATTGCCATCTCCTGTTAATCTCATTACATGCTGCACATGGTTGCAAGTAAGATAAGGCTGAGGTTAATTTAATTAAAAACAGTATCTGTCATGTCCACTGAAACAGTCGTTAAGGTGGTCCTGGAAGGAGTACTATTCTGTTTTACTGCTCAACTCTCTTCACGCAACACTTTCACAAAGACTAGCCCTTTCCCACAACAACTCAATTCAAGGACACAAATCTTATATCATATATATATATAATCTATATAAGGCGAAACCTTATATACAGTACAGAGCAACTGCAGCTGATAATAGGAAAAATATTAGCATGAGCTACGTAAAAGCCACAGCATGAGAAAAGAAATGTTGCCTCCTGAGTCACCAACACTCCATATTGAGATCAAGTAGTAACCTTGAACTAAAGATTTTGTTACTAAGGAAACAATATTGTGTGGGAGATAATGTGCTTCTTTACCACGTACAGTAGTATCATTTTTGTGCATTCTTACAGTATAACAGTTACTGCAGCCTCAAAGTTTTTTTTTTTTGCATTGCATTATGTTCAAAGAAACAGTAGCTAAAATCTCTTGCAAGTCAATTTTAATTATGGAGAGATTCGTTTGCTATTCTTTAACATTAAATCCACTTAACTTTGCCTTCTGGCATGCATTAGGATTGTTAAAAGAATCACCACACACAGTAGCAAGTATCTCACTGAGCACAGCAAAACTGAACACAGAATTTGACAGGGATTTACTAGCTACATGACAGAAGAATCAGAAATGTTAATTAGCAGGGATTAAGGTGAACACTAGCGTGCATTTCTCGAAAGATTGGAAGAACCTAAATCATTTGAAGAGCTTTTTAGAAAACATCAAAGCTCGAGATACCGTATTTCCATGATTTTATAGTGTGTATCTGGAAGAATCCCTCACATTGTGGGAGTAGTATTTCTGAAAGGGCAGTACTAAGAGATGTTTTTCAACCTTGCTAGCCAACTGTGTAACAGAAGCCTGGCAGGGAGTCTGTCATACAGTATATGGATAGGACTGGGCAATTGTTATGTGTAACACAGATGTGTTGTTTCAGGACTGCTTCTGATTATGTCCAGTAATGTGTATAAATATATCAGAAAGATAATTAGGATTGGTGCTTACAAAATATTATACAGTAATAGCAGAAAACAAGAGAGAGAAAAAATAAAAATATTACTCTTTCAAAACACAAAACTGTCAGAATTTGACGATTTGTTTCTGTCTCTGCACTGTGAGTCACATAGCCTTGTACAATACAATCCTCTGTTTCAAAGGAACACTCCACATACTCAGACAAAATCTTTAAAAGGCAAACATGAATTGTGTCTGAAGAGCTATGTATGTGGTTTTAAGTTAATTTTCCTTAGAGAAAAAAAGATAAAAAAGATAGATACTGTTATAGCTCAGGATAGTGTCAGGACAGTGAAGTTATGGTTGAATTCTTTATGAGTGAGGGTAACATATCAGTATAATGTTTTGCAGATTAATGAATAAACCCCTTAAACCCCATCATACATGAAAATGACATTCATACGATAACTGTAACCTGGTAAGGTCACACTGAGATCACATGCTTATTATTAATAATCAGCATCATTATTTTTTTTAGATAGCACCTTTCATGATATATTGTCTCAAGATGCTTTACTACTATCCTTAAGGCTCTGGATTTTTTACTTTCTTTTTCCCTTTCCCTGCTTGCTCAGAGTACCTCCTTATTAAGATTGACCCCCTCCAGCAGCATGGCAGCTTTTCTAAGAACGATCTCAGGTCATTCCACCTGCTTTTCCTCCACGCACATGTCAAAGGGTTCAGTGCAGCGAACAAGCTGCAGAAGTGAAGTCACCCCCTGGAAACGTAGTGTAGAAATCTAGTGTGAAAGAAGATGTTTATTTTTGTGGTGCAGAGGAGTTCACTGCTGTTTTAATGGTGCTGTGTAGCTCTGGGCTCAGTAGCGACCTGAATCCTCTCAGGGACAGAGCAGAGCTTCTCTTAGCGTGGTATCGTGTAGAATTCTGCTGCAGTGGAGGATCCAGTCTAGGGAGTGGCGCTGTGTACTCTCTGAGCCTGCAAGTGACTGTGATCTAATCCCAGCAGGGGCAGAGCAGAGCTACAATCTGTTACACAAGGGGGCTTTAATGTTAGACATATCTAATAATTGTAAGGTTTTTTTAATACAGTGTGCATATCATTAACGTCTTCCCTTCGCTCTTTCTACATCAGGCAGGTACTATATTCTGGGTGTATAAAATTACACATTTTCTCAATTCTAAGCACACTAATACACACATAGTGCTTTTGCATGCCACCAGTTTCTTTCTGCCCCCAACATTTATTTACATGCTTTTGATCACTTTATCACCATTTGCAAATAAGGCCAGAAGTCACTTCTGTTTTGTCTGTTTTCGGTTTACTCTTTAGAAATGGTAACAGGGATACCACTTTGTAAAATGATAGTATAAAAGTGACAGGAATGTGTGATAGGACGGGTTCAATGGCTATGAGGTTGCACAGCACAGAGCAGTTCTCCTCTGTAACTCTTTCTGTAACGAGTCTTACTCTCAGTGTGCATTATACAGCCACATGACGAGATTCCTGAACCATGCATGAGTTGCAAGAAACAAAACAGATGAAAATCAATGAAGTTACACTGGTATTAGGTATAAGACTTCTAGAAATTTCACAGGAAATCACAAAGAGGTAGATTTAGATGATGGTTGACGAATTGTAACATTAAACTAATTGTCTTGCAAATTGCCAGTAAACAGCATTAGTTTAGTAATGTTTTCCTTGCTAGGAAAGGTAGGCATTTTTAGAAAAATAAATCAATAAAGGGGTCAGAAAAACTGCAGCACTTTTCTATCAGCAGCAATACCAACGTTTTCATGTGAGGAGATATCTAGAAGGCACTGATTGTTTAATTTGCTGTAGTTTCCAAAACATGCAGTGTAGATAATTAATTAATTAACACAACCACATTTTTGAGCTGTAATTACTGTATATCTCATTCTTATTACTGATTTAGCTATATGTGATCATGGAGCTTACAAAAGTTTTGACTAAAGTGTAAAAATAATTTACATATAGTAAAAGTGTGTTATACTATTGTATTATGCAATATAGTATATCCAGAAGTATATATTTATATGTGATTATTAGGTTTAGCATACATTTTACAATGTATGGTATTGTATGAATTTCAGAGGTCAGTGAAACCTAGCCCAGAAACGTGGGCTTTCAAAATATAAAAGTGGTCAAAAGCCAGGATTAAGCAAAGTGGTCACTGCTTGTTCAGTGCCCCCTGAAGAAGAACCTAATTTATTGTGTCCATGTGTTACACCTGAATTTCATTATTCTAACTGAGACGTTTTGTTTTCCTGTAAAAAAAACTGACAGTATCAGATGTGCCTCTGTTGTTTCAAACTGTGACTAAGTTAGGCCATTACGTAGAGTGATTATAGTCCTAGGCTACTGCTAACCTGACTTTATTAAGATTAACATAATGTAACACAGATAACTTCCTTCAGGAAATATTGCATAATGCATGTGCCGTAGTGAGACCAGATAGTTTACTGCATGTTAATAGTTTACCAGATCTTGGTCCGGTTCTATGAATGTTGAGTGACAGCTGGAATCCTTAGGTTTTTAAAGTTTTGCTTTGTATGATCAGCCTGGAAAGATCTCCCTCTTTTGGATTTTAGTTCCCTCCTCCTGCCTCCTCCTATTTCGTTTCCTTTGCATGCAACTCCCCTTCAGAGGATAAGTGAAGCTGATTTCCCTCACCTCCGGCTAGCATCACTACCTTGACACCTTGACTGGGCCTAGCCCAGTCGTGAGACAGCGCCTCTCAGCCGACTCTCTGCAAGTCAGGGCTGTTTATGTCTTCACACCCCAGAAGCAAACCCACTCTGGTTCCCAATGTGTTCCGGGTGCTACGTTTCTGTACTTTACTAACCCCTGCTTCACCTCTTGAATTGGTATTTATTGACTAAGGCAATTAACAGTTTACTTGTAAACAGTATGTGTAACTTTTTTTTTCATTCTTGCTATTGCTGGGCATAGAGCACAAGGAAAGGGGTGTGATACCCTTTAACAGATCAAGGTTAAGAATTTCAATTCCTGTATGTTGTTTTTTGTGATGTCTCTCCCTTCTTGCATTGCAGCTCCTGTGTTTACATTATTAATGGTAGACACTATTTATTGCTGTTTGAAGTCTGATTTTATATTGGAAAACAAAACCAAAACCAAAGGGCCCTACATTCAAAACATTTAGGTGCTTAAAGTCCCCATTGCTTCCTATGGGCATTTAAATGTCCATTTAATTTGAATACAGGGCCTTAATATTCTAGGTGAAACACTGCTTTTGTTTCAATATATTACGAGATTTGTTTTTAAACTCCTGGCCAGATCCCAGCTGAGTTTGATACGATTCTGGGTAGAGATGTGAATGCTGCTATAAATCATATACTTGACAGATTCAAAATCAAAACATACTGCTCAGAGTCTGGTTTAAGCTGCTGTGAACATCTCTGTGTCTGATCTGGGTGTGGTAGATATATGTTGTGTGTTTAACCCCTCAGCCAAATAATTTACTTTATTTTCTATTGGAAATACATCATACTCTAGAACTGACTGTACTGTTGCCTTCCAAGCGATTTGTTTCTGTGATGCACTACAACGAGATTTTACCCACATCCATCACCATGCCCATTTCTAAAGATTTGTGAAAACTGATAGTTTGATATAATCACAAGATCATCTACTGTAGCAAAGGAAGTTTAATCAAGTGTTTAGTCAAGTGTATAGTTGTCAAAAGTCATAGAATTGTTTTAAGCAAGATCTTATTTTTTATATATTAGAAAAAAGTTTCAATGATTATTTTATTTTTATTTTAGTGAATTGCTTTTCAAAACTCCAAAAGTGCTTCATCATAATATTGAAACTTGTTAATGCTGTGATTTCAGTAGTGTGCTATAGACTTCAATATTTCTGGATTGTGTAAGAACATTTTTTGAAAGCCTATAGTTTACCTTCTTGAACCAGTGTCCCATCCAGGAGGGAGTCATGTAATATTAGGCTGTTTATAGACTTATACAATGTATGCAGTATATGCTTATATGCTACAGAAAATAAGACAAGCTTTGGACTGATGAGTCACTAGACAGGAATACGGTTTTCTATGCAGTACACCCCACACTTCCTTTTATATCAATATTCCATTTTAGAACTCCTGAATCTAAATTTATATAGACAACAAACAAGTTGAAGTATACACATACACTGTATATTTATATAATACCTGTATTCTAAAACCCTGTGTTCCATATCTTTAAAGAACAGAGAAAAGTAGTAATGTATGCAATATAGTCAATATGCTATTATTTAAAAATGTTATTCCCTAGGCTGAAGACAGAAAGAGCTGTTTTATAACAGTGTGGCTCTGTTAAAAATATCCCTAGAAAGAAGCCAGCAGAAGCAAAAATTGCAGTTTTTGCTGTTTTTGTAGTCAGTGTCAGCAGCTCAGGGTCATTGCTATACTGTTCTGCATTATGAGGACACAGATATTGATTAAATCTTGCTGCTTTGCTACTACAAATAAATAATGATGGCATACGCTCAAGCTATAAGCATTTTCTAGAGCTGAATAATACCTGTGTCCCTTACCATCAAATTGATCAGGTTCTGAAGAGAATTGTAAAAAAATGCATTAACACCCCAACTTTCCCTCTCTCTCAGCAACAAATTATCATTAAATACCTCATTCTCATTAAGTTGAGAGCCAATTAGTTATGCACTTCAGTGAAGAATTATTTTCTGTTTTAACACAAAGTTTTCATTCACTTATTAATTACCAAAATGTTATAACAGGCTTAATATAGTATGTGCTTAGCCTATATTATATTATAGTATCATTCAAACATTTCATGTTCCACCCTCCTTAAAAGAAAATAAACACATAAAATAGAAGAAATAAAAGTAAATGAAAAAAAAATATCCACTTCAATTGTTCATGCACAAGTGCTGCAGTCCTTTTTCCTCTAAAAGAAAAAGCATCTTCATTGTCAAAACAAGCTGGCCTGTTTTTGGATTTGATACGTCCTTACAGGTGTTTGTAGGTTGACAAAAGGCCAACACAAGATTATTACTAGTACCTTTCTTAGACAGAGTGGTTATCCTGCAGACTAAATAAAACATTCTTCAAATTCTCCAGTCAGGTTGAAGTTGGGGTAAATATTTTCTAAGAATGCCCAGTCCTAACTCTTTACTTCCTACTCTATAGTAAACACAGCACTTACTTTGGAGTTCAGGTAAATTACTTCTATACATACTGAACTGTTTTCACTTGATTTCTGAGGAGGAAAAGTCTTTCTCTTCCCTACATCAAAGAAGTTTGTTGGGTTCAAACTTGCCTGTCTGTCTCAGTTCTTTGCTCTGCAGCAGTGCTCCCTTTGCCTTTCCCACTGTGAAGCTTCACACAGCTCAGTGCAGATTCCATCTGGGTCAGTGGCAGGTCCCCGACCAAACTCGCAGTGCAATTGCACAGTGCAAAGTGCACTGTGCAGTTTAACCACTCTCGGCCTGAACTGCGACGCACTAGTCGCACAACCTCATATCTGCTGTTTATTTTTAAACATTATACCCCTTAGGTTACCTTGTCCCTGTCACTTCCTGTCTGGTGCTTGAATAAAAGATGCCAGCACTCAGGCTGTTCTTTGTTTTTTCATTTAAAGTTACGGTACTGCAGCTAGCGCTATTGAGAAAAACGATTGGGAGACGCAAGATAGTTTTCCACAGAGAAAGCAATAGAAAGGATTGTATTCAGGTAGGACAGGCAGGAGTTATTACAGGGGCATAAAATAGATGTTGGATGGAGAGTGAAGAAGCTTCAGCAGTTCTTGCTGGAGGCCACACTCAGGCACTCAGTCTGACTCTCAAACATCACGACAAGAGGGACAAGAGGTCCCTGGACACAGTAACCAAGAGTCATTTTTCAGAAATAAACACACTGCTACACTGATAAATGATAACAAGATGTTCATTTAAGCATTATTAACATAATGTAAAAATACATACACTATTTCGAAAGAATTGATGCATGTGAACAAGTGGCATCACTTAATTAAGTCATAGTATTTGACAGGGTTAAAGAAAAATTCTTTGACTGCACCAATCAATGTAGCATGCATCTGGAACATGCAATGTAGGCCTATGTGCTTAGCCTATATTACATGGTAGTATCATTCAAACACTAATGGCCCAACCTCCTCTAAAGAAAATAAACACATACAATAGAAAAAAAATAAAAGTACATTAAAAAAACCTTCTCCACTTCACAACCTCCCTGTATTTTGAACGGATTTTTCTCATTAGACTCTGTGAGAAACTTGAATAACTTCAGAGTCAGAATGTATTTGCAGTTTTCTATCAGGACAACCTACTGTAGCACTTCTCACTTTAATTAATATTAATGCACTAGGAATGAAAAGAAATACATTTGTATAAACATTTTACACGTGTATCCATGTATGTAATATACTGTATGGTACATGGATATTATATTACTTAAAATACATGACCAGAATACTTAGTATAATAGCTATTTTAATGTAAAGGGCTTTGCATTTTGTTTATAAAAATGTGTTGCACATTTGGATGATTGGTGGGGGAGAGTAAGAGTGTAGATTTGGAAAAGAACCCAAAAATGCTTTCCTAAATTCATGCACTAAAAACATCAGCCTATCCTGTGCCATCACAGAGGCCTCCCATAGAACATTAGTCATACAGTAAATATGGAAATACTCTTACAAAGCATATGTTTTCAGATTCTGATATTGCCCAGTTTCCAGAAAATGTCCATCACGTTGTTAAGAACAAGGACATTGTTAAGAACAAGGATGTGAGCTGGCCAACAAAACCTAAGTTTAAAATGTGACCCAATGCTCTTAGTGCTGTAACACCAAACCCCAATGTGATTCTTAAGCAGAGGAATTGTCAAGTAGAGTTTGAATTGTTAGTTGTCTAACACTAATAGGACAATTGGCTAGAAATGAAAATTCAATAATACTTCTCATTTGCTCAGCAGCCATTAAATTGGCATTTGACATTTGCACATCCTGTCCATGCAGAATATTATTGGACTTTAGTGGAAACAAAGAACAAATCACTTGAAAACAAGGATGGTAATTCAGAACAAGAACTGAGATTACAATCTGGGACAGTGAGTCTCCCTGAACTGCAGAGTAAGGACTGAATATGGTTAGACTTTTTTTTAGGTGAAGCATACGTCTAGATATTAAATGTTTGCAGCTGCTGGTTTTTACTGCATTGTCATTTTAAATTGGAGCACCTGTTTGTAGCAGATCTACACTCTAACTATGTTGCCATTGATCTAACACATTTTTTGCTATTTAGCTTCATTTTTTATCCCAAAAAAGACAGATGGAGACTAATAAAACATGCTCATTTTTTAGCACTGTCCTAAACAGTGAACGAATAAGCTTTCAGCAGGTAAACCAACAGCTCAAATGTCCTCTGTTTGTTTGTACCAAAGAGATCTTGTCTTAGGGTTAATAGGAAATGAAATGGAATAGCTGGCTACTTAAAAAAAAAAGGTAGCAGCTGTATTCAACAGTAGTCCAGGGCCATCAGCATACAGCAGTAGGCGTAATGTATTGCGACATGCAAATTTTAAAATCTAATGCTCAAGATAAAGATTCAGGCATAAATTTATCCTTACATGAAAGGGCCCCAAACAGGCTTATTTAATTAGTATTTAAAAAGCATAAAATGCCCAGTATGTTGCAACCTCTTTAGAATGCTAATGTTTACACTGATGTCTGAACTGAAATAATGAGCTGTGAATGTAATTTTACAGTGCATTAGGGCCCTGAAACTCAAGACACCAAAGAAGCAACTGTTACCCTGATAGGTCGAGGCTAAATATTAACACAGACTGCTTAGTTTGTTTAGATAAGTCCTGTTGAATTTTTTCTCCACCACTCGCTATAGAGTTTATTTTACCAGCATACAGATCAGTTTAACTTGTCATTTTAAACAGATTGTTAGTTCAGGATGGTCTTATTTTACATTTAGTACAGAATATTTTTGCTTGCATAAATCAATGGTACTTTACAATGGAAGTGCTGAGAAAAGCACAAAACTATAAATTGGATTGACTCTGCCGAAGTACAATTTCTTCTATTGATTATTTGTAATTATCAATTTATCACAAAGCATTCGCTGAGAGCAGAAGCAATTAACATGTGCCAACTGTGTAAATGGTTTTAAAGACCATGTGGTAAGTGTAAAACAGATGCATAGGCCCAGATACTTTGACCTTCTTGCAACTGCAAATAACAAACCTGGCACCTTATGGTGGCTATTTGTCAGAGGCTTTTTGCTTCTTCCAGATGGAAAATTATTAGTATTACATTTTCATTTTGAAAGTAATAATTTATTTTGGAACTTTGCAGCATTGTCTATTCAACTGGAAAGTGTGTTACTTTGTTACACTGCACAAAAACCAACCAAACTAATACATACATAAACAGGTTTATTCAGCTTCTACTGGTATATGTTTATTAACATCAATAATTTGCTCTGTGACCGCACTAGTGTTTTCTTCTATTGTAACAGCTTTGAATGTTATTAATTCAGCTTAGGCTCGGTGAGAAAAAAAAAGTGTTTGTCATTTAGAAATGACCAGTAAGCTGTATCAGAATCTGCAAATAAGTGATCATAATAATCTAAGGTGAACTAGACACAAACAGCCAATGCAAGGTGTTGTAGTAGCTAATACATCACATTTGCCATTCAAATACAATAGACTCTTTGCCAGGTGCTGCTCATCATTAACTACATATGTTCATTTCCACACATCTATAATACTAACAGGCTTCTCTGTACTACAAAGTTCAGATCAATAAGCAGTTGCAACATACTATGTGAAACAATGTACAAAACATCAAATGACAAAAAAGCGAAATGGTGAATTTTAAACTAAAAAAAAACAAACATAAAAAAGTCTTTCTTTGTGCAGGGGTCCTAACAAGCAGGGCCTTTATGTCACTGAGTCAGACCCGAGGCTGGCAGAAAGCTCTGAAGAGGCTGTCTGTCCTGAAACCTGCAGAATTCAACACCCTGTGACTGACACAGGCGACCAGGCTGCCTCTGACACCGGGGTCACAGTTTCAGTCCTCTGACCTGCCACAGCTACCAAGGATACTAGCTTACTCATCATCTTTTTCTCACAGTAACTAATAGCGCTGTAGGGACAACAGTTTAGACAGTGTGCTCTTGGCTGAAAGCCAGATCTGAACTAAAGTAAATAAGATTTTTTTGTTCCTTTTTGGACTCTAATGAAGTAGTTATACTGTACCTGGCACATATCCCTGAAGGGCCAGTGAAACAAAATCAGGGGGTCATGTGTCAAAATGCAGATATATTAGAAAGAAAGAAAATAATTATAAATACACTGTATCCATGATATAGCAATAGAAGCAATAGGATATTATCTATTGGGAGGCTAAACAATGTTTACTCAATCCTGCTGCCTTGCTCCTCTAATAGTCATCCTCCACAATACATTCACCCACTCCCTGCTAATTAATAATTCACTGGTATAAATATCTTTCCTAGGAAAAAAGAACGGACATCATTATGAATTCATGGACACTTCCAGTTCACTTCAAGACCATGTCTCCCTAATAGAAATACTGTATAGTTGCCTCGTTTGAGGAATTGTTTTGGTTGTTTAGTTAGTCCATTGTGTGTTTAATTTCCTGTCTTGACACTTAGACTTTCCACTTGAAGACAGTCTGGTACCACCATACAGACTTTAAGATTTAATCTACAATAGTGTTTCTCTTACATACTGTAGTTGTGTTTTGCCTCATTATTACATAATTGCAACGATCAGGCATTCAGTAAGCAGACTCAGAGACCTCAAAAGCAAAGAAAACATGTCATGCCCGTTCTCCTGTTTTCCATAATCAAAATATCTCACAGGCAGTTCTCCTTTCTGTTTTCTACACTGAAATAATGAAGTCATTCATGTTGCATAAAATACTTTAGGTATTTTGGTCTTTGCAGACATAGTATTACCATGCAAACTTGCTGGCTCTCCTTTCTTTTCTGTGCTGATGTCTGCTTTTGGTGTCTTCTGCTGAAGAGGTAAAGACATAATCTGTTTGATATTTTGGAGTAACAAAGGTATTGGCTTCCTCTTACTCTTCCTCATTTTTTTCTGTTTTTTTTCTATTACAGGCTTCATATTAATTCTTTGCAGTGGTTACTTCTTTGAATATGGACTTGAATGCTGCAGATCAAGCTATTTCCTGGGACAGGATCTGGGATAATAATGTATAAGATATAAGAATAAGTTCTTATTTAAAAAATCCTGTTATCACTTAATTTTTTGTGTGTATTGGAACATTCTCAGAAAAATGTCATATGAATTTGTTTCTAGTCTCCCTTGTGTGGTCTGTCCTTCAGTCACAGCTGTCTAATTTTAGCTTGGGGATTCAAATATTCAAATAGCCAAATATCCTTGGCCATTACCTTAGAGAATGGTACCAGAAATAGTGAGGGGGGCATTATTGTTTTTGTTCCTTTTTCCTAAATGTTTCTAAAATGTTTTATGGGTTAAAACTGATAAATACTGAAGCTGTTTACAAAATAAATGGATCTACAGATGCATTACAAAAGCAAAGAAACCATGAACTAAAGCTACTTAGACAATATATTTTGTTGGTTACATACATTTTTTTAGCTTTCTTTCTTTCTTCTGTCTCCAGGGGTTAGTATAACATTATTGCAAAGTGGTAAAAACTGCACCAAAACAGATATATTACAGGAAACAGTATCAATAAAGATCCTCTGCCAAATGTAAGGAAATCCTAATATGTGAAGCATAAAACAGACACATCAGCAGAAACCTTATAATGAGATAACCACCATTACTGCTGTGCTTATTAGTGCTGTTGTTAATAGTACTGTACATGCACAGCGACCTCCCGGAGACAGTATCCAACTAGTCTGGAGGAGATAACAAAACTCTCTTAATGTAGCTCTGGCTGTTTTACTTGAGGATTTTGTTGCTCTTTACAATGAAACAGTCTCTGATAGTCCGGCTCCTGTGAAAGCCCGTTTCATTTATTTTTTCTTGCTCTTCTCTGATGCACAAGTGAACTGCAGTCTATAACTGATGCAGGACAATACCTGCATCAATTATAGACTTGTTTGTGGAGGAAGATGAGGCAGACTGTTTTTTTATCGGCTTATGAACATCATTTGTCCTCAGGGATGGGTAAGGCTGATAGATCCTATTTCTATCCCATGCGTATTGAGATGAGTTTTAATAATCCTCCAGTCCATCAACAACATGATGGAATCAGTCTGTAAGTCTGCTTCTACAGAACAGTGTAACACAATCATGCATTTTTTCACAACAAAATGCACACTATTGATCATCTGAGAGAACTGAGGAACTGAAGAACACACATGCAAGTCACATCTATGGATTTAAACCCAGGACTCAAGAACTGTAAGGTAGCAGCATTAACCACCAGACAACCACCTGTGTCTTAAAATAATATATTCACTAAGAATTTTAATATTACGTAGTAGACGGTACAAACTTAAAAGAAGTGTCAGTTTCCAATAATCATACAGTAGTGTAACAGTATTCAAAGCACTTATATCAAGCAATGTAGACGTAGGGTGTCGGTAGTAATGTCTGTTGCTCATGATTTTATGCCAATGGACTTTACTATGGCTGTAGGCTGTAGTGATGTGTCAGGACACTGATGTTTCACGTATCCCTTAAAAGCACAACATAGCCTTGCATAGCCTGGACCAAGATTAAACATTTTGACTCTCATTTGCAGTGTTCATCATCACCATACAGTGCCTACATATTTCCTTTCATTTTCATAATGTAGCCCAAATGTCATTGACATAAATGATGATTTTATTATTTATTTTCTATATGAATACACCATGCAAGTGCATTTGAAAATTTGCTTGCAGTGAGGTACTTAAATGAAATGAACAATGAAAGCAGGTGTCAAATGATCCTGTCAGAAAGATGAAGTTAGACAGGGATTTTCTCATTGAAATTCAAATTAATCTCAGGGAAGATGCTATTCAATCTGGCACAATTAGAATGCACAGAAGTGTTGAAATCTTCCCTTAAATTATCACAGGCTGCAATGCACATCTTTTTTCCTTCACTTTTCTGTGACCTCATATTCAGCTTCTTCTTGGTTTTTTTTCTCTTTGCTGTTAATCCAGGCCGTTGCTCTGGAAGTACGTTGTGAAATATCACGCAGAACTAAGCAGCACTCAGCTCATCATGTCTGTGAAAGATCTTTAAAATGAGACAAATCAGTGAACTGCTTTAAAAGCAATATGTACCACTTCTGGAAGTCCTTAGGGTAAAGCTGTATTCGTGCAGCAGATATTGTAACACACAAGTTAGTGCACACTGCCTTGCAGTTTATTTCCATTTGTTTGATCATCTTCTCTTAAGAGCTAGCTTCCCGGTGTTTCAGTGCCTCACTCTCGTGGGACTCCTCCTGACTCCAGACAGCATCAATATGTGCTGATACCTCTTGGCATTCAACACATCTTTATAAGAGGATTCCTGTTTATTAGCATTATCAACAACTCTGCAAGTTTTCCTTTGCATTTTCAAAGTAAAACACTGCACTTTGGTGCAGCACAAAGTGAAGACAAACTCCAGGGATGTATACTGAATGAATGAATGAAAGAGAGTGGCTTCATATTTCCCTAGGATACAGTATTAAGTATACAGTGGTCAAAAAGGTACTGTACATTGTACTCAAGACAGAAAACCAGAAAGTAAGTATTAAGGAAGTTCTAACACAGAACAACTGAATAAACTGACAATTTTTCAGAAATTTTGAGACATCTACAATGCGGCATTGTGTAGCCAAATTGCTGTAAAAAGCAGCTCAGAGGTAGATGCTAGGCACTGGACTTGTTAATGTCCACGAAGACACTCTATAGTGCAAGCACTGCTTACAATACCATTAACACATACTGTAGGGAGAGCTCTGGTAAAGCTAAGAGAGAAGCAGCCGATGATAAATTCTTTGAGAACAGAGGTGCGATGTACTCAGACTTGGGCCGTGGTTGTGATAAAAAAGTGCTGCGTGTGAGTTATTGTGTACTGACTTAAAAGTGAAAAGATCAATTTTTTTTTGCTTGTTTGTTTCTGTACATGGCATTCAATTTCAACAATGATAAACCACAAATGGACCTATTTATTAGAGCTGTTTACTTTAAGTGGGATGTAAGCTGCTTGTCTTTTCTCTCAGAGAGGTTGGTAAGTGATTCAGAAACTGGAATAAATACAAAGGAAACAAAATTGAATTAAAATACCAACAAAATACTGTCTCACTGGTTAAGTAGAACTGCCATTTCTGATTCATCTGTCTAAAAGTGCTCTTATTTACAAAAGAAAATATTTGGAGTCTAAAAACATTTAGTGGAACAAAATATCTAGTCACGACTCCTAAAGGAATTGGATTGATTTTACTCCAGAGAACCCTCTTGAGATGATGATGTCTCATTTTTACATTTTGAATTTAAAAGTTTCTTATACTGTGGTAGAATATGACAACAAACTGATATGTTTGCCCTTTTCTTACAGTGTTTCCAATTTCATTTAAAATGTTTGGAATATTTTATTCCTCATTTTGAACGTTTTCAATGCTCTATTGTAAATGCTGCATCAGTCATGAAATGCAGTCATGAAAGGTGGTTAGGTTAGTAAAACATAAAATTACAGCAAACAAAGAATTTGTTTTGAATTAATCTTCTGTGAACAGTCATTTTAAATGCTTTTGTGTCCTTTTTAATGATGAACACTACTGTAAAATTAATATGACAGGAAAGCGCAGTATAAAATTGTCTTGAAATTTTGTTCCCTTATACAGTACTATTCATTAAAATTATTTTAGGGAGGTTCAAATAGAAATGATGAAGTGGGCTGAGGGGAATTATTATTATTATTGTTTTTGTAATTTTAAACACAGTCCATGAAATTAGTAAACCTCTTATAAGTCTGTATATATGGGGATAATTGGAGTTTTACTACTCTGTATTCAGTCTCTGGCTATCTCTGCATTAAGACCACAAAGTGCTTCCTTGTGTAAATATACAGTTAAAAGTTTCACCTGCAAAGTTTGTGAGTTCTCCTCTAGTTTGTTTCTGGGAAGGAGTGAAGCTGTTGTTCACAAAAACTTAATTAATTTCAAGGTTATTAATAAGAGGTACAGCCACAGATGTAAAATTTAGCTTTGCCAGGAGTATAAACTCAACATACTATAGATCTAGGACAACTCAAACATGTGATTCCTTGTGCTGCTGCCCAAATTCTTCATGAAATCTTTTAGTGGGATCTTCAGTAGCAGTCAATAAAATTATTTTTATTGGAACTTTTCATTTCATTTTCAACTTTCTTATTCTTTTTCTTGACTTTTGTGTCCTTGAGTGTCCATATCTTTGATAAGTACAGAATAATAGAGGAGAGATTGTAATACAGACTCTGCTAGATATCTGATATCAGGCCACTGAAGTCAGATTACCCTTTTTTACCCTCTCCATTCACACACGGAGCACTTTCCAGGTGCATTCCTCGATATTGATCATAGCAAGTATCTTCAATCTCTGTCCGGTGTGAGAACCAGCGTTATGACAAGAATAAAAAAAAATGAATTTCACAGTAAAGACCAGAAGGTAGAGAGACTTATACTGTAGTAAGCAAACACTCAAAACAAGTCTTCTGTTTGTATTTCAGACTCTTATTTGTGATGCCTAACAGGGGGCTGGAGGGGCTTTATCGTTCGTTTTATGCATCTGATAGTTATCAGTTACCTAACAGGTACAGGACTCCATGGCTTGATTAGCAAGAGTTTCCTTGGCTATTCTATTGCAGGAGTTACTCCTAAAGTACACCTTGTTCCTAAATAATCAGTCTTAATTGAAAACCAGCATGGCTTTGTTCAAAGTTCCCCAGTCCTCCTACAGTGATCATCAGACCCACTCCAAACTCCTTTCAGATATAGGACATGGCCAGATTCCAGAACAAACACCACCACAGACACACCATCCTTTGACAGTCAATTGCAAAAGGTCTTCGCTGAACTGAGCAGAAAGTGTTTTCTAGCTGAGATATGACTGTGAATGTTGTTTGTAAATGGAGTGTGAGTTCAGAACTGGTTTTATTGTTTTGAAACCAAACCCACTTCATTCTTCATTGCACTCTTGAAATCCCTCATGGCAATAAAAGCCCTTTATTTTGCTTTATTATTGATAGAGGGTTTTATTTTTTAATACTCTTGTAGTATGCACATCAATAAGAATTCTTACAATTATAGCATTGTGACCTCTGTTACATGAAACATTTGTAAATATGGAAATTATTAAATAGATTAAATATTGCTAAAAAAGGAAGAATAAGAATATAATTAGTAGCACTGATGTCACAAAAGTATACCATTTATATCTAACTTCATAGGAAACTATTTTAAACACACTTTCAAGTGAAGGTTAACCTAGTGCTAGAGTAAGAGTTATTTTTTATTCCACATCAACTCATTGTCAATAGTAAACTATCTCACATGGCAGATTGGCAAGAAGAAAATGTTGTGATGAAGAAGCTTGTGAATTGTGTATCTGCAAATAACAAAAGGAACTAGAATAAGATACCTTGTGTGACTCCTCTAAAATACTCCGTTCAGGGTTGTCACTGGCCAAGAGGAAAAAAAATCCTGAACCATCCCGAGGACCAGAAATAGTTGTTAAATACTTCAAAGTGTTTCATATAGAAGCAAAGTAATTTAACCTGAGCAGAGAAAAACCAGATTGTTGACCTTGACCGCTGTGTCAAATTCAACACAAAGACAAGGGCACAAGGGCAAGAGAAATGTATTTTCATGCAACTGACCTTTCTACAAATGCTGTGATCACAAGTTCTGTGCTGGTCACTCTATTCAGGTTGCTTCTGGATTCAATGACATTATTGCAATGACAGAGTCAAAGAATGTAAAGTTAATGAGGAAAAGCAGAACCACAATCTTTCTACATGATTTGTTTTTTCTTGAAAGAATATAAAGAAAATGGATTCACCCCACAATTTAATAACAATACAATAGACAACAGTGGATAGTTAAAGAGACAAGTGGGCACTGCTGGTCACAATGAGTCTACATACAAGGCTGCATAAATCAGCTCAGGGGCAGCTGTCTCCAACTTATTAAATGATGTATTTTACTAAAAACATAAAGAAAACATTAGCGCCTCTCTCATTGTTTCATATTCTGACCTGTAGAGTTCTACATCAGCGTTTCCTTGGCAACGGTGATGATGTGCAGTCACTGCCCGCAATGGAATGCCAGTAACTAAAGGGCCCCTTAACAGGGTCAGTGTTAAAAGGACATGGGAGACCACTTTGTTTAGCAAATTGCTGTATCCCCCCTTTTCACAGATTTCTATTTATTAGATAGAAGATGGCTCTTTCTAGCCATTAGTGCTGCTGGTCTAGCTGACTAGTTGCAGCTCTCTGTGTTCTCTTGAGGGTCAAGTTGTTGAAACTCCTAAGGCCAATTAAAGACTTCTCGTTAATATCTCTGGGAAATAAGGGAAGGGCCTAGAAGAGGACTGTGGATTTTACATGTCAGAAAAAGGCTTTGCTGTTTCCTTTCTTAGTCAACATCTTTTGTTTATTTTCCTACTAATTAAGCTGTACTGCAGTGATTTGTTAATGCAGTAGGAATCTGTCAGCTTCTTGACAGCAAAGCATTTGAACTTTGTTGCTCAGGCACTCCCTTAAAAGGAAAGTAAATGCCTGTGCTTGCAAGCTGTACACTTAGAAATTAACATGCTTTATTTTTTTCTTTGTGCCTTATGAAGTGTTACATGATAAGGGGCTGTTACAGAGATGAGTAAATCCTAGACTATAGACATTAGATAACAGTACATTAAATATTCTTAGCCATATTATGTATTATACTGTATATATACTGTATATACTGTATTATATTAAACAATAAAACACTGCCATTGATGATAAATAAACAATAGTTTTAAAAAAGAGCTATAGAATAAACCCAATTCACAGAACACAAGATAATATTTTCAATAAGAGGGCCCAGTTGATTATCTCTAGACAGTCATCCCTTATACCCTTGGAATATAAGGGATTTCAATTGATCCCTTATATTGATCATCTAATGCACTTGGAAGTGGACATAAATCTTTATAAGAGAAACATACACTGCTTTAATAAAATAACTAATCATACACAGGTGAGCCTGCCCTCTGAACTAACAACTTCAAGGAGAACATTTTACAAATGCATAGAAACCAAGAGTGGCAGATCTGGTGTGTTTATGAGGAAAGTTAAATATTGCCACTGATATGAAAGCTGCAAAAAGCTGCTTTTCATAAATTTAGTCAGAATTCCTTCTGTGCCCTTGTTCCTTCAATTTGTCAAGAATCCAGAAGAGAAGCTGCTGCTCATTTTCTCCTGTCTCTGTCTGTCTACCTCTCCTGCTAACTTCTCCTCCTGTTGCTTGCTGTCTGTCTATGGATAGAAAATGAAATTTGGCTGATGAGATTATGACACCATGTACAGTGAGTACTTAACATTAGTATTTATAGCTAAACAATTCAAGCAGTAAACAGCTTATTCATGCAGCTGAAGTATGATTACTCTTCATTGAATTACTGAAGAGTATATCAATACAGGAGAAGAAAGATGCTGTCTAGATTAAGTGGTGTCTCTAATGTGTCCATGTGTGAGAGTACTGTATATGTGCTTTTTGATGGACTGGTGTCTCATCCATGATGTAGTACGTCCTTGCACTCTACTTATCTGGGATAGGTTCCAGGTTGCTTGATCTCCCTTACCAGGAATAACTGGTTTATATTGTAACGCATACGGCAGACAGGCACTGTGTAAGAGCCGGCTTACCAGAGCGGTGACGTCACCGCCCTTCCCTCTAATAGCAGGACCACAGCCGCTGGGCTGTGAAGAGAGCTCTTTTCAGCTCAACAAGCTGGGTCCCTGTTGAGTGATGCCGGAGGCCTGGGTTTGTGTCCCCCACGGTGCAGGGCTGACCTGTGTAGGCAGCAGGCAAGGGTGCCCACCTGAACCCTGTTGTGTTACAATATATACAGTACAGATGTATTAAAACATATTTTCAAAGCACAAAATACTGTACATTCCCTGTAAAACATCTGGTACAGATGGATTTGTATTGAGTGCCAAGTTTCTGCCCAAAGTTACATTTACACACTGAATGCTTTCAGGTGAGCTCTTTCTTGAAGATGATTATGTACAACTGATTAAGTTAATTTTGCTGACTAAATAATGTATCACATTAATAACTCAGTCCTCAAGCTGGCCACTTGTTCCATTTGTTTATCTTGTCTGTTGGTGCCAGTTGCTGTTTCCCAGCACTTGCCAAAAACAGATTTCCAAGTGTAAATGTGTAACTAAATAGACCAATACTCTGTGATCATAATCTGTATTGTTTAGCTATGAAAATCTAAGCTTTTTACAGATACTGAATGCCAAAAACACTCTCTGCTTTTTACTCAAATTGATTTTAACAACTCATCAATCTGCACTGGGTGCTCATCTCCCTCTCCATCAGTATCAGTCCCTGACCCCCACAGCACAAACCACTCAACTGGCTGTTTTCTTCAAAAATCCAGAAGCACATAATAAAGTATAAGCACAATTGTGACATTCAAACTTACAGTAGTGTCTTTTAATGAGTGAAATATTTTGTGAAAATTGAAATGGGCAACTCAGAGTACAGTTGGAATGGTAATGTGTATCTATTATAGCATTAAATACATTAGGGTGCATTATGTTAAATGATTGTGTTCTAGGAGGATACTTTAGACTTTCTCTCATTTATTTGCATTTTTAAAGCATTACTTTACCCTGATGAGAGGCTCATTTAAGTTTTAACCAGGAGAATGATGTTTAAGCTTAAAGATTCCGGTAAGCTATCAAGAAAAGCTCTTGAAGATTTTTTAGGCATTCACTCTTCACCAGGGAGACATACAGTACAAATATCATCACCAGTCTCAGAATAAATAAGAAGTATCAATATTGCTTACTGCAGGAATGAGAAAAGACACCTACTAGGTTTGATTGTGAGCAAACAAGAAATTGAAGCATTTATGGTTTAAGAATACAAAAAGTGCTGCTAGGTGCAGCCTATGCAAACCAATGTGAACTGTACAGTATGTTTCTCTGCATGCTGTTTTACAAGCAAAGTGAACTACAGTATGTTGATTTCTGAGAATATTTTTCAATATTAGACTGCTAAAAAGATTTTTTTTGCATGCACAATGTGTAAAGAATGTTTGAAAACCAAAGTAATGCTATTTTTATGCTACTTAAGTATGCTTTAGACTTTATTATCATATGCCATACACAATGGACTGAAAGTACATAGAACTTCAGGATAAATTCAGTTAAAGGAGATACTGTGCAGCACATCCTGACGAGAATAAGTACATCCAAAGTTTTGCACAAATTTTAGAAATATTTGAATGGCTGGTAATTATGCCTTTTTATAAATAGGGATTTGGAACCTTGTATTGACATTCCACCCACTGTAAGCTGCAGTCGAGAAATAAATTAGAGCATCCATGTTCTCTAATTCTTGCTTGGCAGACTGATGAAATAAAGCAAGAACAGAGCAAGAAAGTATGGGACTGCCTTACTGTCCTGTAGGAATGCTTACAGTGTAAGATGTTGCCAGCTCTATTCCATCTAATTCCAAGAAATACAGCATCCAGCTGCCCCCAAAAAGATACTGATCACATTGTCCAGTGACTCAGACTTTATTTGAAATGCTCATTGCAGGCTTCAATCAAAGTTATTATCAAATGAGCCAATCAACTGTCTGTTGTGTGACCTTGTGTGGAAACACATTTCAGCTTAGGGAGTGTGGCAAGGTTTTTTTATATCAGAAAAGCCATAAACATGGCCAAATTATACCAAATGTCATTAGAAAGTTCCAGTATCCGTAACGCAATATGGTGTATATCTTGTACTGCTCTTTATCGATATTCTACAAAGGTATTTGCACTGCCCATGGCTGCCCTGCAGATTGTACTGGCAGCCTGCCACCTTTAATTTGCACCAGCATTCATTAGCACACAGCTACAAAGGACAACTCATAATAAATTAATAGCCAATAACTTTCAATCAAAAGCTCAGATCAATTAAACTGATCTATTCTGCCATAGTCAGCTGAATACTCAACAGAAATAATAAAGAATGGATCTGATTCACTTGCTATTGTGCAGCAAGGAAAAATAATTTGTAGAATGCAAAGGATCTATTAGCACAGGCTGCATGACTCACAGTATTGTTCTGTACTTTCAGCATTGGAAAGCTTCTAAAAAGACACTTTTCAAAAATGTTTTGCAGTGTGGAATACTGGGGCAGAAATTCAATGGAATAGTTGTAAACCAAAATAGACGTTGACCTTTAAGTACTGTCTAAGGCTCAGCAATCAGAAGTACAATTTTATACTTGCTTTAGATCCACTGTGATGAAGGGGTAACTTACAGTAAATATACCATGTTCATAAAACAGTATGTGGGAACTCTTATATCTTGAGTCACAAGGGAAATATATTTGCACTTGAACTGTAACATAGTACTACCAGAGATAAAAACTGAAAGACATCTGTGATGTTTTGTGCATCCATGATTAAAGGGAAATGTTAACTGGAGTTGAACGTCAATATTTAGCTACACTACATCAACATCAAACAAAAACACTATTATGATGCACATAATATTAATTCTTGAATGTATAGTTTTTCTGTATATTGCATAAATCTATATATAGAAAGCAATAAACAATGTGCTTCACATCTGCTTTTTGTTATAACTTCTTTGATGAAAAATAAACTGCAGCTAAATAAAGTTACATAATATGTAATAATCTGCAATGTTTAAAGTTATCTACAGTACTGTTGCATGTGATTGTCACTCTGCTCTTGGCAGTGACCTTATATACTGTACAATATTGCAATCAAAGAGAAAATATAAGTCATCTTGAATTTTCAGCTCAAATAAAAATGCCTAGTATGTGAAAATATAACTTCTGTAAACGCAAACAGGATTTTAGCATTTTGATTTCAGGCACTTTAACTCTAATAATATCAAAGACATTGGATATAAGCTAAGAGGTTTCAGTATGAAATTGGCATAAACATTCTATTAAAAATGTTTTATTATCATTCATATTTACAGTATATTACCTAGAACACAGAGTGCAACTGCGGTTAAAATAGCTGAAGATGCCTGCAGGTTGTTGCATAACACTTTCTCTTGCTGTAAGAACATTATTAAGATGGTCATAGAAAAAGAAAAAAAGTTAATTGAATCCCATGCAGTTTGTCAGGGAAATTGTAATCTCTCTCATAACGTAAATAATGTAGTTTATTGCCTCTGGAATGTGTCTGGAGCAACATCTTCCTCTGTGTAAATTATTAATGTATTTACTCTCCACAGTGGAGTTACAGGGCTGATTGCTCTTCACAAAGCTGCTATTCCCTGTTTTCATTAGCACTTGAAGGTGGCAAGCCTAAATCAGCTTGTATTAGGCACCTGGACAGCACTGAACCCCCCCCCACACACACACACACATACCTTAGGTAATGAGATTTCATATTTGAAACATTTACTTACTTCTAACCAGGAATATTTTCAGATACAACAAGTATGCTAAAATTAGGAAGGGGTGACGTTTGGGAGACTTCTGCAGTCTGTCATTAAGCATTTAGAATGTGGTTTGCAGGTGCTTTATTGACATCATCCTTGGTACAGGGTTACCTTGCAACTAGTTCATATACTTATATTTGTATTTGAAAAGTGCTTTGCATGAGTGTGTAATGCCAGCAAATATCTTTTTATAATATTTAAAAAATTATGTGGGAAGAGCCTGCAGTGTTGAAGATAGATGGATACATAAGCACACGTAAGAGAACCAACTACTGGCATGAATGCTATCAAAAGACATTAACAATAGAAAGAACATTTTGACCCTTAATATTCTAAGATCAAATTGTCCTCCTTTCCCATTTTGCTAATCTGTACCTTGAGTTGGCACTTCAGAACTCCTTTACCAGTTTGTTTCAGAATATCAATTGAAGGTTCACTGACATTTTCTCCCCTTTCTTCTGTGAAGTGTGAGATAACTTGGAAGTCACACTGTGTGCCATGCACACCTCTGAGCCTCCATGTAACTGTGGAGCAGCTGCACTGACAATGAGATCTTGATGGAACATTCTCCTGCATGCCTGGTTCTTATCTTTGTAGATGCAGGCAGTCTTGGCACAGTATTGAATGGTCTAATCTACTTAACTCTCCAGGAATTTGCAGGAGCTGGACTGGATTTTTCTGTGGGATTAAAAATAAAATTTTACCCTAAATCAAGTCAACCATTTAATTTTAGAACACAGTACTCTCAGCACTTCTCAGAATCGCCAGACACCCTTTGTCCATTCAAACACATGAGTGATAACAAATGATTTGCCTATTTATGTCCACATAATACCTCTCAGTTCAATTTGCACTCATCCCACATTGTGCATTCCCTACTAATTTATTCTTTGCAGCATTTATGGTGATATGGTTACTGGTTACGGAATTTTCCTCTTTCTCAATCAACATTTCATGACATCGTCATGTGACAGGGATATGTACAGTATTTGTCAAGATAAGACTCCACACGCAGTACTTCACCTTTTGTTTTCAAATAACCAAAAAAATAGCATTGTTTATGGCAGAGAACAAAAAAGTTAAACTGTTTCAACAAAAGCTCAAAAAGCAAACTTATACACCAATAACAAGGAGTAGAATTACACAAAATAAAAATGATGCACCCTTGTTTTTAAAGTAGATACTGAGGCTTCCAACATCCTACTGTACTTCTAGCAGTATTGTCAGCTCAGGTATCTCCTGATTCTGCAGACAGATCCAAGTGCTTAACTCACTAGAGCCTCGGGGACATTCATGGCCGGCTCACTCGTCTGCAGCAGCGCGTCCCCAGGCCACAGTCACTCTGCAGGGTCCTCCCTGCTGCTCACCCGCTGAAGGAGGCGTGGCGGGGCCACAGAGAGGAGATTCTCCATCTCACATGCGTACAGAAAGGGCTGAGGCTTCTGGTATTCCTAGGAAGGTAAAAAGGTTAAAAGGAAGCAACTGTAAATAGGACATGGAGTAGCAGACAGATTACTATGCACTTTTTTTGTCATAAAAAAGTCCACAAAGTCCCTTTCTTCCATACTAATACAGGATATTATGCACCAAAAAATGGAAATAAGAAACCATTCCTCTTAATGCTATTCTGCTCGTATCACTCAATACACAAGAAAATAAAGTTTCCGTTTGCTACTGGCATTTTAGCACCCTTATTTTTCAGTGCATCTACCCTACATCTTTTTAGCTTTTTTGTTTTGATTGTAAGCCTGTTAAATGACAACTCAGTCCTGTGCTCTCCCCATCTCCCTTTTGTGCAGACAGATTCTTTCTTTTTTTATTTCATGCCCTTCGGTAGATTGGTTTCTTTCTCAGGCACAGCTTTCTTGGGTCACTTGCATGAGCAGGTCAAGACCACAAAATCTCTGGTCAAGTTAGAGGAGATGCAGAAGGCACCCTGAAGTGTGTGAAAAAGTAAGCACACTTCCTGAAAGCTCTTCTTGCACCAATTATAACTCCTATTATTTCACCTAAACAATGAATATATTACTTTTGGGGCCACAGCAAGCTATAACACAACCTGTGCAGTCAGGTGAAGGAAATTTTAACTCCTCTGCAAAACATAATAAATTATTGTTTCAACTTCTTTCCTTTAAATAAGTAAGACTTGTGTTATTGCAGCTGCTATCATTCTGTATGCAATATCATAAATTTAAAAGGAAAATGCACAAAACAGCAAATAAGCTCTATATATATACATATTAAACTCAACCTCAAAACCTCAAACAAAGACAAGTTAACTGCACATCCAGTGTCAAATGCTTGCACCCTACGTGGAGAAATATGCTACTAATTTACAAAAGTCGTTTTGACACTCAGAGAATTTTACTTAATTCACTTTTTCCATCTGCTGACATTTTGCAGCAAATGAAATAACAAGCATAGGAAACAATCATAAGAAAATAAAAACAACAATTAAAACCATATTACTCAATTTTGTTCTACAGCTATCTTCCTGGGGTGACTTCACGACACTGTCTTTGTGTGTTTCACCATAAAGCCAAAAACAGCCAAAAACACTCTGCACAAAGACTTGCAAACTGAAACTGGTGCAGAAATGAAAAGCACAAATAGTGTTTATAGATAGTATTTGTTAAAAACAAAGGGGAAAAACAAACACGAATCCAGTATCTGTAACAATATCACATACCTCACACCTCTTTAATAGTTGAATGTCATGATCAGTCAGTGTGACTGAATTGAAATTAAAAATATAATTAGATAGCAGTTTAAACTTCACAGCTGCCTGCAGCTTTTTTTGTTTGTTTATAGTGTACACAGTTCATTTAGGACTTCAGAGAAGAGCAGAACAGAGATGTTTAGATTTAAAGGTGCTGTTTTTGCAAAGCCAATGTAATCAGTTGCTGTGCTCCTCAAGCTGGGAACTATTCACCAAGGCTGTAAGAAAAGACAGCTGTCAATCAGATGTCAGAACATCATAAGCTGGCTGTTACATGCAGCACAGTAATATAGAATTTACAGGAGTTCAATGCCAGTCTAACCTTTCCCAAAGCCAACTGTTCTCTATCCTCTTTTGGTTTTATTATTTATAACCCTCCTCTTGGGAAATAAGTGCAACTCACTATTGGTAATATGCTGTCAACATAAAAAGTAGAAAGAATAAGAAGAAAGAAATTGCAATTCACTGAGTGTTGGATGTTACTGTACCTTGTCTGTGTTTATTTATTTGGTAAATGTTTGCACATTAACATGTAATTTGCTAATCTGTATTTCAAAGCAATCAATGAGGTCCATTTACAGTACATTGTATATGCCTTCTAATGAAGTAATGAAGCAGGACGAGAACTGAAAGTTAAGTCTCACCCATTACTCAGAAAGAGTAGGAAATAAGAGACAAAACCAAACACTGAAAGAGCACAGTTCCTACCACAAGGAGCAAAAAGGACCTGTGGATACTTACTAAGTGTTCATCTTCTCTTTACTAGAATTCTGAATTATGAAATTTTATAAGAACATTAAAACAATTTTTATGTTTTTTTTTTATTTCAGGTCGTAAGATGACTTACTTGACTTCTCCAACTCATTCAGAATTCTGCCACTCATCTCATCACTACTCCCTGCCCTGGCAGCCTGTAGCTCGTTCTTCACCACTCTGGCCCAGTTGATCCTAATACCCTCGCTCGACCTTTCCTCTCCTCCACTGGTGGAAATGGGCACTTCAACCAGAACAACCTAGTGTTCCACCTCTATTTGTCTCTCGAAGACTCATCTGTTCAGACAGCACCTGTCATCTCTTTCACATTCATTTGATCCATTCTTTTCACTCTGGTCTGCACTCCTAATACACGTCTGCCTCACAGAACTTTGTCATTTGCATTTTTTGCTTATGTTTCTACATAATATCCTTCAGATGAGTCCAAGATAAAAATAACCTTGCAAGTAAACTCAATAAACAATCAATAACACAAAACCATCCAGCAACTTTCTTCGACATCGTCATGGATGGAGAACTTTAGGCTTCCAGTTTCAACCATTTTCTCCCAGAGTCTGCCTATGCCACAACATGTGGTGGAAACAGTGCCTTGTGGACCAGGTAGGTTGTACCTGTTGTTATGGAAGACAATCCTCCTCACAAGATTGGTGTGAACTGGACCACCATGAACATGGGATATACTGCTATTATATTAATTTTTCATTTTAGCATACATATTTAATTGAAAAAAGCACACAAAGGTTTCAGGCTAAAAGTTCCCTTGTTAAAATAAAGAAATCGAATAATCTTTAAGCTTGTTTGGGGACTGAATTGATTTTCTGATTACATGGATCAAAGTATGATGTACTGTATATAGGCACTAAGCTTATTAACTGTCTGCATTTGGTTGTGATGCCTGGACTACAGCCAGAATATCATAATGTACAGCACAATACAGGACAGTTAAGTGAAATTGTTCTATTTATTGAAAGTATCACATTTTATTCAAGAATAAATAATCAGTTTCCATGGAATCTCAACATTTTTTATGTTTCTTGTTGCCTTTAATTAGGATGAAAAAAAAGTCTGTTGCCATTAAATTTTAAACTGAGCTAAAATTTAGCAGAAGAAAGGTGCTGGATTCTGTAGCACATTCTCTGAAAATGTGCTTGGAAAAAACACCTGGAATGTACATCTCTCCAATGAGTGAGGTATAGAATAAAATAAAATAAACTTGAAATATATTTGTTATTTTATTTGTTAATTAAATAAAGGCAAAGATACCTTAGTAACAACAGTAACAATTTCCTATTATATTGTCAAATATCCAGTTCTGTAATGTAAACAACATGCACCTTGTAATCCAATATATTTGTTCAGTGCAAAATTATTCTGTAGGTTAAGCTTTCAGTTTCATCTGTTCAGTTATAAAGTGTTTGTTTTCTTAAAAAGATTGCTTTAAGTGATGTCCCCAGCAGTGAAGCATCCTGGTGACATTTTTAATGATGTGTGGATTTTATTCAAAACTTGCTCACATGAGATGTCCAACACAGAGAAATACAGTACTAGGAAGATAATTGTATTAGTCTACACACACTTGTTATATGTGCTGTTCATACTATAGTCTTCACATCACTACAGTACTGGTTTCAGGAGGTTCTTGTCTGCCATTTTATTTTTTCTATTTTTATTTTTTTATTGATGACCCACGTAATGGCTGCATACTAAATGCAGAGCAACATTAACAGAAAAGTAAATCTGTACTACTGTATGATTCCGAAGTAATTTATGTCCTACTGTAAATGCTTATACCTTCTGTAGTTAAAATCTGTAACTGTTTTCTTCAATTGAGGTGGTAACAGATGGAGAGTGAATTCAGTTTTGCACAGTGGGCTATTTTTGTGATTTAAAATTATAGCACAAATAAATAGCTGTTGATGTAATACTATAAGCACAGTGTAAATCTCCTGTTTGTTCTTATTAATACTAGTCCACAAAGTAAAAACAGTGCATATGAAATACAATAAAGGTGTCATTTATAGTCATTCCAATACTGCCTTCTCCGTATATGACTAGCCAGTTGTTTGCTTTTGTATTAGTGAAGTTGAATTTTCTGCTCTCCCACACTAATCAAACCTTGACATTCATTGCTTGGTAAATAATTATTTTTCCAACGTGGGTGGCAGAAGTGCTTGGTAGCCTTCCAAAACTGAGATTATTGAAGCTTCTTTTTCCAAATTTCTGGATTTGCTTTCCAGAGAAGATCCCCAGGATGTCTTTGGCTCAGTATCTTTACACAAAAGCCCAAGCAGTCTGAAATGTAAGGCTTTCTTGAGAAAAGCTGGACACATTGCACACAGCACGTCACAGAAGCAGACTTGTACTGTTGTGTGAGGGCTCAGCACCAAAACAACCCACAACATCCATCACAGATGGATACCAGGATGGTTTTCAATTCCTCTTCCTGCCAGGTTCATGTTCTAAATTAATTAGTTTTCATTGATGACTTTTTCATCAGCCTGGTTTGCTTTATTAAGCAATATTTGGTATAATTTATAAAGTGTGGCAGGACCATATATTGGCAGGATTATCAGTTTTTCTTGACAAGTTGATGGATTTTGAAATTTTCCAACAGACGGAAGCATTTCTTACAGCAATAGAAAATGTTTCCTACTTGCCAGTGACTGGAATTGTTCAAGAAGCTTTTGGGACAACTTAAAAGATTACTTTTCATCTTTCTGAGTTGACATTTTTCTAACAGGTTACAGACAGCTGTTGCACTCATTATTTTGTTTCTGCTAGATATTCATGCATAAAACACAGTAATAATGAAATAAAATAAGTCTGCAGGGAACCGTGACCTCAAAAACTTTGTGCCAGTGTGTTCTTTGTTGCCTTTTTTAAAGAAATCTTTCGTAAGTTTGAAACTTGCATTTCTGTACAAAAAAAACCCCAAGAGATTCAGAGAAAGGATTGATGACTCACTTCATGTCTGACATTCCCTGTGGACAGTCTTTCCTTCATTACAAATTTCACAGGGAGAGATTGGAGAGATGAAGGATCTATCAAGTGAAATCCTTATGGATCACAGGACCTTTAGAAATTTGTTTATTTTATTCAATTATAGATTAAAGAACAATTCAGATAGCTCTGTTATGTGAGTATTGAAAAATCTTGATATGAAGTAAAATGCCCAGAATCTTAAGTAGCTTCTCAAACTGTATTTTAGGTGACTGGGGATGAGAAAATGTCACTGGTGCTACTGTACCTGTATCTGTCTGTCCTGTGAGGACAACATTTTACCTCTTTGAAAGTTAAAACAGTTTTAAGACTTAGTCCTGCCCAAATTAAAAAAAACAACTTTTTATTAACTTGAAATCTCATTTTTATGTACAGTACATCACCTATTGTTCATTTTCCTCGTAGAATATGATTGAGTTATTACTGTAGTTGAAAAGACTTCATGAAGAACAAGGTATTTGGAAGAATGATTTTGTTTGCGAAAACAATATCTTCTCACATCTGCATTGTCATATACTATTTAATTAAATTCAATATGTATAGATCCTTTAAGTAAAATTTAAAAAAATAAATACCAAAAGACATAAAACTAAAATAAACTGATAGTAACTTTGTATTGAACGGTCTTCAACTTTAAAACAATGTTCAGTAAGAATGGGTATCTTTACAGTATTTTTTTTGAATGGTATACATTTTTCTACATGTGTGTGCCAGTACATTGATGGTGATGCTTACATTTAATTACAAAGGGTAATGGGCTGGGTAATTATGTTACCTTTGTGCCATCTGGTCAAATACCTCAGGGATCTTGACTGAGGAATTACTGTCTTACTCCTGTGCTTGTCAGGAGTCTGTGACACGAATGTAAACTTTCCCAACTGTGATTTCAGATGCTTAAGAGGAAGAAATGTTTTTGAGACAGAGTCATTCCAGAAAACCACCCTTCACCATTGCTTATGCTGCATATGGGCTCAGCTAGCTGTAACTTTGGTGCTCCAGTAACAGGTAAACAATCACTTTAACTCCAAAATAATGACCTTGAGACTTAGTTGAATGCACTTTCTGTGACAGATTCTATACTATACACATACATTCAGTCACATTGTATCAAGAGTATGGCTACATTTAAAATCATACTGTAGGTATACAACTGCAGTCGTGTTGTATTTTCTTCACAATATTCATATTTACTCTTACTTGCTGCTAAATATTTGCTAAGAGATGTTATTGCAAGACACTTTCTCAGTCCATGTGCTTGATTACATTATTCAAACAGGCTATTCTGGATCAGAATCATATTGATGACTTTACGCTGAAGAAATATTCAGATTGGTAATACAGTACTTTCATTACATTTTAACTTGCTTTCTTCTTTAGAAACGTAGAGATTTTTACAGCTGATTTTAGTTTTATGGATTTATGGATTATGCATCTCCATTTTTCAGCATGTTAATGACATTTTAAGTGCATTATAATAATGGAAACTTTAATTCCACTGATTGAAAATGTGAAAACAAAAAGTGCAACAATGACTATATTGTCGTAGACATTGTGATTATGAATGAGAAATTTGAGAACTGAGATTAAGAGGTTTACAGTAGATTCTGTTTGCCAGAAGTCATGTGTTTAGGAGATCTGAAGTTTGTAAATTTACAGCCCAGTGGGCGCTTTGCAAGCTGTTCGCAAGATGCTGCGTAAATCGAGCTCACTGTATCTGTGCCAGCAAAATACAGAGGGAAACACATTAATATTGAAGTTCTGAAAAAACATGCTTTAAAATGTATTGGAGGGTTACAGTATGTAGGATTGTATATTTCAGGATATAGCTATAAATCTGAAGCAAACAGAAGAAACAGAAAATATGTTTTAATCCTGGCAGATTCCAAAATATAAAATATCAAAATCCTAGGCCCTCCAGATAAAATAAACGATAGAATTTGAATTTAGGAATCAGATTCAATACAGTACCTTCATTCATTAAGATGAGACTGGCAAAATGAAGAGTGGAATAAATATATGAGTAAACTTAAAAATTTAATGTTGATTTATACTAAATACTAAATTATTGCCAGACATAAAACAATATACATTTTCATTCTTGGTTCATGTTCAGTTCTACCTCCAGAGGACACATTTGATTAAGTGATTTCTGCTTTTAGATTCACCTATATCAGTAATATAAAATTCATTACTAGAAGTTGTTCTGCTACGTTAATTTTAGACAGGCAAGAACCATGAGCGATGCAGACTTCGCATTGTTTATTTTTGTTTACATAAATCTAAACACCTGCAACTCTATAAATAAGTAAATCGTGAGGTGTCTAATTGTGTGCTGTGTATTTCTGGAGCTAATAACAGAGTACTGTGTAGCAGCTGGGACTGGCAGTAGAGCATGAGGTGCCAGTGGGTGGCTTAATAGCGAGCTTTACTTCTTTTTCATTGCTACAGGATGTTATCTAGAGAATAGCTATTAAGAATTTGAAAAGTTGAAGGCATGTAAATTTTGATCCACTCTCCACAAATATTTATCCAGCCAATCTTATTCCTTTTTAGGACTTTCCAATTAAGAGATTGGAAAAAAAGCAAATAAGAGATCCCTTTTCTCCACAGGCTTCATAATGACAAAAAAATAGCCAGTGATGGAACACCTAGGGAAGGAAATGATGTCATGACATCCCTTACAGTAAAACAACAGTTTTACATCTTTAGGACACCTTTTCTCCAAATTGAGTACATTTTCACATTCTCAGAAACGTAAACTCTAAACTTTAATATGTTATTTTGTTTGTTGTCCCAGTACGTTTGAGTAACAAATAACATGAAAGTATAATATAAATTGACCAGATGTACAGAAAGTTGCAAATCATTCTCTTAGCAAGAGAAACCTGTGATGAGACCACGCTGCTGTTTTCTTCACCATTTTTGAATGGTTTGGCAAGAAAGGCCTCACACCTGGCTTCATATATCATGATCTGCAGGACACGTACTGGAGCTCAAGTATTCAGGAAAGAAAACATCCACACAAACTCAATGTTCTTGAGGAACATTAAGCAGTTGTGGCTTCAAGGATGGATGATTTACTTTGTTTCTTTCCACTGGGATCCCATCGGCCTGCAGCAACATTAAAAGCTAATGGCATCCCAGGTGGGTTGAAACACAGCCCCATCCCTCCCTGCTACACCATCACCGCAATCTTATTTTAATGATCTGCACGTTTACAAAGCGGATAACACAGTCTTTAATGGAGCTGGCAACCAGCTGGCAGTTTTGGGTTAAACAAATGAAATTTCATTGTCAGAGTATATTAACCTTTTACTTCCAAATATTGTTTTTATAGAACAGTGTGATTCACAAAGCCAGTCAGTTTCTCTGTAAAATAAACAAAAAGGAGGACAATACTATCACATTGTGGTAGAGAATATTAACATTTCCAATTAATTTGTGTCTTTAAATAGCATCCATGTTCTACTGAAGTTAATATAACATTTTTAATTAAACTGTGAATTTCATTGAGATCAAAATATCACTTTTTCAAAAGACAACTTTTCAAGAAGAAACCAAGGTACAACTGCACCATAAATACCAACATTAATAATAACAAGAATGATACACCAGTAAACACATTTAAGTAGAATTAGTGATATATATACAGTATATTAGTGATAAATATGTGTAAACAGATTCTACATCCTGTCTCTGTCATGTCTTAATTTTTAATTCTTCCAGTTTCTTAGCCTTAACCCTAGTGAATGATATTAATTTAGTGTTTTCTAAAATTAAAGACTTAATCCAGATAAGTATTACAGAATAATAAAATACATTTAAATATTATGTGTAGCACTTTCTCTGAAGAATAAAGTAATTTGTCACTAAAAAATATACTGTAGTTCAATCAGTGTACAGTATAAATCAAGCTGCCCTTTGCTCACAGGCTAGCCTGTGCTATTAATGGATATAGTAAATAAAATTTTGTCTAAAATAGAACCTCTTGACACTCCATTATGAGGATCAGAAAAATTAAATTTCAATCTCTTAAATATGATACATTGAGCTCCAAATAACTGTGCCAAGAAAAATCTTTAAAAATCCAGAAACCACATGGGTATAACAAAGTTTAAAGATACAGAATTAACTTCAAAATAGAAATGATGGACGTTATTCTAGCTAGCTAGATAATGACACAATAAACACAGTAGTACTTAATTACCTAAATACCAATAAATCAAGACATGAATGCAATCAGAGCTCTCAAAGAATAACATTTGACAATTAAACTGAAAGCATATGCATATCTTTTTCAATGACGTATCATAGTTTACTGATTCTGACCACAGAATCTTTATATTCTAAGCTTTATATTAATGTCCAGTTGTTGAAATACAGTTATCATAATGATGTAATAAGCTGATGTGACTTGGCTTAATAGTTGAAATTTCTATCCACTAATGCAAAATGTTCTTTAGTATATGTCACTGTTTTGCACAGTGCTAACACTTCTCAGTGATTAAAATGAGCTGCATCTACTAAAACTAAACAGTGATAATTATATGTTATTAATGTATTTCATTTATCATGTGTCATGCAACAAAACTTGATCCAAACTGTTAGAAACAGAAAAAAACATACAAAAACATGTGTTGCATTCAATAAAATGTAATCATCATGTTCTGTTTTCATTATGAATAAAAATAACAAAAAACGTACATCTGAAATGTTTCCTGATGAAAAATTCACTCACCACATTATGCATTTTCACAGCTGAATGGGATTGTTAATGCATGATAATTTGCATATTTGTATAATGGGAAAGGGAACTTCCAGAGTGAAAAAATAATAGACGTTACAACAGAGTACATAGCCAGGTCATGTAAGCTGTTCTAGAAGGTTGGACTGAGGAGCAGACTCATTGTTTCAGGCCTTCACATATACAGCATATCTTTCATAAGTTAATAAAGTAATGAAGGCTGCATGAGAAGGTAAATGAGTTTGTTATGATGGTATGAAATCCTGATTTTAAAGCTGACGACATAGACGTGGTAAAAACCAAGGGAGTAATGAGACAGTGAAATCCACAATGCCTGCAGAAATAGGGGGCACAGAGTACACAATCCTGAAGGACTTTATAATGTGGTTGAAAACTCCCTACAGCACACTTTCTCACCTCAATTCATTTTCCTAGATTTCACCTTCTTGCTTTTATTCTTCGTATAACAGGTTTCAAATGCTTCATCAGACTCAGCAGCGAGCAGAGGAGGATGAGAACCCATCACCTCGCAGTGTGGTGGGATCAGACGGGGCTTCCCAGCCACAGAAAAGCAAGCAGAGCAAAGAGGGCGAGTTGCTGGGATCTTCAGATCACCCCTTTCAAAGACTCAGAGCAGCAGGGTTATTAACCTCCATCAACAGGGGAACAACCTCATAGAGGTTCCCTTCCTCCCTTTCACATGACCATCCAAAACCTGCAAAGCATTGTCTAACTGCTAATGTGCTGTGATCCGCTCTGTAAAGTTTGATGTGTGGAATGAAAAACATTCTTTAATTAACCAGCCACTTAGCCCTGGTAAGGATAAAGGCAACCTGGAACCTTTCCCAGAAGTGGAGAGTACAGGGAGAAAGACCACCCTGGATGGGATTCAAGTCCATTTCAGGGCACACACATGCACACACACCACATATTCCTTCCTGCTCCCGCGGCTTCTCTTCGTGAAAGTACTGATGTTATGCGTGCTCATCAGAAGACATCAGGGTTTTATAATTGCAGTGATATACACCTATACATGATTCACGAAGAACTTTAAATTTATGTTGAATTAATTAAGAACTCTGCATCAGAGTGACAAATAGGTATTCTGCTCCACAATGTTCCTTTCTCCCTCTTAGTTCAAAAGATTCGGCTTTTGTTGCACTTTAATGAGTTTCATGACCAATATCTAAAAAAAGAGCATTTAAATAGAGCATTTTCTTGTTTAGGAATTTTATAGATGAAACATCACGATTGCAGAACACAGATGTGGACAGATGTGGGAAATATGCCAACCCAACCTTGTGTAGCACTAGTTTAAAATATGCAATCTCTCTCACTTCAGAAATTCAGTTGATTAAACATGCAGAACTTAGGCCAGATAATGTTGTTCTGTTGTTTTTTTATTGATTCAGCTTTCTTTAGGCCCAAGGCCAAAACAAAACCTAAAAAAACCTTTTAGTTTGTGACTTTCATACATTGTATAAGTTCATTAGTTTTATTGGTCTCGTATGGCTGGGTTTTTGGCACTTTGCAGGTCTAATCCAATTATAGAGAAATCCGGCCTATTGATTATCACTACATAATTTATGAGGAATAAAAAGTGGGAATTTGTTTGTTCTCTTAACAGAAACAAGATACTGTAGTTGCACTGAAGATCTATTTTTGTAGACTTTCATAGTTTATCCAAACTTTGTTTTTGAGACTTTCTGGCTAATGATAACAGGCTAATATGCCATCGTCATAAAGGAATGAGTGCCGCTATAATACATTCTGACTGATCATCAGATGGATATCTGGTATCATCCTATTTTACTTTTCTGTGATAGTGTAACACCCCAGTTCTGATAATCACCAACTGTATCACCAGGCACGTCAAGGTCCAAAGAAACATTTTCCAGTCCCAGTGTTACCGAGTGAAAATTAAAATGGCCAGGTCTCAAGGTCACAGGAGAAACAACAACAACAAAAAACAATCTTTAAATGTACATAAGACTACAACTAATAGATGTATGAAGTTGTTGGGCCGTATGGTAGGGATAGCACCTTTGAAGAGCTGACCTGCACTTTTTGGTTTCTCACCTTTCACTATTGGCTCCTAGCAGTTGTGTAGCCACACCCTGGAACCATCTTGGAAATGTCTCTGCAAGCATACAGAGATCGTGTTTTAACAAAATGGGCTATTTTACAGTACAATTGCTTGAAAGGCAGTTTAGCACTATATTGAGATGCTAAAGATGTCAGACTATGCCACAACTCTGTCACTTTAAACAGCCTCAAACCCACCTTGGGGCGGTGCAGATGTTCAACAGCACTTCAGACAGCTGAACCCTTTTAGAATAAAATAACCTTTTGTAAGGGAAGGGGCTAGGAAAGCTTCCCTAATTGTTGCCTGCCCCATATAATGTGGTTAGATTACTGCAGATAGTAGATCATCTTTCTTGTAACTGAACATCGAAACCACAAAAGTGATAACTCAAATTTCCAGCTTGGAATACCACAAATCACTGAAAAGCTTTAAAGATAGTTAAAAACTCAAAGATGCACAACTTTCGTTTGAAGGAAGTCATCAATTTAAGGTATTGATATTGCCACACTCAATGAAATCAGAGTAAAATCAGAGGATGCCTGTTGTATATCTGTTACAGGATACACTTTCTTCTGGAAGAGCAAGTCCAAGGCTGTGGGAAGAATCCATAATGTGTGTGTAACCAATAGGATCAAACTCTCATACCACCTGCAGGTCCTTCCAACAGGCATTAATGAAAAACTCACCTACCAATGAAGTCTTAATGTTTCACCATTGTCAGTGCATATGGGCTCAATTATTTTGAGGAGATCTTCTCAGATCTTTAATTAATAAAAAAGTTAGTGCCCTTAAGTGACGAATCAATTGTCAAAGGACACTTCAGCACAAAGGTAGGAGGACAATAACATCTGGCAGAGAGTCACTGGAAAAAATGCACTTGGCAACAAAAATAGAACAGAAATGGCCTTCTACTCTTCAGTTGTGCTGACCTTGCCTCCAGGTAAACAAGAATAAAACCAAAGTGCACCTGACAAATTGTGTTATCTTCCAAGAGTTCGACCTCAGGTACATTAAGAACACCAGAGCAATTGGGTGGATCACAGAATGTCGTAGTCATAGCAATATGTTACATTGTTTCTGCACAGCTGCTCCCAGTGTCACCACGTTATACCACATCTCCCATCAAATCAACCTGCAAGACAAACTGTAAGCCAATCTGTGTTTTTGTTCACCTGATTCCCCGACAGAAAATTGGGGACAAAGGCCCTAAAATAACAGCTAAAGCCCTTAATCTCAAGGGTTCATCAGGTTGGTAACGTAAAAATGATTAAAAAGTCACAGCCCATCTGGGCTGGAAAAGTCTAATGAATACAGTTTCTTCATTGATTTTCATGAATGGATTTGATATAGTCAACAGGGAGGCAGACTAGGAAATTCTATGGAATTCACTTGGTCCTCCAAAGTTTGTTAAAATGATGTGCCTTTTCCACTAATACCTGAAGGCCAAATCTTCTCCAGTAATGAGATGCATGATACAGATGCAGCCATTCAAAGTGCGCGTTACAGACACGTACCGCAGGTGACGTCGCTCAGTATGACGCAAGATGACGCGCGGCACCGCAGTACGTGATTGGTTGACCGACAGGGGCACTCGTGGTCCGTTGGTCTGTCGTAGAAAGACTTACGGTAAACGTCTTTGCTGTGCCCGTTGTAGATATTGAATTTTACCACTGAAGGGAAATCTTAGTAGCTGAGCATAAAAAGAATAGGAGCATACTGTAACGCGTGTGAAGGCCAAAAACGATATTAATTCTGGAACATAAACATACAGTATATAGCTGGTCTTGGTACTTTAAAGAAAAAAATACACACCAGTATTCCATTTCTCCCTAAACATTTTAAGCATCGAAGTCTTTAACTAACGCGATATCGGAGTCAACAAGCATACTTTTAGAATTTGATTAAAAGGGAATATAATATGGAATCGCGTATCTAAAGAATTTAATAACGGTATTCGTGTAGTGCGGCAGGGCTGTGTAGGGCTGTTTCGCCTGCCTGTTCATGCGAGCTGTCTTGTAGCCTACTGGTCTACGTGCCTGGCTAACAACTCGCAGGACAACTTGTAGGTTGTGTGTTCAAATCCCACTGGTGCTGGACTTCTCTTTTAACAAACATTTCTTCGAAAAAATAGAATAGCGATATTATAGACAATCAATTGACTTTTATATTTCAAAATATCGCAACATGATCGATTCTAAGTCATTTTTGATAACAATCAACAAACAAACATTTCTTTGAAAAAATGAGACATTTCCCTTGGTCAGAGCTATAAATATATAATATATAAATAAATTAAATTTAACTAGCATGTAAAATAGCGTGTGAAAAAGTGGTAGTTTTAAGCTTTTCTGCTAATATAATATGGAATCGCGTATCCACAGTAAAGAATTTAATAACGATATGATTATATTCGTGTACTGCGACAGGGCTGTGTTGGGCTGTTTCGCCTCCCTGTTCATGCGAGTTGTCCTGTAGCCTACTGGTCTACGTGCCTGGCTAACAACTCGCGGGTTGTGTGTTCAAATCCCGCTGGTGCTGGACTTTTCTTTTAACAAACATTTCTTCGAAAAAATAGAATAGCGATATCATGGACAATCAATTGACTTTTATATTTCAAAATATCGCAACATGATCGATTCTAAGTCATTTTTTATAACAATGAATAGTCACCTTCTTCCCTTCTGACAACGGTCCCTGCTTCTGCTTCCTTCTTCTATTGTGTGTGTGTGTGCGTAACAGAGTAAATTTTTATAGAAGAAATGGAGGCTGGACAGGATGCGTTACAATATAAACAGTTATATTGATTTAAATCGTGTTCTGATTTAAATCGCAAACGCGTGTTTAATTATATGTGTTTTTTTAGTCATAATCAGGCTAATGCAACATAAGTTGATACAGTATCTTTGTCTTCTAAGTATCTTAATAAACATTCAGCATAGCTTTCTACTAGTTTAGATTTATATTTCTTGGGATTTAGGGATCAAACGTGGAAGGATTAGATTGTAATACGTTTTAGAAAAGTGTAATCTACAGTATACCTGCCCAGACTGTACGCCTTCCTAAACTAGTGTCCTGCCCTTCCCCGCGCACCCCAGCCGGGCGCTCTTCGACCTGTGCCCGGGACGAATGTATATTTTGATATTTACACCCGGCGCGGCACCGAGGGAGCGTCTGCATTTATAACCTAGTTTTTAAAATTAGTCAAGCAATATGAAGCATCTCCTTTAACTTTTAAGTCCCTTAAATACATTGAGCACAGCTTTCTCACCACTTAAGATTACTTTTTTGGTATCATCCTTACACAAAGCAGAAACTTTCCGATGACATACGGTACAAGTGGAAAGATTACAGATTTTAATCGTCTTTAATTTTGTTACGTTATACGTTTTAGGAACGTTTCATCTAAACAAACACCACAAAACTATTCTCGATTGTATTTCTGAATGTTATGTTACACCTACAGTAGTTCACTGCTTTAAATATATCGAATTAAGAATGTTAGGTGTAGCACTTTAGATCTTTTTTTCTGAACCAGTGAAAATCTGATCATGTTCCTCTATAACAATAATAAAAAACTTTATTTTACATATCACCTTTAAAAGTGGCATCTCAAAGCAATACAGTAGATCGAAAAACAGTTAAAAGGGACCAAAGTAAATACCAGACAAACGCAAACGCGTTTTTAATAAAATGCTTTTATTCATTCAGCAGGGAGTGAGAGGGACATCCAGCAGAGAGAGACACACACACCGGTTTCCATTGACAAAAAGTAATTGTTTTTTTTACATGTTTTGTTTGTGGACAGACTGTCTTTCCCAGACTTACATTCCCGAATGTCCCCCGCCCCGGTCAACAATCCTAGGAAGAACACGAAACAGCCTGTTAATAAAATTGTTACAATTTTGTTCGGTCAGTTCTTCCTCCCAGAATTTATAGATCGCATCGATCAGTTCCTGCTTTGTGGCGGGCTTAGCGGTTTTCCGAACGTAGTCTTTCAACGAATGCCAAACCATCTCTATCGGATTTAGATCTGGGGATTCGGCTGGAGTTTTCACCCAGTTCACTCCTTCTGCTATAAGCCTCGCCCTTGCTGCTGTGTGTTTCGGATCGTTGTCTTGAAAGAGACGGTGCCTTGATCCAAACTGCTCCCTGATATATGGGGCAGCATGCTGTGTGACCACGACGTCCTCAAAAAATACACGGTCCATAATTCCTTCAAAAATAAGAAGTGGTCCCGGGCCTCTTCTAGAAATACCCCCCCAGACGTGAACCTTCAGTGGATGTTTGGGCTTTGGCTTGTCCACATATCTCCCCTTTTTGCAAAATGCCATTGTGGAAAACTGTTCCAGAGCCACTGTTGTTTCGTCGGTAAAAAGTACATCCTGAAATGCCTCCCCCTGTTCAATCCATTGGAGCGCTTGCTTGAGTCTTTCCTCTTTGTTTTTTAGCCTTATCATCGGGCATGTGTTGGTTTTTCTGTATCTCCATCCAAGCCTCCTGCGTACTCTTCTTATCGATGTCGGGCTAATATTCGCACCGAGGTCAGCCCATAGCCGTCTTTGGACTTGCATCGCCGGTAGCTCATCATTTTCATCGGTCAGGTTGTCGATAGCTCGCACAATAGGACTTGAAAAAAAAGAGATCAGCAGTTAGTTTTAAAAACAATGTGCGTAGTTGTATTTACATGCAAGAAAGGTATTTTTAGAAATTTATTTACCTTTGAATCGTCCTTGGTTTAGATTCTCTTTGCCTCCTCTCCCCTTTATAATGCCGTCTCACTGTGCTTTCAGAAACGAAGATGTCCATCGAAGCCAACTGCTGTACAATGTCCCGTGTTGACTTCCCGTTTCTTTTCATCTTCATTATTTGGTGTGAGAGAGTCTTCGTGATTTTGGCCATTGTCCGTCCCCCTACCAAAGCGATACAGTGGTGCAGCTTGAATTCTGTACCTATATACTGTATGGTATGGTACAGATAAACCTTACACCATACCGATGAGCTAATGCCAGGGAAAGACACTCCTATTTTATTTAAAACACAATACGCCAGGAAATGTGTCTGATGCATTAGCAAGTTAAAACAATTGGGTCGAAAACCTGGGCGTAACACCATTTCCTTTTTCTGATCACTCGCTTTCTGGATACACATCTCACCTGTCCTGTTCTTTGTTTTCCTGGTGTTCTGATTATGCCTGCTGCGGTCCACTCCTACCCTCACACCTAAAGAAGACTATTTTAAATTTCTTGGCGCAGTTCATTAACCCTTGGATGTGCTGTCCGCGCCCAAAATGCAATTTAAAAAAAGTCAAAAACCGCGCTCAAAATGCAATGTAGAGCTTAATAGGAGACACTCCACAGGCATTCACAACAGCTACATATGAAACGTTTATTTTTTAATCGCGTATCTAAGGAAATCTCAGTATAACTTTGTTCATGAACAAACAGTGGCATGTTACATTGTTATTAGTTTTTTTGTTAACAAGGCTCGCCAGCTAATGTGAATCGAAACCTGTCTTGCTAGCTTTTAAAGTCGTGCGAGGTGTAAACGACAATTCAAATAGAGAAAAAAGACCTGACAGACAAGCCGATACATACTCTTAGAGTTTGATTAATAGGGAATATAATACAAAAATATAGTACTAAAAAAGGTACTACCACTTTTAAAGGTGATATGTAAAATAAAGTTTTTTATTATTGTTATAGAGAAACATGATCAGATTTTCCCTGGTTCAGAAAAAAAGATCTAAAGTGCTACACCTAACTTTCTTAATTCGATATATTTAAGCGCTGATTCTTATGGAATGTGTTCCGCCGGGGATTCAAAGTTTTATTTATTTTTTAATCGCGTATCTAAGGAAATCTCAGTATACTGTAACTTTGTTCATGAACAAACAGTGGCATGTTACATTATTATTAGTTTTTTTTATTTCGAGAGACTGGATAAGTTGTTCAAGTGTTTTTTTTGACTTCCTGAAAAACAACTAATAATTTAACTATATGTGCAAACGTTTTATGATATGTCGCTGTTGTGTATGTCTGTGGACATGTGCTGGCTGGACAGGAGGCTCTACTGTACACAGAGAGCTTAGAAGACAAAGATATCAATTTATTTTAGTCAAAAATTTATATATCACCTTTAAAGGTGGAATCTCAAAGCGAAGTAAATACCCGACACTGATCGAACCCATCTGTCATGCTAATAAAACACCTTGAATTGAATTGAATTGAGGGGGGGCGCGCGAGATAACCAGGACGCAAGGCAAATAAGATACGGTTCACTCCACAGCCATTCACAACAGCAACATACTGTATGAAACGTTTGCACATATAGTTAAGTTATTACTTGGTTTTCAAAGTGCAATGAAATACAATATTGTTGTTGTTGCTGTTCTTGTTGTCTTTATCCTGTAAAGCGTTTTGAGAAGCCACCTTTAAAGGCGATATATACTGTAAAAGCGCTGATTCTTATGGAATGTTCTTGAATGTTCTTGAAGCATTCTTATGAATGCTTCCTCCACAGCCATTCACAACAGCAACATATGAAACGTTTGCACATATAGTTAAGTTATTACTTGAGAGGGGAGGAGGAGGGGACAAGCCGATACATACTCTTAGAGTTTGATTAATAGGGAATATAATACAAAAATATAGTACTAAAAATAAGATACACTCTACAGACATTCACAACGGCGACTGTCAGAAGATAGGACACAGCGGCTCAGGCACCCGCTGAATGGAAAAGGGGCACTTTAATGTTCTGTATGGCCAATACTAAAGCCAATACTAATATTCAATACTTTAATATCCTTTTCTGTATGTTTAACAATAGTGGGTACTGGCCTAATTCGTCCCTGCTCCCGTTGTTAGGTGTTAATGTGTTGTTAAGTGTAAATTTGTACCTGTTTCCCTGAGGTCTGGCTTTTTTTCTGGAAAACCATAACTCTGGTTTTGTTGTTTGACTGTCGGCGCCCAGGTCTGACAGTGCTGCTCCAGCAGTGCCAGGTTCTGGCGCAGCCTCTGTTCTGTGGGCGACAGCAGGACCAGGTCGTCTGCAAAGAGCAGGAACTCGATTTCCATAATTAATGCAGATCAGTAAATCAAGGGACAAAACAATTATTGCGCCCGGGTCCTCGATGGGCTTTGACGTGCTAATGCGTTGGTTTAACAGTCCGGGTGTGGCAAGCCTCTAATGTCTCCCGACTTCGGCAAAAGGCACCCGCCTTTCATTGGAAGACAATGAACATTCTAGCCGTACACGTGAATATAGCATAAATACACCAAGGGATTGGGTGAGCTCCCATCACAAAAAAAACTGCGATCCTGCACTACAGCGACCACAGTACAGTATGGAGACCAAGACCTTTTACGGGAAGAGACGGGGTGCTTCTGCCGCCCCAGCTTCCAAAGAGCGAAGGGTAAGCAAATACAGCAGACTTCATCTGAAATACGCGATTACAGCGCATATTACAAGGTATTATTGCCGTTTTGAATTTTAAATTCAATTATAATTATTTCTTGGTAGCCTGTTCTTCAAGAAAACACCGCACGGGCGAAACGATCTTCGAAATCTACCACCAGGACAGTAAAAAAGAAAGCGGTAAGACGGAAAAAAAGAAAAGTTTGTTTTGACGTCTGTTCCGCGACTGATGAATACTACTGTGTGACTATTTCTTACATTAATTTTATTTTGCCACAGGCCGTGGGTCTCTGCTCTCGGCCACTGGCCAGGGTGCCAACATGTAGAAGCAGCATCTGTGTGGAGACATTTCGGCAGCAGCGGGAGCAGTACGATGCATTACTGGGGAGGATTGGGAGGCTAGAGGCACTCCTGAAAATGCAGAGGAAGGAGACAGTATGTTCCGGCAGTCAAACAGTTGAGCAGCTGTCTCCTGATAAGTGCCTCTCCCCGCCGCGCAGGTTGCAATGCCTGGCAGAAGCTCTGCCCCCCACAGAGCACACACCGCCTCAGGACACTCCATCCCGGCCTCTCCACTCACCACCGCGCAGGAATTTGTTGATGCTGTCCCCGCTGTCTATCTCCCCCCAGGAAGCACCGTTCACAGAGCGGAATTCACAGACGCCAGTGGGACGAATAATTCTCCCAGATATCCAACTGCTACCCATCACTCAGGAGATGGAGGGGGGGTTGTACTTGCAGTGCATTGGCATAGACGGGAAAGCAAGAGCCGACCGCTACGCCGCCCTCGTGTTTCGAAATCTTGTGACTTTTGAAATTTACTGGGGGTGGACAACGTCTGTAAATTTCGATGGGTCCAGAGGCAAAAGTGCCTTGCCTTGCAATCTCCGGGAAACCATTAGTCGCATGGTGAATCGGAGATTCTCAACTCTTACTTCGTGCGACTGGAAAAGAATTCGTGATCGGATCAACGAAATGCTTCGTACAAGGAGGCGCTCTTTTCCTCTAGTCTAACAGTCTGTCCACAAACAAAACATTCCTGTTAGACAAGAGGAATTGAAAAAAAAACAATTTTGTCAATGGAAACCGGTGTGTGTGTCTCTCTCTGCTGGATGTCCCTCTCACTCCCTGCTGAATGAATAAAAGCATTTTATTAAAAACGCGTTTGCGTTTGTCTGGTATTTACTTTGGTCCCTTTTAACTGTTTTTCGATCTACTGTATTGCTTTGAGATGCCACTTTTAAAGGTGATATGTAAAATAAAGTTTTTTATTATTGTTATAGAGGAACATGATCAGATTTTCACTGGTTCAGAAAAAAAGATCTAAAGTGCTACACCTAACATTCTTAATTCGATATATTTAAAGCAGTGAACTACTGTAGGTGTAACATAACATTCAGAAATACAATCGAGAATAGTTTTGTGGTGTTTGTTTAGATGAAACGTTCCTAAAACGTATAACGTAACAAAATTAAAGACGATTAAAATCTGTAATCTTTCCACTTGTACCGTATGTCATCGGAAAGTTTCTGCTTTGTGTAAGGATGATACCAAAAAAGTAATCTTAAGTGGTGAGAAAGCTGTGCTCAATGTATTTAAGGGACTTAAAAGTTAAAGGAGATGCTTCATATTGCTTGACTAATTTTAAAAACTAGGTTATAAATGCAGACGCTCCCTCGGTGCCGCGCCGGGTGTAAATATCAAAATATACATTCGTCCCGGGCACAGGTCGAAGAGCGCCCGGCTGGGGTGCGCGGGGAAGGGCAGGACACTAGTTTAGGAAGGCGTACAGTCTGGGCAGGTATACTGTAGATTACACTTTTCTAAAACGTATTACAATCTAATCCTTCCACGTTTGATCCCTAAATCCCAAGAAATATAAATCTAAACTAGTAGAAAGCTATGCTGAATGTTTATTAAGATACTTAGAAGACAAAGATACTGTATCAACTTATGTTGCATTAGCCTGATTATGACTAAAAAAACACATATAATTAAACACGCGTTTGCGATTTAAATCAGAACACGATTTAAATCAATATAACTGTTTATATTGTAACGCATCCTGTCCAGCCTCCATTTCTTCTATAAAAATTTACTCTGTTACGCACACACACACACAATAGAAGAAGGAAGCAGAAGCAGGGACCGTTGTCAGAAGGGAAGAAGGTGACTATTCATTGTTATAAAAAATGACTTAGAATCGATCATGTTGCGATATTTTGAAATATAAAAGTCAATTGATTGTCCATGATATCGCTATTCTATTTTTTCGAAGAAATGTTTGTTAAAAGAAAAGTCCAGCACCAGCGGGATTTGAACACACAACCCGCGAGTTGTTAGCCAGGGACGTAGACCAGTAGGCTACAGGACAACTCGCATGAACAGGGAGGCGAAACAGCCCTACAGCCCTGACACCCTTCTGAAGTGGTAACATGAAATCTGGTACTGTATACGGAAAAGAAAGCATTGATAAAAAAAAGCCTGGATTCTCATGTATCTCATACAAGTATCTTTTAATATAGTCTTTGCTGTGCTCTTGAGGATCCTTGTGGTATTTTGAGCTCTAGTTGAATGATAAGTGTCGGATTTTAAATCATTTTCGTAGTTAGAAATTATGAAACGCCCTGTTAAAAGCAAGGGAGTTTTTATGCCCGTTGAAGTAAAACAAAATGCCTGACAAAGTATGGCTTGGACAGATTCCAAGTGCTTGTACAAATGTGCTAAAGAAATTATACTTTGAGTATACAGCTTGTCCAAAGCCATGCATTATTAATACTATTAGTAATATCTTCGGTAAAGGCTTTGATGCATAAATATTTCTGATAAAGGTAGGTTGTGTACTTTTGTCCAACTGAGCAATCTTGCTTTCATTAAATATACCAACATTTTAATGACTGAAGATTAACATGCTGTAATACACTGTTCAAAATTAAAGGCTCAAATGCTGTACATGAGAGGTTAAGCTCCCCCTGGCGGTTTTACAAGGTGACGCCGGATAGTTTCTGGCAGAGCGTCAAATGACGCGCGATTAACCACGTGACACTGCGTGACACCGTGTGACACTGCGTGATACCGCGACACGCCCACCGGAGTATGCCGCAAAATAACGCACGCATTTTGAATGGCTGCATCTGTATATTTTTGAATTTCCAATTGTATGAAACCAGGCTGTATTCTACTGTAGCTCCATGGCTGTTTAATCTCTTCTTAGTTATAGTGCCAAACGGGGAGTGTAAAACGGGCCAGAAGAACTGGACATTCTTATAAGAAAATCAAGAAATCTGATGCACCTGTGAATACTGTGATGGTATAACAAGATAGTCACAATAGACAGGGATTATCTCTTCAAACCCTCAAATTCTCCTTGAAAGTGAGATATGAAATCTCAGGGCAAATTTAGTTGTGATAATTTGAAAAAGAATTTAAATCTTACAGATTTTAAAAAGAAGATGGTTTTGGGCAGAAAGGCCAAACAGATTTGGCCAAGTGAGGAATTTCCACTGTTACTAGCAGTTGAAGGGGGAGTTGTGCATCCCTTATTATGAACTAGAATCAGGGTTGGGAAGGCTTTATAACATCAGGGTGTTCCATTGCACATCTTACATCCTTTCAAAAGTAATGTGTTTACAATATGTGCAGATTTCCCCTCATGTGCTACCAACAAAGGGGGATCTGTTACACACTGACTGGGAGATTCATTTGACCATTTAATGCTAAATAATATATATATATAAGCATATCTAAATGTGTGCTAATGTTGTGACTCAGATAAACACTAACATATTGTTTGGCGGAGATGTATCTCATACATTAATTTTCTCATTTTTTGCCGGGTATATTCTGCACTTGAAAAATCATTTTGGCAGTTACCTACAGTGTGGAAGTAATGTAAATAATGCACTTTGGTATTGCTATATCAGTGATTTAGGTGTTGAACTTTCAAAACAAGATGTTGTGTGGAATGATTTATGCTTTATCGATTCTTGTTAACAAAGGTAATCAACAGCTCTAATCAAGCCATGGCCACAAAGGACAATTTTTTAATTCATGTAGAAGTTGTTTAATTGCTTCCCATTGTAAGGAAAAGATTTCAACAAAGGTGAGCTTCTACTTCCACAGTAAAAAATGTTTTTTACTAGTTCAAATAAATCAAGTCTGTGTTAATTACAAAAAGATAAAAGTCCAAGTGCTAGCAAAGAGCTTGATACTGAACACCAGAATAATGTGGAAATAGAGTGAGTTATGGTAAAGGAGGACAGGGCTGGAGAGATGGTATGAAATGTAGAGAAATGTCTTTTTTCTAAAAAAGCACAGTGGCTGTTTCAACAGTTCTCACCAAGTGTAGAATCAAACCAACATCCTTCTTGCCAAAAAGACAAAAAGCAAAACCTGACCTTCAAATGCAATTAACTTATATTTCTTCTCAGTAAAACATGTCAGTAAAATAGCTTTTAGGAAATGGGCATTCTCCTTTAACATCCAGACAATGGGAATAGTGCCCAAATGATCATGGAGAGCAAGCTGGGGTATGCGAAAAGACAAAAAATCAAAATAGTGAAGATAAACTTCTGTTATTTGGATTGTGTTGGCCTGGGGATCATAGACACCTCTTTTGGGAGCAAAAAATAGTTTTTTGCTCTAACCTTTACTGCTATTCCCCTAGCTCACATGCGCTCTCCTCCAAGAGTGGTGCTGTTACTTGGCCCCCTCATCGGGGCACCTAGGACACCAGACAAACTCTTTCATATGCTCGCTCAGTTTGAGTTTGTCTGCTCTCATCATCATCATCTTGCACATCTGACACATCCACCACATACTGTATGTGCGTGTAGAAACAGATGCAGATTTTCAGAATTTAGAGGCCTTTATGTGGAACCATAATCACTTTATAAAAGTTATCAAGCTAGTAAGTTTGGTATATAAATCAGGTATCAGGCTCTTTGCAGTCTGGCCCAAATGCAAATAAAATGTCTAGAGTCCCCAGAAAATGTAGTCCTCAAAAAATGCAATGCAATACACAGTTTATTACTCCTGTACAAAACAGTTTATATACTGTACAGTGCATGCATTCTAGTAGCCTCTTCTACTCATCAGTGTGTTTCCAGGTTGAATATTATAACTTTGGTACATGGAGCCTAGGCAGGCTGAGCCGATCCACTTAATTTAACAGATATCGATTTTCTGTCAACTCTGTTTAGAGCTTGTTCCCTGAGTTTTTGGATAGACTTCACTTTGTTTAAATGTTTAAATGAAAGGAAGGTCAGAGCAATTTACTTACAGCTCCTTCACAGTCGTTCAAAGGCATGAAACATAAATGGCAATACACCATAATTGATTTGGTGATTTTATTTACAATATAAAAGTGAGAAATACTTCCACTGAGGCGTAGTTTTCTTGGTTTGTCCCAGAATGTCTTTCCTTCCTTTAGTAACAGTTGCGTCATGTTACTTAAGATGAATACCCAAATAGAAAGAAAAAGAATCTCTCTTAAATGCAATGTATAATTCCCCTTCAAAGGCTTCTAATGGTGATATCATCGGGTTTTTTTTGTTGCATCTTTATTTAGAAGTGCAGCATGCCTCTAATTGTCCATGAGAATAATATGTTCTGTATTTCACTTTCATAATTAAGAAAATGCAACAGTATTACAGTATATGTATTGTGCCAATGATTTGATATTAATTTTCTGTAGTTACACTGCAAATACTGTATGTGCACATTGACAGTACAAGGACACACAAGCACTTCTTCTCATGGAGGTTCCTAAAAAGAATCCTTCAGCAGCCTCAAGGCAGCAGTTTTAATTTTAGAACTTTAAATTAGAAGTGTACACTGTATACAATGTTGGGACTGTGAGCTTTCTCCATGCAATTGGTGAACAGCAAATAATAAATGTTCTCTCACTGCTGTCAGTTTCAGCAAGAGAAGTGTCGAGTGCACTCCGTTTATTTTGTGGAAATGAAAACTAATAACCTCGTAAATGAAAAGCAGCAGAGCATGTATTTCCATTAGAGCAATAGGTCTATTTGCTCATTTCTGAGCAATATTGTAAACAGAAGGCACAATAAATTGCTAAGAATATAGTAATTTTAGCAATAAAGGTGCTCATTTAAAGAACAAAGCTTGTTCTGGGGAAGAAAAAGAGTATGTGGCTAAATAGGTACAGTTAGCGCTTTTTTACACATCAAAACAGAATCACAGTTCTCATGTTAATGTCATTAAAGACATTCATTCTTAATGCATGTTATATAGAACCGTGCTCTGTTCATGTGTATTGGCAATACTACTGGGGGTAAGGCAACTGTATATACCATAGATAAGCTGTTTCTGTAAATGGAAATGTTCTGTACATTATGAGATGCTGTAAACATATGATAAAGGGAAGCACTAAGGTACTGTAAGTGCAAAGCCTCTGGGAGGAATTGAGAAACCCATTATGTTGAATTAAATAATCCATAAATTCACCTTAGCTCCTGATGCTGTGAGCAGGGGTAATACTAGCACAATTAACCAGATTACTTTGGAAGTCAATTTCAGTCAGCAAAGAGGATTTAATATAAATCTGAACAGACAAACAAGCATGCTGAACAAATACCCTTAAAATTCATTGTGCTGATCTTGAGTGGAACAAAAACTAGACTAACTCCACAACAGAAAGAGCAAGGCTTGGATTTAGATTCCTTTAATGCCTGGAAAACCATGATGTAATTAAATTCCTTTAAATTTCATGATTTCAGGAGCAAAAACAACAGGAATGTTGTGACTACTTGCTCATCTGTATAGGGTTAAATTAACATTTTGTCAGTGTGAAGAGTTGAGTGTTGGTCACTGCAACATTGTTAGAAAGCAATTACTGTACATTACAGTAAGCTGTCTTAGTGTTACACAACTCACCCTTGAGGAATGCATTGGCTCCTGGATTTGATCATTTCTGTTCACTGAATTATGTAATTAAGCCAATTAAGATAATTAATTATCACATCGAACTCATTTAACACCTTTTGAGGTTTTAAGAAGGGTCCTCTGGAATAGAATTTCACAAATCAAATGTCGTTGCATGCTGTGGCTGCTAGGAATATGATAATGCATGGAGCTTCATTAACATAACAGAGCATTTATTCTGAATACACTTGCACAGGAATGGTAGTATGGCGAAATACAGTAGATACAGTATAACATTTGTTATGCAATCTCTCAGATAGATTTAGATACTAAATTCCTGAGTAGAATAGCACATATCGTATGTACAAATGGGTAGAAAAAGATCTCTTATATGAATGCCCCCAAGGTTGGGAAATGACCATAAAGTAGGAAATATATAATAGTAAATAGACTGAAAATTACAAGAGGAGAAAATCTGAAGTGTCTAATTACTCCATATTCAGTTTGCCATGAACTGATGATTAGTTAGTGGATTTCTCCGGATTTATTTTTTGTTCTAATTACAAAGAAGCTTGGATGGATAAAAGATGCAGTAATTCTTGAAACTTTTCATTTAGATTTTAAATGAGAATTAATGCATCAATGGGTTTAATATGACAAAAGTTTTCTGTGAGACTGCAGAGAGAATATAAGCAGAACGTTGTGTCTGTGCAATAATGGACCTCAAATATTATTCCTTAATAATACACAGATAAGGAACTACAGCCTGATTTCACTAATTAATTGAAGAGCCATTATCAGAAGGAACCTGACTGAAGTTGGGCTACTCAATAAATTAAATATAGACTGTATGAAGCTGTATAAATCATATGTCAAATAGACAATGGTCCTGGGTCCCCACTGAATGGGAGAAAACTGAGGCTATTGTTGAAAATATTAAGACTAGAAACAGGCATATACACTTGAGCTCATGGCACACTACATTATTAGGTTTGATACAAGCCTACATATAGACATCTCACTGAGGTCTTACTTAACAGCACATGTCTTGGAGGTAATCTTTGGGGAAATAGAAAGTGGGGAATTAAGCTTTAGAAAGCTTTGCAGAGCCAATGAGAAAGCAAGTGGTGGAAATTCTTCAATTAGCCAGTTCAGAAACAGAACAAGCTCAGGTGACAGTGATTGCAGAGTGGCCTTCAATTACCTAAAAGTAATTGAATCCAGGAAGTTATTACTTACAATCTGCTTTCACATTAGGATTAGTCAAAAAAAAGTACAACTGGTGTTGGAATAAAAACTTCAGTGAAATCAGCAAGATAGGCACCTTCTATTAAGAAAGAAAGCCTGTCGAAATTACATTTTTGCTGTATGTCTGGTTATATGTGTATGTGCTACCTGTGAAGTCATGTACAGTACATATTATGTACAGTACGAGAACATAAGACACATACAGTACGAGTCACAAACAAGAGGTGACCATTAATTCTATCTAGCCCATTTGTTTGTCAGTAAGTAATTGAATCAACCATTTCTTTAAAGGAGGCTGAGTATCACGTTCAACAGAATGGTTTGGTAGTTTGCTCCCGACACACCACCCTTCTGGTCTTGGCATACCTCCCCCTATCAGTTCCCCATCGTTTCTCTTTCTGTCTCCTGGTTGTGCCTCTGGAATTCAGTAGATTATGGACTGAGTGTTTGTGCAATCTTGATGTCCAGGAGATACCAAAGGTGTGCATTGCAGGAAGTATTAAAAAAAGAAAGAAGAGCCTGGATTACATAACCTATAAAGAGTGAACACAATCTTCAGTTGAATAGATCCTCATTCTAGGATGTGAATTCCTTTATTTTATACAAAATAGAGAAGGGAAAATGGAATTTCCTAAAATAATTTCAGGATTATGGAAATTCAATAAATTACATAGTTAGGCTTCCAAAACGCAATACATACTGTCTCAAGGCTGTCATACCTGACAGGGTGTGTGTATGAATAGGATACATAGGGTACATAAAATCAGTTTATAAAAATCTGTAGAAATTGGCAGGGTGATTGATGTGGGTACTATCTCAACATTGTGCATCACAGAAAAAAAGAGATTGAAAGGCAACAACACAGTCAGTCTGGATTACAGAGTTTATGGTATGATGTACAGTATTTCTAACATAAAATAAAATAAATTATTTGTCTGAGGAGTTATACAAACAACATACATCTATCTGCCACACCCCAATCAGACATACAGCTGTTCAATACAGCCAATTATGCTTTTACTTCAAATCTGTCAAGTATATGATTAATAGCAGCATTATCATCTAAACCCAGAGTCACACTCAGTGAGTTCCCATCGCTATTTGGTCAAAAGATTAAAAAAGGGTAGATCAAAGTTGAAGGAGAATACATAGAAACAATATACTTAGAGGGAGAAAATATGTGTGGAGAGAAGTTACAAATCAAGTGAGATGACTTCCTAGGGTAAGATCTTGCTTATCCTACAGCTAATATGTTACTGTACTCAGTGATTTACTGTTTTTTTAATAACATCAACTTGACGTTGAATGTTTACACTTCAGTGCTGTAGTGTCTCTTGTGGAGAAGCAAGACAGTTTGCTGACAGTTACTAATTAGAACTCTATAATAACTGATAATGGATCATACATAGGAAGGTTTATCATCACCAAAAGAAAGTTGAAGTTTCTGCATTGGACCCAAAAGTATGCATTTTGAACATGAAAAACAGAGTTTTAGGAAGAAAATAAAAAAAGCTTTTGCATTAGCAGGCAATTACAAAATAATTTGAATCACTGAAACATGATTAACAGAATGGCAATAATGAATATAACATTAGTGGATATGCAGAAGTCTGAAGAAACAGGAAAGATGGACGAAATGGAAGAGCAGCACAATACATCAAAAAGTGCATTCAGGCACAGGTATCCTAAACCACAGCAATCAAGAGTCTCAGAATCTGTATCAGTATGCACAAGTATTCACCCCCCTTTTATCATATCCCACTTGTTGAATAACAAATGACTAATACATATTTTTAACGTGAATATTTTAAATCAAGACTTGAATTAACTTACTGAACAACGATGGGTGAAAAAGTGAAAAACTGTAAAGTGGGTGAAAACATATGCAAGGCTCTGTATAAAGAGATGTTGAAGAGCACAGGTTAAGGAGTATGCCTCAGCCCAACAAGTTCAGATATTAATTAGAATTCAGTGTTGTATGATGAAATCAGAGATACAGGTATGTGTCTGGAGGATGAAGTGGTTATCATGGGACATAATGGTAAAAACCATCAGGGATGTCAGCAGATAAACTGAAATGGTAGACACGGTGAGATAAATGGGAGACAATGTGAGAGGGAGGTGTAATTAGAAATTTGGCTTTGAAGAATACTTTGTAACTCTTGGTAGAATGCAAAACAAAGTTTTACAAGTTCAGGAGAAAGACAATGAAAGAATGAGACAGATTGCATCGTTTTTATTGTCAAACTAAATTTCATGCTTATCGCAATGAGTTTTTTACTCAAATTCTGATAGCTATGAAACAATCTCTGACAAAACATTAAGGGATGGTTGTGCTATAGTTGAAACGGACTATAAAAGTTAAACAAATATTAATGACTACTGTAGGTTGCACAGTCTATCCTGTGAACTGCTTGGTAACTTTCAAAAGCAAGGCAAGAGAAGGACCTGATACGTTTTATATTTGTTTGATATTCTCCTACTTTAGTTTCAAAAGTAATAAAAGACTTATCTTTCCTGTTAAGCTTCTCAGAGAAACACCTTTGTTTTTCCCTCCAGTTACCCAGTGAAAGGATTGTACCAGAAATGTTCATTTTATGTGAATTCTACTTACTCAACATGCTGTGCTCATTACCTGCCACTTTTACTTTTGGAATGACCTTTTTAGAAGACATGTTTCTCCAAGCAGGAATGTAAAGTGTTTTCTTCCAGAGACCTGAGCATTTCTTTTAGCAGTTATAGTGCCAACACTATTGTACAAAACAGAACACCCTCCAGTTTTAATGAAGTGTCCCTGCTGGATTTTAAATTGATACGGCCTCTATTAAATTTGACATATGCATCTACAAACTGTACACAAGGGAGACATTTGGCAGCGTTTCCTTATTTTAAATGTATTCATGTTGCTGTCTAGTACCTATCTCAAGTCAAATTTCACAGGAGTATGTAAATTTAAAAGGGGGCAGAAATGAAGAGTGAGATGAAATGTGAAATGGTTGCTAGTTCTTTAAATGTTTAGAAATGTAAAATTAAAACCTTGTGAATGGTTGCGAGCAGGTTGTACACGAAACTTAATGATATTGGAAAAAAATATACTGTATAATTCTGCAAGAATGGAATCAAACGGTTCCTTTAGTACTTAAACTTAAATAAGAGAACAAACACAATATTATTCTGTATGATAATGTAAAAGTATTTGCATTGACGTTATTGGTCACAGTCCTTGAAATTGTACTCACTCCTATAATGGTACTGAAATCGCTTTCCTATTCAAATAGAAGTTTAATTTATAACCGAGTATAACATTTTCTTGTTGACCCTGCCAACACCATACAAAACAAGTTGTAACAAAAAAGAATCTACTGTATATGTAGTTTAATTAAAATGCTCTTTGCATTTTTCATATAATTTTCTAAAGCGCTCCACATTTGAAAATTCTGCATTTTATTGACTTCAGACATGCATTTCAAGGTGAATCTTTATAATCCCATCATCTTTATAATATATATATTCTAAGGAAGTTGCAAATCTCACTACAGAGAATAGCATGAATAACACAATCAGGCAGAAATGGTTTGTTCAATTACTTCTGTTTATTTTCCTAGAGATACCTACAACAGCATAGCATACCTCAATGGCAGATGAGAACCACACATTATTGGTTCTCATATGGGAGCACTCCAGAGCTGTTTCAGCCCAAAGCTTTCCAGCCTCCTGAAGATTAAACCTGCAAGCTGAAAAGAGGCCATTCACTTGGATTTCTCCTCAGGGCCCCAGGGCAGTAACCCCCCAGGGGAGACATACTTTCACTTAAGTGATCTCCACACACAGGGTCTTCTTCCAGCAGCGAGATTACCAAACTCACTAAGCATTGTACACATCCTGAAGTCCAACACAGCCACTGGAAATTATGTAACGTACTGCAAAACAATAATTTTGATTGTTTGATACTGAAAACACTGAAATGCATCCCTTGCATCCAAACACTTGATTCACAAATATATTATGCATCATATTACTTGACAAACTATGTTAATAGACAATGGTATCAAATACTGTAGTTCAAGAAGGGAGCTGCATCAGCATGCGTAGGCTGTAAAGGAACAAGTAAAGGTTTATTCCATGCTGAAAAGAGAAGAAAAGAAACACAGCGTTTTGGCTGTGGAGCCTTCTTTGTTGTGTTTCTTTTCTTCTCTTTTCAGCATGGAATAAACCTTTACTTGTTCCAATGGTATCAAATGTCTTAGTTGTATGTGTACTATTTGTACATTAGTAAAATGTACCATTTGCCAAAAAAAAGACTTTTTAAATTAACTATTAGGCATGTCTTCATAATTTATAGCTCTCCAAGACATTACAGAGTGGGACAGTGTATTTCTAATGTATTCTTCCTAATTTTAACATGATTGACATAGTGATTTCAGATAAGTAGAGGCCTGTCAGATCATCTTGCTCATTTGGTTGCTAATAGTGTATTAATCCAAAGGTTGTTGCCCAATCAATCCTTAAAGGATCTCAGAAAATCTGCTTCAGATAGAAATGTCATATGGGCATGTGAGGCCGTCAGATTCCCTGTGGACAATGTGCTCCTAGCACTGACATTTATGCAACCTTGCTTTTTAAAAGTGTGGAAAAACTGTATTAGCATTTACAGTATGCCCATTTAGTGTTTATGTGTGGGGAGCAGAGTTAATATTCCTTTTTAACTCTCATTACAATAGAGATCTAATGGGAAAACAATTATATCCATACATGTGTGTGCATACTCATATATTTCAGCTGTTTGGCTCCAGATTACAAAAAAGTGATCGCCTGGACTCTGGCCTTCTATTAGTTCCCAAAATGGGGATCTAGTCCCTGGGAGACTGTGAAAGACTGTGGAAGACTAAGGATTCTGTTCCTTTTCCCCAGGGCTGTGGAATGATCTGTCAGGGAATATCAGATCTTGCAAGTCATTCAGTATATTTGTATAAAAAAACCTCACTTTAATACTTTAGCTTTTGATTTGATCTAATATACTGGATTACTTTGTCTCTGTTTTTGCCGTGTGTATCATTTTATTATAAAGTTCGATAGAATGATGCGTAACGATACTGTAGGTGCTTATAAAATATAAAATTAAGATTGTTATACAGTATAGACTACAGTAAATTGTTTTGGTTGAATTCAATGTTTTGGTTGAATGTTTGAGAATATGGTTGAATCCACAAAATGGCTGATTTACGAAATAAAAGTTTTTAATTTTCAGGAATTTTTCACATGCTTAACAATAATATGGACACAATAATTAAAACCATTAGAATCTATAAATCAATCAAAAACATATAAAATTCCTGGTAAATGTCATATTTTATCATATCACTGTGCACTGATTTGATCATCATGCTGTGGAACTGTTATAGATTTAATCTGCAAGAGCAATTTTCAAAATCTCTTGACAAATACCAGAACGTTAACTACAAAAATATTATATTCAATAGCTAAGCTGCTTAGAGAGAGGAAAAATCTAAAAGAGGGAAACAGGGATAAGACAGTCGGCCAGACATGACGACAGACCCATTTCACTGTGAACAGGTGGGAGATGTGCTCAAGGCATGCAGCCAGAAAGAAACAACACAGAAAACGCGGCTCCAAACAGCCAGAAACAAACCCCTGAAGCCAGCAGCGATGGCAGAGAGCAGCCTTCATCTGTGCAACGTAGTGGGTAAAAGGCTGTCAGACAGTGGCGCAGCACGGTGAAGAACTGCAGGCGATTTTAACGTTGATAGTTCTCACAGGGGACTGAAGATTGTTTTACTTCAGTAAATTGCAAGGAGTGTGCATTCCACAGACATTTGTTCAGATGGCCTGGCAACCAACACAACAGTTGTTATTCCGGCACCTCTTACCTTGAAGAACTCTTACTCCTGCCTCCCCTTCTTTCAAGGCAAGTCAGACTAAATCCTCCACATGAGTTGGGACTTTGGCTGCAGCCGGTTGTTGTTGTTTTTTATTCTCTGACATTTTTAGTTTTAGTTTGACTAAAACATTTCACTGATACAGTATAAATCATTTAGCCTGGAAATGACTCTCACCACATTATTACTGTTGATGCCTGTTTTTGTTATTTCACCAGTGTCTAAAGATGCCTCATTAGTTGAACTCTGTTTCAGTCATGTTACACTGTCACTTTTAATCCTCTGCCTGAAGGTATTAGGGATGTTTCCTCAGTTTCTTGTTCGAAATGCACACTGATATCATGTCACACTTGCCTTGATTTCAAAGCACAGCTCATAAATGCAGAGAGACAGCATATGCATTTCCTTTATAAGATGCCTGTAGTTGCTTTGCCAGTATAAGTACTGTAGCAATACTGTACATATTTGTAATATTATTAGTAGCTGCAGCACAAGTGTTGTTGTTGCTTTCATCAGCTGCTACCGTCATTTCAAATATGATGAAGGAGAAGGGCAGGAAGAAAAAAAAATCCATTAGGAAACCATTGTTCCTGTCAGTCTCCATTGTTTCATTAAAAGCCCATTTGTTCATGCAAGATGTATTACCACAAAAGGCACACTCAAAGACATTTACATAGAGTAGCATGGGTAGCACTTTAAATTAATGATGGCAAAATCGTGATGAATTCCAACAGTATATCACTGTAGTAACACGAAAAACAGGCATTTCCTCTGATTTTTGAAAATATTCTAGATATATAAGCTTACTCAATTAATGATTTAAATGAGATTAATAAAAAATGAAATAAAGATTTTAATGAGCACTGAATAAATTGTCATATATTTTAAATATTAATCATAGTATGCTTTGCACCTATAGACTATTTCCTGCTAAATATACTGTGCTTAAAAAGAGAATTTGTTAATGGAAATATCCCTATTTTTTGCTACTATGCTATTAGAAAAATATATTATATACTATATATGTTGAATATTGATCAAATGTTTTTCGTATTTTGATTTATTGATAATTCATTGTTCACTCTGATACACTTTAATGAATTTGTTGAATAAACATAAATTCAATTTGATTGGAATCACCTTGACTGTTGATTGGATTCCGGTGATAAGGTGATTTAACCTATTAAATGGTCAAGCCTGGAGAAACTCAAAAAGGAAAACTGCTGAAAACAAATGCTGCTCTTATCAAAAGAATGATACCTTGTGTCATTGGTGTGTAGAAGAAAAACCTGGGGTTGACTCATCAGCTGTAGATCAGAGTCCTCTTCACTGATGAATGAAGATTTAATGTTGACCACCCTGAAGGTTATCAGCGAGTGTGGGGCCAATGTGAAGAACCATAGTCTATAGTGTAGTCTGGTGAGAAGATGCAGGTGTGATGGTCTGGGCAGGAATATCTAGTCCTGGACTCCTGCTTCAGGCTGACGTGGCAACATTGAAGGAGGACAGCACACGTCTTTT